>NC_136412.1:85713780-86313780 GCF_051521515.1 Lactuca serriola
GATCAACACAATAGAGTTTAGAGTTTAGGGCTTAGGATTTAGGGTTTACGGTTTAGGTTTAGGGTTTAGAGTTTAGGTTTAGGTTTACGGTTTAGGTTTTAGGGTTTAGGGTTTAGGTTTAGCGTTTAGGGTTCAGGGTTTAGGTTTAGGGTTTACTAGTGTTCACTTGGGTGAAATAATAAGCGATAATGGAGGAAACAAAACTGAGTTGGTAAAATGATTTTGAAAGAAAGAAATGTTATGGAAGATGATATATTTACCAAGTGAAACCAAACCGGGTATATTTAACAAGTTAAAACGACATATTTTAGAGGTTTAGTGCATGAGCTTACGTGGGCAGTAATGTATATTCTCTATCCCCATATATATATATATATATATATATATATATATATATATATATATATATATATATATATATATATAGTTAAGATCGGTTGAGAACTCATATTTTTTCGAGAACCCGAGAACTAAAACTGGAGCGTTGGATCAAAAGTAATTCATTAAAGACATGATCGTCGTCTTACCAATCTCATTTAATGTTTAATTTTTTGTGTTATTTAATATATTAATATAAATGTCTAATAATTTACATCATAAATCAAATTTTCTGATTTTTTTAAATATAGTATTTTTAGTTTTGTTTTTTTTTAAATGCAGATTTTTTAATTTTTATAGAAAACGTGATTTTTTGAAAAACAAAATTGAAAAAAGTATATATTTTTTTTAAAAACTACAATTTTATCAAAAAAACTGCAATTTAAAAAAAACAACATTTTTTATCAAAAAAAACTGCATTTATTCTAAAGAAACTACAATTTTTTTTAAAAAAAAAAATGCAATTTTAAATAACAAGACTACAATTTCTTTAAAAGAAATTGCATGTTTTTTTAAAGAAAGTTGCATTTCTTTTTCAAAAAATTGTATTTAAAAAAAACTGCAATTTTTCAAAAAAAAAAACTACATTTTTTTGAAAAAGAAAAAAGTAAATTTTTAGGTGCATATATGCATATTTTTTCAAATGCATATATGTATATTTATTATGTTATTATATTCGTAAGTAAATAAAAAAAAAATCTCATTTTTATTAATTAATATATAAAGATAATAGTACAAGTATTTTATTTGATACAAAATAAAACATAAAAAATAAAAAATGCTACAAATTTCACAGCGTTTTCATGTCTTCATATCAATATTTCTTTATTTTCTTCAATTTATCATTTTCACCTCTTCAATATTCGCCACAACTTCTTCCAAATCTACAAGCAAATTAAAAAAAATTATTGATGCAAAAACACTCATAAAAATACATATGTGATTTACATGTGAATCACATGTAATTCATATGCGATTTACATGTGAATCACATGTAATTCAGATGTGAATCACATGTAATTAATATGTGTTTGACATCTGAATTACATGTGATTCACATGTAAATCACATATCAATTACAGATAAATCATATGAATTATATGAATTACATGTAATTCACTTCATATGTGATTTACATGTGAATCACATATAATTCATATGTGAATTACATGTGAATCACATGTAATTCATATGTGATTTACATGTGAATTACATGTAATTTATATATGAATTACATGTATATATGAATTACATGTGATTTACATGTGAATCACATGTGATTTACATGTGAATCACAAGTAATTCAAATGTGAATTACATGTGAATCACATGTAATTCATATGTTATTTACATGTGAATCACATGTAATTACTAAAATATTTTATCAATTCACACAAATCACATATTATTTGTAATTGATTATTTTCTATGGATGTTAGCATTACTTTTCAATATTTTGGTTTCACCAGAAACTAGACTTGACAAATCTTGAAAAAGATTATTAACATTAAAGTCAAATAAGTGAGCTTTACTTAATATAAGTAATGGTTCCTTTTTTAATCAACCATAAAAAGGTAGTTTGGTACCTATCGATATAAATGAAGGAGACTTATTTCCAACTTCTTATCAATCATTTTCACACATAACGAATTACACATATATTTTTTATAGTATTAACAAGTGCTTGATAGTTAGATAAAATAATTTTGAATAATTATCATATTGAGCCCACTGTTCTTGTTCTTGCTCCCTGAAACATAAGAATATAATATTGTCAAGTTAAGTAAAGCTTTGTTATAACTACATACAGAACGAGAAAAAAATGTTTAATTGATTGCTACCTAGAAGAGCGGGCAGTGAATATACTCCCCCACCCATGTATATTGTAGCTCAAGAGCATGTTGACTATCAATTAAAAGTCTTTTACTTTTTGAATTAGTATTTCGGCTTCTTTTTTTGTCTGGTGGAAATGAGTCAGGCCTTGACTTGCTTCCTTGCTTATAATTTGTATACCAGCTGGCATCTCTAATAGCCAAGTTTATATTTCTTGACAAATGGATTAAATGGGAATCTGTGTTTCTTTTTTGTGACTGATGTCACACCCCGAAATCACGAACGGCGAAAACGTTCAGGGGTGGAGGACGTCATGTTCAGTATCACAATAGTGTAATATAATAAACAAGCAACAACATCATCCATTGCATTATAAGTAAAGTTTAATACATGTGTGTTCTTTCATTGTAGTAAGACACCAAAAATATACAATCAAAATAAAAGAGGAGACTTGTCTGCTCCGTCTTCTCAAAACCTGGCCTCCGTACCTGTCTACTGATGACCTGAGAATACAAGTTATTTTGAAAGCGAGTATCAGCTTTAAAGCTGGTGAATTCATAAGTATATAAGTGTCATTGCCTTTGTTTTGTGAAAATCTGTTATGAAGGCCATGTAAAACGTTAAATGAAAATGTTGATGTAAGTATGAAAAACCCTAGAAAAACCCTTATTTTCTATAAGTATGAAGTGTAGTCTTCTACCAAGACCCGAATGTTCTATCAGTATGAAGTGTAGTCTTCTACCAAGACCCGAATGTTTTGTAGGTAATATGATAGCTTTTCCTTTCTATTGACTAGTACTTGAGTACTTAGTCTAACTCCTCGTTTATGTGAAAGTATCACAAAATAAAGTAAACAGGAAAATATAATCATGTAAGTGTTATTGTCTTGGGTTACCAGGACAAACACGACATCGCTGGAGCGAAAGATAGACCCTATGGAACATCCGAAGAATGTCCCCTCATCCTCTGTAGCGACAGCAGGGTGGAGGGAGGGTTAGTCCCCATATCGATCTCTTAATACAGATCGTCAACCTAATGATCCTCCTAAGATTCACATCTCATCCACTCTTGCAACAGTGGACAGAGGGATGGTTAGTCCCGTCACTGACTACTAAGTAAGTAACAACCTTAGACATCTGTAGACGTTCATCGACCACAGGTGCTAATCAGCGGGATTCAGAATGGTAAGTCCCGCCGAATTATCCCATTGAACTTCGACAGGAAAGATAATTTACACAGTAAATACTAATAAATCATCCTCGTAAGTCTAAGTACAAGTATCCAGGTAAGTAAATACAGGATAATGCACCTAAGTAACAGTGTTCCTGTATGGTATTCATGTAATGTATTCATGTAAGTGTAATCATGTATCAAGTAAGTATATGTAAACGTACTCAGCTATCATGTAATCAACTGTAATTGTACTCATGTATCAGGTAATGTACTGGTATGGACTCATGAATGAACTGACTCTTGTGTGATTCCTTGTAATAGGAATAATGTTTTGTTTCTTCTAACTATCCCTATGATAATTAACTGGAAAGTATGTGGTTGTTCAAGTAGATTTATGCACCCTCGATACACTAGTGTGTGGGAAACTAAACGAAGGATGAAAACTATAATCTCTAACATATAAATGAACATGTGCGCATAAGTATGGTTTGATTCAAGAAGGTAAAATAATGGTTTTGCAAGATATCTAGGAGTTTTGAACAATAATTAAGAATGACTTGATGTCATTTTAATAAACATTTCAAAACTAATACTTTTCTTATCAAGGTACTTTAAGATAGAAAACCATTTCATGTAACACCTTTTGAAATATGTGAAATCTATTGAGTGAAAACACAGTTATAAAATACATAAGATTGATTTAATAACATATTGTTTTCTACTTGTATCCCCCCCCCCCCCCATTAAAGAATTTAAAATCATTTAAAACATTGATTAAGGGGTATGAACTCACCTGTAGTTGGTGATTGGAATGAACTGAACGGTATAGGATGGCTAGGTGTCAAGCGAGGACTTGTGCACACACTACGATCCTAATGAAAATATAATCACACATATATGCACTCAATTAGATTCAATTGACTAATTGATAATGTTAAGACATCCTAGACATAATAAACACTTTATATAAGTGTTTTAAGCCTTAAGGATTGCATCTAAGCTATTGTGGGACAAGGGATTTGTGCTTAGGGTTCCAAAGGACCCTACATGAGAGTTTACTCCCTGTAAACCATCACACATGGAGTTTACGGTTGTAAACTCTTGAGTTTACGACCGTAAACTCCCAAACATGTGTGTTTGGTGTGTTTTGAAGTCCAAAATGGTTTCTAGAATTATTCTAACTTGGTGGCGAAGTCCTTGGAAGGGTTTAAGGTCTAGAAATACTCCAAATAGGAGTTTACGGCCTCAAGGCCATTTCCCCTTGGATTTTACGGTCGTAAACTCCCTTGGGGTGTTAGTTTTGTTGCTTTCAATCCTCTTGCACTTGTGGTATATGTTCTAGACTTTTATTCCTAGCATATGAAGGCATTAGGCACACCTTGGTGCCCTTTTTAGGAGTTTACGGCCCAAGAACCATGTCTTGGCCGTAAACTCACTTTGTTATGTGATTTTGATGAGTTTTTGTCCTTCAATTAAGTGGAAAAAATTCCTTGTAAAGGTCTAGGGCTTTAGGTGTCATGAAAACACCCTTTTGTCCATTTCAATGGAGTTTACGGCCTAAGATACACTTGGGCCATAAACTCTCCTTTGTTTGTGTTCTTTGATGTGTTTAAGGCTTTAGATTAATTGGGAACTAGTCTAGGTAAAAGCCTTAATGATTTATTGGCCTTAAAACAGAATTTTGAGGTTTGAAAATGGAGTTTACGGCCTATGATATTAATGGGCTGTAAACTCCCAAACTTGGGTGGATTTTGGTTGTTTTCTTGTCCGTAACATGCATACACAATAGTCTAAAGCTTTAGCATAACACAAGGGTCGGTTTTGGCTTCGTTTCGGGAGTTTACCGCCCAAGAACACCTTGGGGAGTAAACTCCTAGATCTAATGATTTAGCCATCTAAATCATGTTATAAGCACCTAATAAGCATTCTAACATTACTAGAAAGAGTTACTCACGTTTTGGTATAAAAACCCGAAGATCCGTCAGAGAGAAAATGGCTTTTCTCTAGTTGGAAATGTGAATAATGAATGAATTTGGTTCAGAAAACTATTTATAGTCCTGAAATATTTTTGGCAGGAAATATTTTTATTCCTGAAATGATCTCTAATACAATAGAGTGTTGGAATAACAGTGTTGCACAAAACCCTAGTGCACCCACTCTCCTGATATTTCTTGAAGTGTAAACCCTGAATTACTCAAACTTATGTGAAAGAGTATGAAAATTGACAGTGACCACTATAACTTCTATTGAAGTGATATAGATTGTATAGAATGGAAATTTCGGGTTGTCACATCATCCCCCCGTTAGAAGGAATTTCATCCCGAAATTAGAATTTAAGCAAGTAAGATGTTACAAATAACTAAGCGAAAAGGTGAGGGTATTTCAGTTTCATCTGATCCTCTCGTTCCCAAGTGAATTCCGGTCCACGCTTTGCGTTCCAGCGCTCCTTCACTATCGGGATACGGCTCTGTTTTGTTTGCTTGACCTCTCGGTCCATTATCTCTATTGGTTCCTCCACGAAGTTGAGGCTCTCGTTGATCTCGATCTCATCGAGTGGAATAACAAGAGTCTCGTCGGATAGACACTTTTTCAAGTTTGACACGTGGAAGGTAGGATGTACGTTACTGAGTTCTTTCAGTAGATTGACCTTGTAAGCCACAGGGCCGATTCTTGCGAGAATCTCGAAAGGCCCTATGTATCTTGGATTGAGCTTCCCACGCTTTCCAAATCGTATTAAGCCCTTCCAGGGTGAGACCTTCAGTAGCACTCGGTCGCCCACCTGGAATGTAACGCCCGTAGATCAGGGCTAGTCAATTTAGAGACAATAAGCGTCGAAAATGACTTTTTGATGGAATATTATCTAGAAGGATTAATCTTAACCAAGTTGTAGTATATGTCACGAGGTTTCCGTGCATATAAAGAACGCCAAAATCCGAGTTATAACGAAGAAGTTATGACCTGTCGAAGTTTCGCGACAGAACCGGCACGACACAGCGCGACGTAAAAAGTGAATTTACATTGGAGAGATATTTAGCCTTAGCGATCTAAACGGGAATCTAAGATCTTGTTGTTAATAGCGAAATGACTAAAAGTTAGGCGAGAACGGACGTCAAACGAAGAAGTTATGAATTTATAACGAAGTTTTTCTGTCGCGGCCTATTAAAAATTAATAATAAAAATAAAGTCGAAATTAGCCGACAGAGTCTAAACGAAAGTTGTAGAGCGTAGTCTCACCTTCGCGTGGATATAAAGAACGTCGAAAACAGAGTTCGTATGAAGAAGATATGAAATTCCGAAGTTTATTAATTATTTTGGAATTAAATTAAATCATTAAATCGGAAGCATTATCCGAAGGAGTCACCGGTCTGATCCGAGGTACGCGCCGCGTACTCGTGTACGCCCTGCGTACTCCGAGGGTGTCGACATCGCAGCAAGTGGCTTCGGATACATAAGCAGTGATGTTTCTCGGACCAGTACGCCCCACGTACGTGCGAGGCTCAGCCTCTATAAAATGCTTGCGAGGGCAGCCGAGAGTTTTGTTCATTTTCTCTCTTCTTTCTCCCGTTTTGCATCGGTTTGCGTGCCAGAAATACCCTGAAGCCCCGGTATTGCACTCGAGCCCCGAAGCAAGTCCCGAGATCCCGAAGATCCCGAGAAGTGCGGTTCCCGAGCCGAAGCTCCGCCCGCGAGAAGTTCGATTTTTGAAGAGATCTTCCAGATCTGCTGAGGATTTCTACTTCTGCAAGTCGTAGTGCTGTCCGATCATCTTCTGATCAAGTGAGTGTATACTACCTTTCACAAACACGATAATAATACAAGTATGGTTCGAGTGTATTAAGTATATTGCTGTTTATACGTGTGAGTGTGTAGTTACTTTCTTCTGACACATAAATATTAAGTATTTTCTATAAAATACGTGCTATGTGTATGAGATAAAGTTGTTTATATGTGTGGGTGTATAGTCCCTTTCATAAACACGGGTATAATACAAGTATTGTTTGAATGTATCACGTATATGTTTGGGAGAGTGAGTGGTTACTTCCTTCCAACACATAAATATGAAGTATTTGTTATAAAATACGTGCTATGTGTTTATATATTGTTGTTTATTTGAGATGAGTATGGAATGAATGTCTTATATAGTTTTTAAATGAGTTAAATTGTATATGTATTCCATATCTACAAATATGTTGGGTAGAACATGGATAGATGAGATAGTTGGTATGTGATAAAATGATGATGTATGTAAGATGATCAAGAATGATATTGGCAGATGCACCAATTAGAGAATGTCATAATACTAGCAGATGCGCTCAAGCATAGTATTGGTAGATGCACCAAAGAGAAAGTGACATAATACGAGTAGATGCACTTAAGTATAGTATTGGTAGATGCACCAAGTAGTGAATGTCGTGATCTTGGCAGATGCGCCAAATAGAGATTGTCATAACAATAGCAGATGCGCTTATAGGATAGTCTTGGCAGATGCGCTTATAAGATAATGTCTGCAGATGTGCCTAAAAGAGAATGTCATAAACCTGGCAGTCGCGCCTCATAGTGTATGACGTAATCCTGGCAGAGGCGCTTAAAGGATAATGTTGGCAGATGCGCCTTATGTAGCAATGGAAGTTTGTGTAAATTCCTTAGGCCAATCATTAGGAATGAAGGAATGACGAGTAGTTGAATTCCTAGGGTAAAATCCTAAGAATCATAATAGGGATGAGTAATTGAGTTGATTGTTTGATGGTTGAATATAATAATTGTATTATTGTGGGTTGAAAACCCTATATGCTCACCAAGCTCCCAAGCCTGACCCACTCAGTTTTCTTTGCATTACAGGTAATGGCACAAGAGTATAAGTTGGTGGACTTGACGAGAGATTTTGGATTATAGGCCAGTAGTTATGAATAACTGTTGTAAGGTCTATTTATTATTGTTTATGCTTTTGGTCTGTATTGGAACATGACATCCCGAGGTTTTATTATTTAATGAAAATACATTCTCTTTGAGAAACGTTTTGATAAATGGTTATCATATTTTATTTTGGGAACAAATTCCGCAACCGTTTTCTTTAAACGATCACTCTGATTTATAAAACAAAGCATAAACAAATCGGTCTTTTCTGGCCGTGAAAATGGGGATGTCACAGTTGGTATTAGAGCATTAGTTTAAGCGAACTAGGAATTTGTAGGATTTCTAGACTTAAATTTAGAATGCTAAGTAATGGTTGTGAGGAGTGTGTCTAAAATATGTTAGGTAGTACACCTAAATTGACACAAGTACTAGTTTATTTTAGGAATGATCCCCAAAATGCTCTTATGTGCAAAATGTTTTGTGTGATAACTATATTGATGCTATTATTTGTTTGGATCTATGGTCTGTTGCCGACCGTATCTGGAAACCTTATGTTTGTAGGATTCTAAGCGTACGTCTACGATATTAGAACTAGCATGTAAACGTTTCGGAGTGATAAGGATGATTTGAATATCTATCGTGAATGAGGATCTAATTTCACCTTATTCGGTGTATAGATCAAAAATGGTGAGAACAAGAAGTGGAGTTGGAAATGCTGATGAAAACAGGAATCAACCACCAGTGATTGAACAAGTACCTGTCGTAGCAGCAACACCTGAGCCAATAACCATGGTGGTGTGCAAATGATGATTCAGACGATGTTGGATCGTCAGGTGGATGAAACTAGACGGTTGCTTCAACAGAATCGTGAAGAACTGTCAATTCGTGTGGAGGAGCCTGAATTAAATGAAGGGCACTCGGAAAGTGGAAACTTCAGTCAAGCCAACCCACCGATAGTTAGGCAAGACAACCATGGTGGAAGGAATGATGGAATGGGATGCAAGTACAAGGACTTTCTAACTTGCAAACCATCGACCTTCAATGGAAAGGAGGATCCGATTGGAGATATGGATTGGATTTCCGAAATGGAGTTAGCCTTCATGACTTGTGGCTGCAGAGGCAAGTTGCAAACTATCTATGCAGTATGTCAGTTCAAGGGTGGGGCTGTTCGTTGGTGGAACACTTTGGGGAAGATCCTAAGTCCTAATGAGCCACTGCAACTGACCTGGGCAGAGTTCTTGGTGCAATTCAAGCGCAAGTTCTGCTCGGCTCAAAATCTATTGGAGTTCGAGAATAAATTTCTGATATTGAAGAAAGGCAGCATGTCAGTGGATGAATACACTAATGCCTTCACAGACAAGATGGAGTTTGCTTTGCGCATCGTCCCAGACGAACTGACAAAAGTCGACCGGTACGCAAAGGGACTCCCTTGGGAGTATGCGGTGCCAGTGCGTCAGGCACCTACTCTGGAGGAAGCTATTTGGGCTGCCAAGTCTGTTGAGAATATGATCAAGGGGAGAACTGACAGTAAGGTTGAAGTTGGCGAGAAGAGAAAGTTAGAAGGAACTTCAGGTTCTAATGAGAAAAGAAAATCCTCGAAGTCTGGAGGAGGAGGGAGGGATGAGGCACGGTGGTGCGATAAGTGCAAGAAGAAGCACTCAGGAAAATGTGGCGTGGAAGTGACATGTTTCAAGTGTGGAAAGCATGGGCATTACGCCGATGAATGTATTTTCAACAAAAAGGTGTGTTACGAATGTAACGAAGAGGGGCACTTCAAGCAAGACTGCCCAAGGAAAAATCAAGCAGCAAGGCTAGAGGCGCCGACAAAGCTAAAGGAAAGAGGATTTCAAATGATCCTTGACGAAGCAGATGGAAATGCAAGGAATCAGGAATAAGGATCTTATATCTAAAGATCAAGTTATAAAGTAGCGATATGAAAAGTAACATGTGGTGTAGCCTATTAGAGGCATAGTATAGGGTGAACTTGAACTTTTGTGTAATAGTTTCAAGGAATTAATATAAACCCTATTTTTGCTAACTGATGTGTTGAATGATTGCTTGATTTTCTTTTATGGTGACTTGGTCAACTGCGGGACAATACTTGGGACGAGTACGAGTAGGTGTGAAAGGTAGTAGATGCATATACTACCGGAAGCACAGGACTCGCACTTGGATCAGGGAAAGTCACAAGGTTACCAAGAAGCTAGTGATCGATTCCATTTTATTCTGGTATGTCATTACCATTGTTTCGGTAATGACTAGTAAGGTGGTTCTTGTTCCGAACCTCGTGGTCATGTTTAAATTGAGTCCGACTACGAGGAGTTTGTTACGTGGTTCATGGAACCAAGTTAGATGTAACATCTGAATTAAGTCAGAAGGTTGAAGTTAATGCGATTGATAGTGTCGCGCTCGTTGTTAAAAGAAGTTTGCAGGTAGAAATGCTACATGCTGAAATGTGATTAAATCACATTACAATATGAAGGAAAGTATATTCCATTATGGAATTTAACTTTATTAAAGACCGAGTCTAAGCGTCGCATCGTGCGATGAGAGCTCAATAGAGCACGACCCATCGGTTTGTTATAATAGATAAAGGAAAGTATTTATCCTGAGAAGAAGAAGGAGTCCACAATGAAGACTTATTTGGTAACTTGAAGGTTACGATTGAAAGTACAACATAGTACGATAAGCAGATGCAAGATTTGGCATCTTCTGCGGTCAAGAAAGCCATAGAGTTAAATACTCTTTCGAGGAAACATAGAATTTACGGTTATTACCTAGGATGAAGAGATAACGTGTGGAATCATTATGCAAGTCCTATTTCGTTGATGATTCCGGGACGTAATCATCCTAAGGGGGAGATAATTGTAACGCCCGTAGATCAGGGCTAGTCAATTTAGAGACAATAAGCATTGAAAATGACTTTTTGATGGAAGATTATCTAGAAGGATTAATCTTAACCAAGTTGTAGTATATGTCACGAGGTTTCCGTGCATATAAAGAACGCCAAAATCCGAGTTATAACGAAGAAGTTATGACCTGTCGAAGTTTCGCGACAGAACCGACACGACACAGCGGGACGTAAAAAGTGAATTTACGTTGGAACGATATTTAGCCTTAGCGATCTAAACGAGAATCGAAGATCTTGTTGTTAATAGCGAAACGACGAAAAGTTAGGCGACAACGGACGTCAAACAAAGAAGTTATGAATTTATAACGAAGTTTTTCTGTCGCGGCCTATTAAAAATAAATAATAAAAATAGAGTCGAAATTAGCCGACGGAGTCTAAACGAAAGTTGTAGAGCGTAGTCTCACCTTCGCGTGGATATAAAGAACGTCGAAAACGGAGTTCGTATGAAGAAGATATGAATTTCCGAAGTTTATTAATTATTTTGGAATTAAATTAAATCATTAAATCGGAAGCATTATCCGAAGGAGTCACCGGTCTGATCCGAGGTACGCGCCGCGTACTCGTGTACGCCCTGCGTACTCCGAGGGTGTCGACATCGCAACAAGTGGCTTCGGATACGTAAGCAGTGACGTTTCTCGGACCAGTACGCCCCGCGTACTCGCATACGCCCCGCGTACGTGCGAGGCTCAGCCTCTATAAAAGGCTTGCGAGGGCAGCCGAGAGTTTTGTTCATTTTCTCTCTTCTTTCTCCCGTTTTGCATCGGTTTGCGTGCCAGAAATACCCCGAAGCCCCGGTATTGCTCTCGAGCCCCGAAGCAAGTCCCGAGATCCCGAAGATCCCGAGAAGTGCGGTTCCCGAGCCGAAGCACCGCCCGCGAGAAGTTCGATTTTTGAAGAGATCTTCCAGATCTGCTGAGGATTTCTACTTCTGCAAGTCGTAGTGCTGTCCGATCATCTTCTGATCAAGTGAGTGTATACTACCTTTCACAAACACGATAATAATACAAGTATGGTTCGAGTGTATTAAGTATATTGTTGTTTATACGTGTGAGTGTGTAGTTACTTTCTTCTGACACATAAATATTAAGTATTTTCTATAAAATACATGGTATGTGTATGAGATAAAGTTGTTTATAAGTGTGGGTGTATAGTCCCTTTCATAAACACGGGTATAATACAAGTATTGTTTGAATGTATCACGTATATGTTTGGGAGAGTGAGTGGTTACTTCCTTCCAACACATAAATATGAAGTATTTGTTATAAAATATGTGCTATGTGTTTATATATTGTTGTTTATTTGAGATGAGTATGGAATGAACGTCTTATATAGTTTTTAAATGAGTTAAACTGTATATGTATTCCATATCTACAAATATGTTGGGTAGAACATGGGTAGATGAGATAGTTGGTATGTGATAAAATGATGATGTATGTAAGATGATCAAGAATGATATTGGCAGATGCACCAATTAGAGAATGTCATAATACTAGCAGATGCGCTCAAGCATAGTATTGGTAGATGCACCAAAGAGAAAGTGACGTGATACTAGTAGATGCAATTAAGTATAGTATTGGTAGATGCACCAAGTAGTGAATGTCGTGATCTTGGCAGATGCGCCAAATAGAGATTGTCATAACAATAGCAGATGCGCTTATAGGATAATCTTGGCAGATGCGCTTATAAGATAATGTCGGCAGATGTGCCTAAAAGAGAATGTCATAAACCTGGCAGTCGCGCCTCATAGTGTATGACGTAATCCTGGCAGAGGCGCTTAAAGGATAATGTTGGCAGATGCGCCTTATGTAGCAATGGAAGTTTGTGTAAATTCCTTAGGTCAATCCTTAGGAATGAAGGAATGACGAGTAGTTGAATTCCTAGGGTAAAATCCTAAGAAACATAATAGGGATGAGTAATTGAGTTGATTGTTTGATGGTTGAATATAATAATTGTATTATTGTGGGTTGAAAACCCTATATGCTCACCAGGCTCCCAAGCCTGACCCACTCAGTTTTCTTTGCATTACAGGTAATGGCACAAGAGTATAAGTTGGTGGACTTGACGAGAGATTTTGGATTATAGGCCAGTAGTTATGAATAACTGTTGTAAGGTCTATTTATTATTGTTTATGCTTTTGGTCTGTATCGGAACATGACATCCCGAGGTTTTATTATTTAATGAAAATACATTCACTTTGAGAAACGTTTTGATAAATGGTTATCATATTTTATTTTGGGAACAAATTCCGCAACCGTTTTCTTTAAACATCACTCTGATTTATAAAACAAAGCATAAACAAATCGGTCTTTTCTGGCCGTGAAAATGGGGATGTCACAGTTGGTATTAGAGCATTAGTTTAAGCGAACTAGGAATTTGTAGGATTTCTAGACTTAAACTTAGAATGCTAAGTAATGGTTGTGAGGAGTGTGTCTAAAATATGTTAGGTAGTACACCTAAATTGACACAAGTACTAGTTTATTTTAGGAATGATGCCTAAAATGCTCTTATGTGCAAAATGTTTTGTGTGATAGCTATATTGATGCTATTATTTGTTTGGATCTATGGTCTGTTGCCGACCGGATCTGGAAACCTTATGTGTGTAGGATTCTAAGCGTACGTCTACGATATTAGAACTAGCATGTAAACGTTTCGGAGTGATAAGGATGATTTGAATATCTATTGTGAATGAGGAACTAATTTCACCTTATTCGGTGTATAGATCAAAAATGGTGAGAACAAGAAGTGGAGTTGGAAATGCTGATGAAAACAGGAATCAACCACCAGTGATTGAACAAGTACCTGTCGTAGCAGCAGCACCTGAGCCAATAACCATGGCTGGTGTGCAAATGATGATTCAGACGATGTTGGATCGTCAGATGGATGAAACTATATGGTTGCTTCAACAGAATCGTGAAGAACTGTCAATTCGTGTGGAGGAGCCTGAATTAAATGAAGGGCACTCGGAAAGTGGAAACTTCAGTCAAGCCAACCCACCGATAGTTAGGCAAGACAACCATGGTGGAAGGAATGATGGAATGGGATGCAAGTACAAGGACTTTCTAACTTGCAAACCATCGACCTTCAATGGAAAGGAGGATCCGATTGGAGTTATGGATTGGATTTCCGAAATGGAGTTAGCCTTCATGACTTGTGGCTGCAGAGGCAAGTTGCAAACTATCTATGCAGTATGTCAGTTCAGGGGTGGGGCTGTTCGTTGGTGGAACACTTTGGGGAAGATCCTAAGTCCTAATGAGCCACTGCAACTGACCTGGGCAGAGTTCTTGGTGCAATTCAAGCGCATGTTCTGCTCGGCTCAAAATCTATTGGAGTTGGAGAATAAATTTCTGATATTAAAGAAAGGCAGCATGTCAGTGGATGAATACACTAATGCCTTCACAGACAAGATGGAGTTTGCTTTGCGCATCGTCCCAGACGAACTGACAAAAGTCGACCGGTACGCAAAGGGACTCCCTTGGGAGTAGGCGGTGCCAGTGCGTCAGGCACCTACTCTGGAGGAAGCTATTTGGGTTGCCAAGTCTGTTGAGAATATGATCAAGGGGAGAACTGACAGTAAGGTTGAAGTTGGCGAGAAGAGAAAGTTAGAAGGAACTTCAGGTTCTAATGAGAAAAGAAAATCCTCGAAGTCTGGAGGAGGAGGGAGGGATGAGGCACGGTGGTGCGATAAGTGCAAGAAGAAGCACTCAGGAAAATGTGGCGTGGAAGTGACATGTTTCAAGTGTGGAAAGCATGGGCATTACGACGATGAATGTATTTTCAACAAAAAGGTGTGTTACGAATGTAACGAAGAGGGGCACTTCAAGCAAGACTGCCCAAGGAAAAATCAAGCAGCAAGGCTAGAGGCGCCGCCAAAGCTAAAAGCAAGAGCATTTCAAATGACCCTTGACGAAGCAGATGGCAATGCAAGGAATCAGGAATAAGGATCTTATATCTAAAGATCAAGTTATAAAGTAGCGATATGAAAAGTAACATGTGGTGTAGCCTATTAGAGGCATAGTATAGGGTGAACTTGAACTTTTGTGTAATCGTTTCAAGGAATTAATATAAACCCTATTTTTGCTAACTGATGTGTTGAATGATTGCTTGATTTTCTTGTATGGTGACTTGGTCAACTGCGGGACAATACTTGGGACGAGTACGAGTAGGTGTGAAAGGTAGTAGATGCATATACTACCGGAAACACAGGACTCGCACTTAGATCAGGGAAAGTCACAAGGTTACCAAGAAGCTAGTGATCGATTCCATTTTATTCTGGTATGTCATTACCATTGTTTCGGTAATGACTAGTAAGGTGGTTCTTGTTCCGAACCTCGTGGTCATGTTTAAATTGAGTCCGACTACGAGGAGTTTGTTACGTGGTTCATGGAACCAAGTTAGATGTAACATCTGAATTAAGTCAGAAGGTTGAAGTTAATGCGATTGATAGTGTCGCGCTCGTTGTTAAAAGAAGTTTGCAGGTAGAAATGCTACATGCTGAAATGTGATTAAATCACATTACAATATGAAGGAAAGTATATTCCATTATGGAATTTAACTTTATTAAAGACCGAGTCTAAGCGTCGCATCGTGCGATGAGAGCTCAATAGAGCACGACCCATCGGTTTGTTATAATAGATAAAGGAAAGTATTTATCCTGAGAAGAAGAAGGAGTCCACAATGAGGACTTATTTGGTAACTTGAAGGTTACGATTGAAAGTACAACATAGTACGATAAGCAGATGCAAGATTTGGCATCTTCTGCGGTCAAGAAAGCCATAGAGTTAAATACTCTTTCGAGGAAACATAGAATTTACGGTTATTACCTAGGATGAAGAGATAACGTGTGGAATCATTATGCAAGTCCTATTTCGTTGATGATTCCGGGACGTAATCATCCTAAGGGGGAGATAATTGTAACGCCCGTAGATCAGGGCTAGTCAATTTAGAGATAATAAGCGTCGAAAATGACTTTTTGATGGAAGATTATCTAGAAGGATTAATCTTAACCAAGTTTTAGTATATGTCACGAGGTTTCCGTGCATATAAAGAACGCCAAAATCCGAGTTATAACGAAGAAGTTATGACCTGTCGAAGTTTCGCGACAGAACCGGCACAACACAGCGCGACGTAAAAAGTGAATTTACGTTGGAGCGATATTTAGCCTTAGCGATCTAAACGAGAATCGAAGATCTTGTTGTTAATAGCGAAACGACGAAAAGTTAGGCGACAACGGACGTCAAACAAAGAAGTTATGAATTTATAACGAAGTTTTACTGTCGCGGCCTATTAAAAATAAATAATAAAAATAAAGTCGAAATTAGCCGACGGAGTCTAAACGAAAGTTGTAGAGCGTAGTCTCACCTTCGCGTGGATATAAAGAACGTCGAAAGCGGAGGTCGTATGAAGAAGATATGAATTTCCGAAGTTTATTAATTATTTTGGAATTAAATTAAATCATTAAATCAGAAGCATTATCCGAAGGAATCACCGGTCTGATCCGAGGTACGCGCCGCGTACTCGTGTACGCCCTGCGTACTCCGAGAATGTCGACATCGCAACAAGTGGCTTCGGATACGTAAGCAGTGACGTTTCTCGGACCAGTACGCCCCGCGTACTCGCGTACGCCCCGCGTACGTGCGAGGCTCAGCCTCATTAAAAGGCTTGCGAGGGCAGCCGAGAGTTTTGTTTATTTTCTCTCTTCTTTCTCCCGTTTTGCATCGGTTTGCGTGCCAGAAATACCCCGAAGCCCCGGTATTGCTCTCGAGCCCCGAAGCAAGTCCCGAGATCCCGAAGATCCCGAGAAGTGCGGTTCCCGAGCCGAAGCACCACCCGCGAGAAGTTCGATTTTTGAAGAGATCTTCCAGATCTGCTGAGGATTTCTACTTCTGCAAGTCGTAGTGCTGTCCGATCATCTTCTGATCAAGTGAGTGTATACTACCTTTCACAAACACGATAATAATACAAGTATGGTTCGAGTGTATTAAGTATATTGCTGTTTATACGTGTGAGTGTGTAGTTACTTTCTTCTGACACATAAATATTAAGTATTTTCTATAAAATACATGCTATGTGTATGAGATAAAGTTGTTTATATGTGTGGGTGTATAGTCCCTTTCATAAACACGGGTATATTACAAATATTGTTTGAATGTATCACGTATATGTTTGGGAGAGTGAGTGGTTACTTCCTTCCAACACATAAATATGAAGTATTTGTTATAAAATATGTGCTATGTGTTTATATATTGTTGTTTATTTGAGATGAGTATGGAATGAATGTCTTATATAGTTTTTAAATGAGTTAAACTGTATATGTATTCCATATCTACAAATATGTTGGGTAGAACATGGGTAGATGAGATAGTTGGTATGTGATAAAATGATGATGTATGTAAGATGATCAAGAATGATATTGGCAGATGCACCAATTAGAGAATGTCATAATACTAGCAGATGCGCTCAAGCATAGTATTGGTAGATGCACCAAAGAGAAAGTGACATAATACTAGTAGATGCACTTAAGTATAGTATTGGTAGATGCACCAAGTAGTGAATGTCGTGATCTTGGCAGATGCGCCAAATAGAGATTGTCATAACAATAGCATATGCGCTTATAGGATAATCTTGGCAGATGCTCTTATAAGATAATGTCGGCAGATGTGCCTAAAAGAGAATGTCATAAACCTGGCAGTCGCGCCTCATAGTGTATGACGTAATCCTGGTAGAGGCGCTTAAAGGATAATGTTGGCAGATGCGCCTTATGTAGCAATGGAAGTTTGTGTAAATTCCTTAGGTCAATCCTTAGGAATGAAGGAATGACGAGTAGTTGAATTCCTAGGGTAAAATCCTAAGAAACATAATAGGGATGAGTAATTGAATTGATTGTTTGATGGTTGAATATAATAATTGTATTATTGTGGGTTGAAAACCCTATATGCTCACCAGGGTCCCAAGCCTGACCCACTCAGTTTTCTTTGCATTACAGGTAATGGCACAAGAGTATAAGTTGGTGGACTTGACGAGAGATTTTGGATTATTGGCCAGTAGTTATGAATAACTGTTGTAAGGTCTATTTATTATTGTTTATGCTTTTGGTCTGTATCGGAACATGACATCCCGAGGTTTTATTATTTAATGAAAATACATTCTCTTTGAGAAACGTTTTGATAAATGGTTATCATATTTTATTTTGGGAACAAATTCCGCAACCGTTTTCTTTAAACGATCACTCTGATTTATAAAACAAAGCATAAACCAATCGGTCTTTTCTGGCCGTGAAAATGGGGATGTCATAGTTGGTATCAGAGAATTAGTTTAAGTGAACTAGGAATTTATAGGATTTCTAGACTTTAACTTAGAATGCTAAGTAATGGTTGTGAGGAGTGTGTCTAAAATATGTTAGGTAGTACACCTAAATTGACACAAGCACTAGTTTATTTTAGGAATGATGCCTAAAATGCTCATATGGGCAAAATGTTTTGTGTGATAGCTATATTGATGCTATTATTTGTTTGGGTCTATGGTCTGTTGCCGACCGGATCTGGAAACCTTATGTTTGTAGGATTCTAAGCGTACGTCTACGATATTAGAACTAGCATGTAAACGTTTTGGAGTGATAAGGATGATTTGAATATCTATCGTGAATGAGGATCTAATTTCACCTTATTCGGTGTATAGATCAAAAATGGTGAGAACAAGAAGTGGAGTTGGAAATGCTGATGAAAACAGGAATCAACCACCAGTGATTGAACAAGTAGCTGTCGTAGCAGCAACACCTGAGCCAATAACCATGGCTGGTGTGCAAATGATGATTCAGACGATGTTGGATCGTCAGATGGATGAAACTAGACGGTTGCTTCAACAGAATCGTGAAGAACTGTCAATTCGTGTGGAGGAGCCTGAATTAAATGAAGGGCACTCGGAAAGTGGAAACTTCAGTCAAGCCAACCCACCGATAGTTAGGCAAGACAACCATGGTGGAAGGAATGATGGAATGGGATGCAAGTACAAGGACTTTCTAACTTGCAAACCATCGACCTTCAATGGAAAGGAGGATCCGATTGGAGATATGGATTGGATTTCCGAAATGGAGTTAGCCTTCATGACTTGTGGCTGCAGTGGCAAGTTGCAAACTATCTATGCGGTACGTCAGTTCAGGGGTGGGGCTGTTCGTTGGTGGAACACTTTGGGGAAGATCCTAAGTCCTAATGAGCCACTGCAACTGACCTGGGCAGAGTTCTTGGTGCAATTCTAGCGCAAGTTCTGCTCGGCTCAAAATCTATTAGAGTTGGAGAATAAATTTCTGATATTGAAGAAAGGCAGCATGTCAGTGGATGAATACACTAATGCCTTCACAGACAAGATGGAGTTTGCTTTGCGCATCGTCCCAGACGAACTGACAAAAGTCGACCGGTACGCAAAGGGACTCCCTTGGGAGTATGCGGTGCCAGTGCGTCAGGCACCTACTCTGGAGGAAGCTATTTGGGCTGCCAAGTCTGTTGAGAATATGATCAAGGGGAGAACTGACAGTAAGGTTGAAGTTGGCGAGAAGAGAAAGTTAGAAGGAACTTCAGGTTCTAATGAGAAAAGAAAATCCTCGAAGTCTGGAGGAGGAGGGAGGGATGAGGCACGGTGGTGCGATAAGTGCAAGAAGAAGCACTCAGGAAAATGTGGCATGGAAGTGACATGTTTCAGGTATGGAAAGCATGGGCATTACGCCGATGAATTAATTTTCAACAAAAAGGTGTGTTACGAATGTAACGAAGAGGGGCACTTCAAGCAAGACTGCCCAAGGAAAAATCAAGCAGCAAGGCTAGAGGCGCCGCCAAAGCTAAAAGAAAGAGCATTTCAAATGACCCTTGACGAAGCAGATGGCAATGCAAGGAATCAGGAATAAGGATCTTATATCTAAAGATCAAGTTATAAAGTAGCGATATGAAAAGTGTAGGGATTGTTGCGTTCTGAGGTTTCCGGTGATCGATGAGAGATTGTGCTAGCTCCTTGGCGCTATCAAAAGTAATAGGCCTGGAAGCTATCACACTTGACTGGATCTGGGGTGACAGTCCCCAGATATACCTCTTTATCTTTTTGCTCTGGAGAGCAACCATGTTAGGGCATAAGTTTGCTAGATCACAGAACCTATTTGTGTAGGTCGTGATGTCGGATCCAATCATTTGTAGACCCCAGAATTCCTGCTCGAGTTTTTGTACTTCGCCTCGAGGACAGTATTCTTTCATCAGCATGTCTTTCAATTTTTCCCAGCTGATGGAATACGCCACCACCAGAGTTAGATAGTTAACATGGCTGTTCCACCATGTTAGTGCTCGGTTAGAGAAGGTACAAGCTGCGAACTTGACCTTGCTGCCTTCTTGGCATCCGCAGATTTCAAAGACAGATTCCATCTTTTCAATCCATTGTCTCAACACCATTACACCCCCAGTTCCATTGAAGCTGCGGGGTTTGGCGTTAGTGAAGTCCTTGTAAGTGCATTCCCGAGGGTGTCCATGGCTTTCGCCGTGGTTCGAGGGTGGTGCACATGTTCCTGATCCACTAGGGGCAGGAGCGTTGATTGCTGACACAGCAGCGGCAACTGCTGCTGTGAAAGCTGCCTAGAACATATTGGCATCAAAAGGATTTGGTGGTTGAAGAGGTACAGGTGGTGGTGGAGGTGGTGGTATTGGTGCTTCGTTGTTTGGGTTCCTCCTTGGATTCCTGCGTGGCAGTATCTTTAACTATACGTTTAAAAGGTGACGAAATGGATAAGAATAAATGATTAATGAATGTGTCTCATGGACTAAATCCCCATAGCCTAAAAACAGAAAGAATAGTATCACTAAATGAAGAAGATAGCATTTGGATAATAATTTCCATTAGATTAGATATCCGTCAATAATACTGGAATTACAGATGTAACAAGTTTGGGAAAAATGGCCTAGAAGTAGGCCTTACATCAACCAAGATGGAAAATTTTGACAGAATTAAGACTAGATCAAGACCTAACAGGTCTATGATTTATACAGATAGGAAGTTAGGCCAAATTTTTACATAAACTAGGTTATATCCAAAAGATGAGTCGACAAGACTCTATCGGCGACGAGAACTGCTAGCATGAGTCCTCGATCCCGACAGTAGACGTTCGATGTCCCTTATACGCCTGTCCGACCTTGCTTGCTGAGCTCGAAGTTCTCTAACTTCCGCTTGGGTTTCAGCAAGTTCTCTCTTCAGATTTGCATTGCGGACCAGAGTCCTTTCATGAGCAGACTCTAGTTGGCGAATGTGGACAGTGTTAACACCAGAGTTGGCGTCAACTTCCAAGACTTGATTGACAGTCGCCTGAGCTATTATCGAGCTCCGAGAAATCCTATGCACCATGATTGGTAGGACTCTATCAGCAGAACCTCCTTCAGTGAGGTTGTAGAAACTTCGGTCTCTATTGTAAGGAATGGGCTGACCCTGTTCATGACTCCATGTAATCAAGTTAGTGGCCCACAGAGGTGTGGGTCCTTGAAACACAGGGCGAGGGTTCAGGTTTGGGTTTTGAGCATTTGGGGGTAGGTTGTTGACTTCTGGCTCCGAGTCAGAACTATCAGAAAAACCTTCAGCATGGTGATCATCCAAAGGAATTGGGTGCTCATCTTCTGGTTCAGCCTCTAGCCAACCAACATTGCCTTGGTTTGGGAAGTACGGATCACCATGGTGAAATCCAGCCATTTTAATCTACGCGAGAAAAGAGATATAAGAAATAGCTAAATAGACGAACTAACTAAGATAATTACAGTAAGACCAAATACCCCTATGGTATTTCTTTATGGTTGTGTTGGTAAGTTTTTAGACTTGTTACCATATCACAACCATTCTTGGGCATATTCTAATCACTCCTCGGACCAGCATAGTTGATCAGGCTATGCCATTCCCAAGACTGACCATATATCCCCATGCTTACTTGTGATATTCAACAATCGTAATACTTTTGTTCTTGTCGTTGTGACACTGATTTTAGTATGAATGCAGGCACATATACTTACTTAAATATTTTATTATTTAAAAGTATAAACTCTTAGACAGAGTGTTTTAATCCCATGTATTTATAGGTAGTATATCTTTTATGGGTTGATATACTTAATTCACTATAAACAATGCTCTGATACCAATCTGTCACACCCCAAAACCACGAACGGCGGAAACGTTCAGGGGTGGAGGACGTCATGTTCAGTATCACAACAGTGTAATATAATAAACAAGCAACAACATCATCCATTGCATTATAAGTAAAGTTTAATACATGTGTGTTCTTTCATTGTAGTAAGACACCAAAAATATACAATCAAAATAAAAGACGAGACTTGTCTGCTCCGTCTTCTCAAAACCTGGCCTCTGTACCTGTCTACTGATGACCTGAGAATACAAGTTATTTTGAAAGCGAGTATCAGCTTTAAAGCTGGTGAATTCATAAGTATATAAGTGTCATTGCCTTTGTTTTGTGAAAATCTGTTATGAAGGCCATGTAAAACGTTAAATGAAAATGTTGATGTAAGTATGAAAAACCCTAGAAAAACCCTTATTTTCTATAAGTATGAAGTGTAGTCTTCTACCAAGACCCGAATGTTCTATCAGTATGAAGTGTAGTCTTCTACCAAGACCCGAATGTTTTGTAAGTAATATGATAGCTTTTCCTTTCTATTGACTAGTACTTGAGTACTTAGTCTAACTCCTCGTTTATGTGAAAATATCACAAAATAAAGTAAACAGGAAAATATAATCATGTAAGTGTTATTGTCTTGGGTTACCAGGACAAACACGACATCGCTGGAGCGAAAGATAGACCCTATGGAACATCCGAAGAGTGTCCCCTCATCCTCTGTAGCGGCAGCAGGGTGGAGGGAGGGTTAGTCCCCGTATCGATCTCTTAATACAGATCGTCAACCTAATGATCCTCCGAAGATTCACATCTCATCCACTGTTGCAACAGTGGACAGAGGGATGGTTAGTCCCGTCACTGACTACTAAGTAAGTAACAACCTTAGACATCCGTAGACGTTCGTCGACCACTGGTGCTAATCAGCGGGATTCAGAATGGTAAGTCCCGCCGAATTATCCCATTGAACTGGGACAGGAAAGATAATTTACACAGTAAATACTAATAAATCATCCTCGTAAGTCTAAGTACAAGTATCCTGGTAAGTAAATACAGGATAATGCACCTAAGTAACAGTGTTCCTGTATGGTATTCATGTAATGTATTCATGTAAGCGTAATCATGTATCAAGTAAGTATATGTAAACGTACTCAGGTATCATGTAATCAACTGTAATTATACTCATGTATCAGGTAATGTACTGGTATGGACTCATGAATGAACTGACTCTTGTGTGATTCCTTGTAATAGGAATAATGTTTTGTTTCTTCAAACTATCCCTATGATAATTAACTGGAAAGTATGTGGTTGTTCAAGTAGATTTATGCACCCTCGATACACTAGGGTGTGGGAAACTGAACGAAGGATGAAAACTATAATCTCTAACATATAAATGAACATGTACGCATAAGTATGGTTTGATTCAAGAAGGTAAAATAATGGTTTTGCAAGATATCTAGGAGTTTTGAACAATAATTAAGAATGACTTGATGTCATTTTAATAAACATTTCAAAACTAATACTTTTGTTATCAAGGTATTTTAAGATAGAAAACCATTTCATGTAACACCTTTTGAAATATGTGAAATCTACTGAGTGAAAACACAGTTATAAAATACATAAGATTGATTTAATAACATATTGTTTTCTACTTGTATCCCCCCCATTAAAGCATTTAAAATCATTTAAAACATTGATTAAGGGGTATGAACTCACCTGTAGTTGGTGATTGGAATGAACTGAATGGTATAGGATGGCTAGGTGTCAAGCCAGGACTTGTGCACACACTACGATCTTAATGAACATATAATCATACATATATGCACTCAATTAGACTCAATTGACTAATTTATAATGTTAAGACATCCTAGACATAATAAACACTTTATATAAGTGTTTTAAGCCTTAAGGATTGCATCTAAGCTATTGTGGGACATGGGATTTGTGCTTAGGGTTCCAAAGGACCCTACATGAGAGTTTACTCCCTATAAACCATCACACATGGAGTTTACGGTTGTAAACTTTTGAGTTTACAGCCGTAAACTCCTAAACATGTGTGTTTGGTGTGTTTTGAAGTCCAAAATGCTTTCTAGAATTATTCTAACTTGGTGGCTAAGTCCTTGGAAGGGTTTAAGGTCTAGAAATACTCCAAATAGGAGTTTACGGCCTCAAGGCCATTTCCCCTTGGAGTTTACGGTCGTAAACTCCCTTGGGGTGTTGTTTTTGTTGCTTTCAAGCCTCTTGCACTTGTGGTATATGTTCTAGACTTTTATTCCTAGCATATGAAGGCATTAGGCGCACCTTGGTGCCCTTTTTAGGAGTTTACGGCCCAAGAACCATGTCTTGGATGAAAATTAACAGTGACCACTATAACTTCTATTGAAGTGATATAGATTGTACAGAATGGAAATTTCGGGTTGTCACAACTGAAGAAGAGACACTAGCACAAAATAAAATATATAATACCAGAGCAATTCGATCCCCATAGCTAAGTGAAATGGATTCTGTAGTTAGAAAGAGAAAATTCCTGTCAAAATGGAAAGGAACTAGTCAACCACCAAATTCTGTTTTCAATCATATCGTGAAACCTAGGTTAGCAATATGATAATGAGTACAATCCTTGATCCGAAATTTGAACTATCAATATACATAAATTTCATAAAAAAATCCTATGTATCCAAATTCTAATGTTTAAGACGCTAATTATCATTCCGTTTTATGAACTATATGAGCAACTATTTTCACAGCAACAAGCCAATAATAATTGATGCTGAACTACTCTAATTTGATACTATTTCAACATAACTGGTGAGGAAGTTCAGAATTATGATACATCATGATTCAAAACATCCAGAACGTGCCTAAATACATTATATCAATTCCAAATACATATAGGTAACCTAAACATTAAGCATACAAATAACATCTAATTGTGGAAGATGAAAGTACCGTTGTTATGACTCATGGACCAACGATTCCTGGATACATGTAATTATGTCGATAATGAAGGATCTTCATTGTAGTCGCTGGAGAAACTAGGGCAGTAAAATAGATCCGTAAGATACAGAGGCGATTTTTGGATTCCGCATCGATTCGTCTACATGAGAAAGGAAGGAGAGATCTCATTCAATGTTATGTGGATGTTTAGAGATGGTCGATGTAGTTGTTGGTTTGCGAATAGAAGTAGGGGTTGTCGTTGGAGTGCAGAGGGCAGAGGGTGGTGGTTGTCGGATGTTGCAAGGAGGGAGTCTGTAAAGACCACCGAACGAATTAGGGCTTCGACGATTAATGACTGCAGTTGAAGATGAACAAAAACGGAGTCGATCTACTGGTTGGTGGATTCAGAGTCGATGATCGAGAATATAAGGATATAAGATTGGAGTCATCGTTGATGGAAGGACGAGAGAGGCGATCGATGATGAGCTAAGAGAATGTGAGGATAATACACTAGAGAGAGAAAGCAATTTACGAATTTTCTATAAACTAGTAATTCATATTTTATTAACTTTTGTAATATTATTGTTTTATACAATATTTACCCCCAAAGTGTATTGAGAAAAGCCTAAACAGCCATTAAGTTAAGTTATAATTACAATCATGCCAATATTGATCCAAGCCTTTTATTTTTTTGATCTAACGCTCCACTTTTAGTTCTCGGGTTTTCGAGAAACTATAGGTTCTCAAATGATCCTTCCTATATATATATATATATATATATATATATATATATATATATATATATATATATATATATATGATGGTGATCTTGTATTTCATGTCTACGTATAGAAGCAAAAATGATTGCAAAATTTTTTTAAAAAAAATACCTTCATGTGCATATTCAAATGATTTTAAAAAATGTGCATATGCAAAAAACACTATCAATAAGCATCAAAGATACAATTTTTTGATAAATTATTTTTTAAATATTAATTTCTAGGATTACGTCCCCGTGTCTAGCATTTTTTTCTTTCACCACATTCATTTGAAACTCTCATTCATTTTTCCTTTCACTACATTCATTTGAAACTCCCATGACTTTTCAATTTCTTTCTAATAATGATTATAAGTTGGTTAATAATGCTAAATAAATATAAAACCTAAAGTGTAATCATATATAAACTAAATTTCAATATTAAAAGAATAGATTTTCTTCTACTTATAAATTTATGTGTTTAACTTTTAAAATATTATACTTAATTTATTAGGTCTAATATGTTGTTGTATGTAAACCATTATCATTTTAAAGCTACAACTTATGAACAATTTGTATAAAATACTTAAATTGTTAATTCAAATACAACCTTACATGATCAACTTACATATAAATTTTGGTTCAAATTAAACAACCTAAAGAATATTTTATAAATACTTAAAAGTGATAAATTTTAGTGTCTTTCTAATAATGATTATAAGTTGGTTAATAAGGTTAAATAAGTATCAAACCTAAAATGTCATCATAAATAAACTAAATTTCAATACTAAAATAATATTTTTACTTCTATCTATAAAGTTATGTCTTTAACTTTTAACATAATATAGTTAATTTATTAGATTTAATATGTTGTTGTATGTAAACCATTATCAAATTTAAAGCTACAACTTTTGAACAGTTTGGAAAAAAATACTTAAATTGTTAATTTAAATATCACATTATAAGGTCAACTTCAATATAAATTTCAGTTCCACTTAAAAAACGCAAAAAATATTTTGTGAATTGTTAAAAATGATAAATTGTAGTGCTAAATGCAAAAACTAAATTGTAATATCAATTTAACTAAAATATTTCCTAAATATATTTTTATAATCCTTAAAAGTTTTCAAATAATTAGCTTAAAATAACTTACAATAAAAATAATTAAAAATAACTCTATATAAATAATTGTATTGTTACCTTTAAAATAAAAAAAAAACTGTTTGATGTTTTAAATAATTACAATGATAGAAATTAAAACGTTAAGAAAATAAATTTTAAAAAATTAATTAATAATAACTACAACTATAAATAACATTAAACTATATATTATATTTTATTTTATTCATGAGTAACCCGCGGGTAGAGGTAATTTAAAAGATTGAAATTATGCAGTTTTAATAGATGTATATATATTATCATATAATTCAAAATAGAGTAAATTACATGAATGGTCCCTATGGTTTAGAGTAATTTACGTGTTTGGTCATTGACTTATTTTTTTTTTAACTCGGAAGGTGCTTACTATTTGTTTTTGTTAGGAACTTGGTCCCTGTTTTACCTAAAAAGACTATTTTTCCCTTGATTTTCTAATTTATTTAAATAAACACACCCTACCCCACCCATTCACCCTACCTTACCTACCCCAAAATTTTTCCCTATTTAAATAATAGTCTTTTTAGGTAAGACAGAAACCAAACGCGTAACAAAAACAAACAGTAGGGACAAAGCGCGTAACAAAAACAAATAGTAGGGACCTTCCGAGTTAAAAAAATAAGTTAGGGACCAAGTGCAAATCACCCCAAACCATAGGGATCATTCGTGTAGTTTACTCTTCAAAATAATCAATATATTATATCCTTAGTATATGAATTATTATATCAAATTTAACAATAACATTATTTTTAGATTAAAAAAAACATGTAAAGATTTCAGTTATATAGATGATTCTGCGCAACGCGCGGACATTCGTCTAGTATATATATATATATATATATATATATATATATATATATATATATATATATATATATATATATTCTAATAAGTAAAGAAGTTTATTATCATATTGACAAGTGTCACAATATTAGAAATCCTCATTAATGTCAACTTATTAATTATCCATTTTAAATTTTAAAATTTAAATTTCCCACTCTAATTACATTAAATTAATAATTGATTCTTCATTTCATATTTTAAATTTCATACTCTAATTACATTAAATTAATAACATTAGAACAAAAAATAAAATAAAATAAATATATATTATAAGGTGATATAATTTCATATATTTAAATCAATGATTGTAATTGTATATAACTAAATGTTGGGTATTAGATGTTGTGTCATTGGGCTTTTGGTTTAGTCTTTTGTATTAATGAGTTGTTCTTGTCCACTCGTATTTATTTCTAGGTTTAGAGCATTTAAAGTGCATGCATGCTTCGTATTTTTGTAAACTTTGATTATTACTCTATAACCCTAATCACGCCTCTACAGTAGCAATTCTTGATAGAGTTCTTCTGAGGCGTGACATTTAATCATTCGACATTCTTAAATAATCGTTGTGTTCTTACTTTACTTGTTCTGAATGTTATCGATCCCTAAGGATTTTAATCCTAACAATTTGTATTAGAGCAGGAGACTATGTCACCTATATGCATCTCTTCTATTTACAGAGTTGTAGGGTTTCTGTTACTATAAGATCTAGTTCAGTCGTCTTCATTGTCATCTTGACGGCATAAAGTGATCTTGATATTACCCTATAAATGATCTTAGTTTACACGTCTGATTCTCTACAGGTATCAAGGAAAATATCATCATGCAACACGACGATTCTCATATCAACTCCTTGAATATTTCAAGCAGTATTGGATCAACAACAAGGATCCCGATTCTCTTCCCTCATAAATATGAAGTTTAGGGCTTCATTTTGAAGACTATGTTCTCGGTTCAGACGACAATGGCTATTAAATATGGGAAGCCATTACTCTTGGTCCATTTGTTCACACAGAGACCAAAAGAACTATCAAAACTCAGAAGGAATACAATCAGCTGCTCCTTGATGTGAAGGATGTTCCTCAGGACGAGAAAGAAAAACTAATTAGCAACGTTAAGGTAATTAGGATCATTAGATTCGCTTTGCAGGCTGATAATTTTCGTCTAGTTAGTTCGTGTGATACTGCGAAAGCCATTTGGGATCGACTCAAGGAAATTTACTCCACGGATGCATATCTTAAGCATTCCACTCAAACCCTTCTGCTTTCGGAGTTTGGTGCTTTCACACAAAAGCCAGAAGAAAATTTGAGCCAAACATCCAATCGCTACAATTAACTTCTAAGCAAGATGATGAAACATGGTATTGGACGAGAGGTGATCGAGCAAAAGGTTACTCTCATGAATGGGCTTAGATCTAAGTGGATGGCAGTGGTCTTTACCATCAAAGCACACAAACAATTCAAAAGTTACACTCTAGCCAAGCTTGTAGGGATCCTTAAGGCACATGAAAGTGAGGTGTCGAATGAAGCGAAAGTTGTTTATGGTATCGGGTCTTTAGCTCTTGTTGCGAAGGGAAAGACAGTTGCAGAGGAAGAGTCTGATTCTGATCATTCTGGATGTCATCTCACGGACGAGGAGTATGCTTTAATGGTTTCAAATCCCAAGCGGTTCACAAGGAAGAAATTTTCATCAAACAAGAACCGAAACTGGCAGGGCAGTTACAGCTCAAAAAAGGTGAAAGAGGAGAAAAAAAGCACTTCTCAAAAGGAGGGAGACAAGAAGGAGAAAAAGATCGTGGGTGACTCTGGCTATGACTGCAACTTTTGTCATGGAAAAAATCATTTGGCTAAGGATTGCATGCTGAGAAGGTTAAATGAGAAGAAAGAAGGAAAAGATGATGAGTCCTACCACATGCGAAAGTTGGAGGAGATCAAGAAGAAAAAGGTTACTGATAAGTCTATGTCTGCTTTGATTATGTAGGAATATATGGCTGAGAATGAGTTTAGAGGTGTTGAAGTCTGGTCAACTGACTCTGAAGACGACGTGGTTCGCAGGCCCACACATGGAAGGGCATTCGTTGCGAAAGAGGAGAGTTTGCAGTTTGTAGGAAGATGTTTAATGGTGATGAGTGATGGGTCATTAACGCAGGAGAATGTTATTGGGAGTGGAAGAAGAGATTGTAGTTGTTTCACTGCAAGACCAATTCCTGAACAAATCAATGAATGTGAACAGCTGATTAACAAGGTAAATCTAATTCCTGAATCTCTCAATATAGCTGTGTCCAGATCCGAAACTAAATTAAACGACCTAAAATTCACTTTTTCAAACATTAGTGATAGTTTAAAAAGAGCCCGTTTGACAAAATCTAACATAACTGATCAAATCAGCAGGGTTTCGTCGAAAAGCGATGAGAGGCGAATGTGGATTGAGATGACCGATTCAGAGTTGTCTAAGTATAGGGATCAATTAATTTACTTGAAACGAGACAATTTGATGATTTTAAAACAACGTAACATTTTTTGTTTGATAGCTAAAATGCTTTACATTAACATTACTCAGTTGCACCTTGATTGTGAGATTTGTGAGAAAATTCACAAGATGCTTTTACCATTTCTCGAATTAAAGGAAGCTGAAATTGACGCCGATTGTTATAAGTGTGAATCCACTGTCTCGTCTGATGAGATTTTTGATGCATACAGGGTAGGACTAGAACGACTTGAATCATACATTAAGTCCAAAGACCACAAAAACATGATAAAACAACTTTTGGACGAAAATTATAAGAAGAAAATTAAATATGATACTATACACAAATTCGATTCATTGACTGCCAAATTGAGTTTAGAAAATAAGATAAATGTTAAAAGCACATCTGAATTCGATGAGGATAGTGATATGAGCGAAATTTCTGTAGAGGATGAGGTGAATTGCTCAGAGTTTGTTAAAACTACAAACGAACATGCGAAAGCTTTGATTTCTAAAAATGTAGTTGAATTCAAACGTATCTCTCAAAACAAACCTGAAATTTTAAAAGCTATTTCGACGGTTTTTCCCAAATTGAAAATTGTCCCCAATCAAGTGTTTGCCACCAAAGGTCTGGACAAAAATCAAACTGTCGATCTAACGTCCATCATCAATGAAGACAAAAAATGGTTTCGATGAGTTCTTTTGGTCCGCTCCTATAGACAATGCAGACAAAACAAAGGGTCTGTCAGAAGGAACCTCGTGGAGAGTAAAAGGAAGATATGTGGCATAACCACTGAACAATCGTTCTATCTATGAGAAAGGATGTCCAAGTGGAACAAAGGAAGGTTCAAGAAAAAACGTCAAAGAAATAGAAGATATCCGAGAAATTTAAATGAAAGGAAGCAATTTTTGCAATCCCAAAATTCTAACTATGTTCACAGAGAAAAATCTTCCAATCAGATACGAAAACTCGTTCGCACGCGAATCCTAGTCAATGTTCGTACTGTCATTCTTGTAATCCACGAAAACCGAAAAGGAACTGTGTTAAAAAACCTTCTCATTCAAAGAAGCCCATTGAGAAACCAAAATCTCATCATTCTCAACCCACAAAAGCTTCACCCAAAGATGCCAAGAGAAAGGGAAAGTTAGTCTCGGATTCTGAAGCTCAAACCAAGAAATCGACTAGTAACCCTAAGAAAGTTAAGAAAGAATTCATCCAGAATCAAATTAAAAACAAACAAAAACAATTTGATTCAAAAGAAACGAAAATGAAAAATAATAAAGTAACAGTTTGAAAGTGTTGTTGGTAGTAAGTTCATTCTTATCATAATAGATGATTTGTCACGTTTCACTTGGGTGTGTTTTCTTAAATAGAAATCTGAAGCTACTCCTAAACTCAAGGATTTTATAAAGCAAATTGAACTTCAACCGCAAAAATTGTTTTGCAACGTTCGCAACGATAATGGGCTAGAACTCAAAAATCAATAGTTTAAAGAATTTCTTATTGAAAAGGGAGTCTCACACAATTTTTCTGCTCCTTACACTCCACAACAGAACTGTGTAGTTGAAAAACGAAATCGCTATTCATTTGAAGCTACACGAACCATGCGCACCTTCGCTTGTTTGCCTCAATATTTCTGGGTGGATGCTATTGCGACTGCTTGTTTCATAGATCCATTCTGAATATGCACTTGTCTATCACTCCCTATGAAATCATAAATAATCGTAAACGTAATGTTAAGTTTTTCCATGTATTTGGTTCCAGGTGTTTAATCTTTAATTCTAAGGAACAACGAAACAAATTCGATGTGAAAGCTGGCGAGGGTATATTTTTGGGATATTCGCTAACCTCTAAGGCATATAGGATTCTCAACAAATGCTCAAAGAAGAGAGAAGAAACCTACAATGTTATGTTCGATGACAACTACTTGAAGAGGATTCAATCAAAAGAGAGTCAATCGGAGGAAATCTTTCCAAAGCCATGTGCAGTCACTATTCCAATCTCCAATCTGTATGAAAAATTCATGTTACTCACATCTGAAGTGAAAGCAACTGACAATAAAGTAGATGAATTGAAAAGGATAACCGATGACGCTGCGAAGGACATGCACAATCAGCCTTCAACTGTGAAAGTACCTCCAGACATGAGCACTTCATTCCAGAGGAGAATTCTAACTCCAATGCACGACCTCAGGGGGAGGGTTGCACTTCGTCTCCTTTTTCTGACCCATCCTCTGATACAAATGACTTACCTCCCAAAACGACTCACGAAACTCCATTCACAGGGGATTCTTCAATTCCTGAAGAAGAGGATCTCTCGTCATTCGAGGGGGAGAATAAGGATGTGAATGACGATTCGGATGGGAAATCAGAATTCGAAGAAATAAATGCTGAATTGGATCCCTCTTATGATCCAAACTATCATGCACTAAACAAATGGACCACAGATCACCCGAAAACCCAATTTATTGGTGAATCTTTTGCAGGTGTTCTTACGAGATCTCAGATAAAAGCGAAACAAGCTACATTATTATCTAAAGTGGAATTTTGTATGGTTAACTCATTCGTCTCCAAAGTTGAACCCACAACAGTTAATGTTGCTCTCGATCATTCTTATTGGGTGCAAGCGATATAAGACAAACTTAACGAGTTTGAATGAAACAAAGTTTGGAGGCTATTTCCAACTGCACTAGATGCATCAGTTGTAGGTTTAAATTGGGTATTTGGCAACAAAAGTGATAAAGAAGGGAACGTTATAAGGAACAAGGCAAGACTCGTGGTTAACGGATATTTTCAGGACGAAGGCATTGGCTATAAAGAAACCTTTGCATCAGTTGCAAGGTTGGAGCATGTTCGCATCTTCTTGGCATACACAACGCATAAGAACTTCGAGGTATTTCAAATGGATGTTAAATTTCCTTTCTTGAATGGAGAATTAGAACTGTATACATGGAACAACCACCTAAGTTAGTAAATGAGAAGAATATCAATCATTGCTACTTCTTAGACAAGGCAGTTTATGGTCTGAAGCAAGCTCCAAGAGTCTGGTATAAAACTATCACTCGCTTCCTTAAAATGTCTAAATTTAAACAAGGTTAAGTTGAACCAACCTTCTTTCCCAAGAAAGAGGGTGACCACTTGATGATCATCCAAATTTACGTTGATGACATCATCTTTGGCTCTACGAATCCTAGCTTAACATCTGAATTCCGAAAGTTGATGGAAACTAAATTTGAGATGAGCTCCATGGGTCCAATTAACTTTTTCCTTGGATTGAATATAAGATAGGGACCAGAAGGCATTTTTGTAAATCAGGAAGCATATACGATGACCTTACTAGCTAAATTTGGAATGGTGGGAGACTGTAAAGTGAAGGTTCCAATGGCATTCGGAACGAAACTCACACCATCTCTAGAACAACCAGCTGCTGATATGATCCTTTATCGTCAAATGATAGGATCATTGATGTATCTAACAACTAGTAGACCAGATATTATGTTTTCCATTTGTTATTGTGCTAGGTTCTAAGAAAATCCTCGCGAACCTCACATGGTGGCCGTCAAGAACATTTTTAGATACTTGAAACGAACCTTATCACTTGGCATATGGTATCCTGCAAAATTTCGCTTCTTTGTACAAGCATTTTTAGATGCTGACCTTAGGGGATGCGGGTTAAATAGAAAACCCACCACTAGAGGATGCCAATCTCTCGATGTCAAACTTGTCAGTTGGGAGTCCAAGAAGCAAACGTGTGTATCCTTGTCAACAGTTGAAGCTGAATATATAGCTGCTGCTTCATATATATCTCAAGTCATTCGGATTCACATCCAGCTTTGTGACTATGGCTTAAGCATGAAACGAATCCCACTATACTGGGACTCTGAAAGTTCCATTCACATTTGTCACAACCCAGTGCAACACTTGAAGGTGAAACACATAGCACTGAGGTATTATTTCGTCAAGGATCACATAGAAGATGACAACTTTGAAATTCATTTCGTAAGATACTCAGATCAGTTAGCTGACATATTCATGAAAGCCTTACCTGATAGAACATTCAACAAAATTATTCAAGGCCTAGGAATGATGGAAGCTGAATCGGTACCAAAACCACATTCACTTTAATAAAGTTGTCGATGTGAATCGATGCGAATGCTCAAAGTGACTCGCGTCTACTGTTCATTTGTGGTTCGATTTTACCAATATCCTTTTGTACTTTATGTATAATGATTTTCTTTCGTTCGTTTTTCAAGAAAACTCCAAAAATTCAAAAATCATTTGTTTGAAAACTTACTTTCGTTTTTAATTTCGATTTTATTTTATGTTTTTGTCACGCGAATTGGCACGAATGCTTGCTCTAATTCGTTTCCGGTTTTTTCGGGACACAAATTGACACAAACGTTCGCCCCAATTCGCATAAAAAAAAATTTTGTTTTTGTTTTCCTTCGGAAACTATGTGTTGAACTTTTATTTTAGTCAAAATTCAAAAATATATTTCTTTTCTTTTCTATCTCTTTCAGAAAATTTCAAGATTTCAAAATTATTTTATTTGTGTTTCTTTTTCTTTCTCTTATTTTATAAATCATAAAACAGCAAAAATATATCTTAGACACATACACAAATCACTAAGGATCAGGTTTGTTATATCTCTCAATTCGTGTGATGGAGCAAGTGTAAATCTCTTTATCTATGAATTCACTAAGTGTCCCTAGAAGCATGTTGTTGTATGTAGACCAAAGCCTCCATGGACTCGATGTGAAGCCTTAATGAATCTAATCTACCATTCATTTCTTCCCAATCAGGCTGCTAAATTCACATCAGTCATGAGCTACCTTAATCTTCTCACTTTTATTTAAGAGTTAAATACTTAGTCACTTTCATATAGCAGAGGTACAGTTTTTCTTATTAAACCAGCTCTATTTTTCTCCATCACTTTCACATCCTTGATTGCAATCCTTGAGACTCTCAGATACTACCACTGAGGTTTATGGTTGCACCAATTCTGTGTTAATGATCTTAGTTTCGTACTACCACGAATTAAGAGAAACCCAAAATCCAACACACTTAACTGAATTGACGGTGAACAATTAAATGTTCAAGATTCTTACCATGGAATTAACAAATGTCCACTATTGTGGTTTGTACCAAGGAATCTCTTTCTCTTTTGCGAGATCTTTATGAAGTGTTTTGGTTCCATGTCACTTCTTCCCATAAGATCCAATTTTATTTTTTTGAGATTTCAAAGTTTAATCTAGTTACCAAAATAATTTCAAACATACTCGTTCAACTAACTAGACTGGTCACACGAGTACTTCATCCAACATTCGTACTTATATCAAGTTCGTTGTTTCGATTCGAGATTTAGCCACCCATTAAGCCTAATTATGTAACAACCAAAAATTTGAGCCAATTTAAAACATTTTATTTCATTCAAAAACTAGTAAGTTCATACATCTTATTTTCAAAATAGTTTAAACATCAGAGTATCCCCCAGAACCAAATCACATGAATCATAAAACATGAGGAGCGGTATGATCATGCCTGCGCCTTGCCACAATCTCCTGAAGTACCTGAAACAATACACTGAACTGTAAGCCCGAAATCTTAGTGAGTTACCCACAAAATACCAACCACATACAACCATAATCATAACATATTGTATCACAATACAGAACAACCATGCCTCTCAAGTCTGCAGCGTGACTGGTCCGCCCTCAACAGGCCTTCAGTTCAGCTGATCCACTCTCTGAGTCTACAGTATGACTGGACCGCCCGCACCAGGCCTTCAGTCTATCTGGATCTATTCGAGCCTTCGGTATGACTGGACCGCCATACTGGCCTACAATCTATCCGGACCGCTCGTAGGGTATGTTGGCCTTTAGCACAAAGCAGGACCGCCTAACCCAAACATCAAGCAAATAACCATGTGTACATATAATTGGAAATCACATAACAGTCCATAGGCAAACAAATCGATCTAGCAGATCATAAAGCATAGCATCATCCTTACCAGGATATCGATCTAACCCGTCACTAACATAGCATCATCCTATATACCAGGATACTGACCTAAACCAGGTCACTAACATAGCATCATCCTATATACCAGGAGACCGACCTAAACCAGGTCACTGACATAATACTGTCCTAATTACCAGGACGTCGATCTAACAGATCAATAAGCACGTCAATAGTACAATTACAGATATCAAATATAACTATCTCACAGATCATCGATCATAGCAATCTCTCATGACCAAGGCATCGACCTAACCAGGTCACTAATATACTAATCCTAAAGGATCACATGACCATAACAACATACTGTCTATTCTTATACCAATCTAACAGATCATAACCACATGTAGCATACTGTAACCAAGATGACAACTAAAAGGGTCGGCCTTGGTGCCTTAGACCTTATTGATATAGTGAGGATAACTCACCTCAAATTACTGACTGAAAAGATAAGACCAAGCTACTCCGACCCCCGACACGATCGTCACCACTGAACACTACCAAAGAACCAATTCCATAAATACCAATATTACCAAAGTACCCTTGGAAGTCAAACTAGTCAACTCTTGGGTAAGGTCAAAGTCCTCAGTCAAAGTCAATCTTCCTGGTTGACTCTACTCGCCGAGTCACCCCGTCGACTCGCCGGGTTGCCTTATCCAGAAAACTCTCATGACACAAGTTAACTCGCCGAGTCACCCCAAGACTCGCCGAGTCCAACGATCTATGAGTCCCATCCTGTCCAACTCACTGACTCGCCAACCGACTCTCTAATCCAAGGCTTTAACGAAAAGAGGTTGGGGTTCTGCGACCTGAATCGCCGAGTCGAAGAACAGACTCGCCGAGTTGTTCTTCCAACTCGTCGAGTCCATGAACATGTTCATACAACTCGTCGAGTACACCCGTGTGACTCGCCGAGTCTCTCTAGTTCTCAATCCATTCAGAGGCTTTTTGAGCCATGCTGAGGCTCCAATCCGTAGATCCACCCTTCTACAGTCTATCCCTCGCATAAAGTTACAAACTTTACGTGAAACCAAAGAGATATAGGCCCAAAACACACTAGGGCTTGGGTTTTAGACAAAAGGGCTTCACCAATAATTCAATAACTGATGCTTTATGAGTTTCTGGACCAATACAAGTCTAGATCTGAAGTAGCAACCTTAGATCTAGACTCCAAACCCGAAGTGGATCTCAATCATACCAAAATGGCCCCAAATCTCATTCAAGAATAAATCTAGAAGCAACGAAGGAAAGGTAATAGCTCATTACTTCCAAGATGTGCCCAAAACTGCAGTAGATTCTGCATCTACACTACTTTCTTGATGCAAACCCTTTTGATCTTCAAGTTTCTTCCACTAGAACACCTCTCAAAGCTTCAATCTCCCTCTAATGACCTTATACGCACGAGCTAGGGTTTAGTAGATCTCAAAGGGGTCTAAGGGAACTGAAGGGAGGACATTAAGTCCTTTAAATAGGGTGCAAACCCTAAGATTAGGGTTTTTCTTATCCCAATACCAACTCGTCGAGTCCAGCTTCCGACTCGGAGAGTTGGTCACTTAATTCGCGACCCAAACCCGCTCCGACTCAGCGAGTAAGCATACCTACTCGTCGAGTCCCTTCTTCGAAATTACACTTTAAACTCTTAAATCGTACTTCTGAAATTCAAGATGTTACAACCCTCCCCCACTTAAATTAGGCTTCGTCCTCGAAGCCTGCTGCAACACAAACTTCCAGATGATATTCGCACAATGCATCCACTGATCTCAAACCAACCAAGATTCCTTCAAACACTGCTATCGAATCCCTAAAATCTACCTCTTCCCATGCAGGGTCCTGATAACTGCTTCAAGCCGGCCACCGACTTCCTTTCTCTGATAACAACACTCATCACTAAGTGCCACCAGTAGACACTACCTTACTTCTGTCTTACGCATTCATCTGCCACCTGTGAAAAGTAGATACCATTCTACACCACCGGGTCTTGACCCAGTATTATCCCGCTATCTCTCGCCCATCTGGCGCCAATTCTATTAGCTTGCACCGATGGAAACTCATCCCGTTTCCTCCCTGAATCAAATCCCTTACCGCACTGACATGACGGAACATTTCACAGCTTCCGAGCAACCCTCCTGAACATCCAGCCATAACGTTCATACACATCGTACCTGGCCCACTCAGCCTTGGGCTGGAAGACCAGGCTTGCCTACGATGGTCCAGCCATCCCTAGGATGAAACACCACTACACACCTAACTCATGACCACAACCATAATTCGGGATCCAAGGATCTACCCGTGCATCACTTCCGATCTCCCCTGACTCCGCGTCAGTGCTAACCGTCCCATAATCTTAACGGGAATCCAACCCGTATGTGCTTCCACACATCTGGTACAATCTCAGTGCTTATCACCATCAACTGGAGCACCTTCGATCATCCATTTACTCTACTGCCTTCCTTTCAGAGGACTCACACTCCTTTCGGAGCTACATACCTTTCCTTTCCAGGAAGTCTACTTAACAAATTTTACCGTACCTATAAGTGTCACTGAGCTAAACTCCACTCTCCACTATCCATGTAGAGAAACTACTATTCTCGAACTCCCATATACCACGAATCCGATCACATAACCAACAAGGCCCATACATGACTTCCAGCCAACTCCATCATCATGATCAATACTTGGGGCCGGACCATATCGATTGCTATTGCATGGCGACATTTCCACTCATTCTCCGCATACAGATCCACTTAACACATACAGAGTCTTCAGCATGACTGGACCGCCTTACCAGGCCTTCAACCTATCTGGACCTCTCAGAACCTTCAGCATGTCTGGACCGCCCTCCCGGGCCTTCAGCCTGTCTGGACCGTTCCCTGAGGCTTCGGCTTGACTGGTACGCCTTCCGGCCTTCAGTCTATACCGGCCGCTCAAAATTGTCGTACGTCACCCTGAACCATCCTTCCCGGTGATCTCTCCCATGCAGTCTATTCTACCCCCTTGGTGTTCCGAACTCCAGTTCCGTTCCCAGAATCCTTTCCATGGCCTAAACCCAAGCCTCACATCGACCAACTACCTTTCCTGAAACCATGGTCTGTTCCCTGCCCCACTTTTCTGTCAGTTGCTCCAATCATGCCACACTCTCGGCTAACAACACCGTTGGATCCAACATTTTAATTAAAACACCCATTCAGATCCATTCTCGGTTCCCGACTCGAGTATTACCCGATCCAAGAAGATGAAACCTGGGAGACACTCCGAACGGATGAGATCACCAAGATTCTTTGATCTCCGTCCGACCCCTAATAATAACTTCCGATCAACCAAGATACACCGGAGTCCTCAGCCTACTCTAGCAACATGCTTAAAACGTGCAATAGACCTATTGAGTGCTAAAGTGTAGCAGCCTACTCAATACCCGAACATAGATCTACAAACATAAACAAAGTCTTCAGCATGACTGGACCGCCCTACCAGGCCTTCTGTCAATCGTTCACCTTCTCAGAAATCCGAGGTCTGTTCCCTGGCCCATGTGTCTACCCTACACGCTAAATAACCCGCACTCTCGTACTGCTGCTGAGCCCTAACATCTAACAAAAACCTCAATCTATCAATCCAAAACCCTCAGAGTCGAGCACACCCTCGACTGAAAACTCAAACTGAACCCGATTCTTGACTAGGACCCCAACATGGTTACCCAACTTCTGCTATCAAGCATCCAGAAGACGTGTTCTTATGCTGGGGAGTTTTACCGACCCCCAAACAACATAACCCTTAACTAAGCAGCCAATAGGGCCTCTGTCCAACTCACTGTTGGGTTGTGAAACTTATCCCCGTTTCAAAACCTTTCCACTTCAGCATCTCAGGGTAACACTCCCCCACTTAGATTCAACTAAGCCTTCACAATATATGAAGATTGGAGGATTCTCAATCCTCTGCACTTCCCAACGATTTATCCGATGACAACCAACTCTTTCCCACTAGTGTTCCATTGCTAGCTAGACCCGACTCATCACACACTTCTAAGAATCAGATGATCACTTCCTATATCCTAGTGAAACCGAAAGCCACTAATGCGTGAATGACTCCACACTCACTTCCTGAGGACCACCATATAGATGCTCTAACTAATACCTCGGCAACGAGTTACTTCTCTTGGCGCTTTTAATCTGTCAACCACTAATGGTTGCTAACCACTGAATCCTGACATTGATGAATAACCTTTTTGTGGGACTCCATCCGTAGTCCTCCCACATAAAACCTCTTTTCCAAAGGTGTTCCAAACAAGCTTCCCGCCTTCGGGCTTTAGAAATCATTCTCTTCAGGGTTCACACCCTGACTCACTCACTAACTCAAACGCCCACAGCTGAACAGCAGCAGTTGAAACAACCTCTGCCCTAAACCGGGCTACAAACCACTCCCAAGACATAGTCTACAGTCCCAAAAGTGCAGTAGATCGCACAATCAATCCTTTCCATCCGATACAAGAGATCCAAGGAAAACCGGACCTCATAACACTTATGCCACGCCGACCGTCCTGAGCTCACCGGCACTAAAATAATGTTGCCTATTCCTGTAACCAATTGAACCTGAGCTGGAATACACCTAATCCTGGGGTCACAAGCCTACTCACTCTTTCGAGCTCGGAAACTGAGAGGGTGCAATCCTTGCCCTACCAAACGACGATCCAATTCATTAATCAACCATTTCACTTCCAGCTGCAAAACCCTAGCTGAACATAATCATCACTCCTTTTCCGGAGATCCCACGACCCGTAACCCGGCCTCGAGCGAACCCCTGAGCCTCAAATCTATAAACCCACAAGCCAGACTCTCCTGCTCAACCCGCGAAAATATAACGAGTATAGGTCATCTTCCTACTCCCAGATAACTATACCTTTCTGCTCATCAGATTATGTACCGATAACATGTCTGGGTCCTGGAAAGCTCGACCATCTCCTCTCTCTGTCGTCGTTACAGCTACTGAAGCTGCCGCGGCAACCGTCTCAGCAATGTCTACATGACGCTCGACAAAATACTCAACCATGGCGGTCTTGAAAGACCCAATCATCTTTAGAATTTATCCCCGGACAATCTCGATCGTCTCCTCCCGGAGGATCTCCCTGACACGATCCCCTGAAAATGCTGGCCTATCTTGGCTGCCAGCTCCCGATCCTAGCCTGGATCCAGTCACAAGACGTCTTGTGACCACCATTCTGGCAATACACCAAAAGGTCTCTAATAACCTATATGATGACAGGGAAACAGCTCCAAAACCCAACCCTAGGGGTTGTGACTTCCTTGCCACGCGTATGGGTCCTGTGCTATCAGTAGTACGGACCCATAATACCTTCCACACCTACCCATATTTGTCTCAAGTATCATCACAACACCCTAACAATATATAAATGTAGCTAGCGATTAAATCCTCACTCCTAGAGGAATGCTAAACATCTCATATCTGGCCTCCCGGCCTCTCACTACCCACCCAATCCATGAAACTTCCACCGACCCTACAACATTAGTGTATACTAGCCATACATAATGCTGGAACCGATAGACTTTCAAATATCCAATTCTACCCTAAGGTCGAATCAAACATTCTCATGCTATAAGATCTTGATTATGCACAACCGTGATGCATACACTAAACAGCTACAGTAAGGATGTCAAAGGAAAACCCTAGGTTAATAGGCATCATGAAATCTGGCAATTCTATCATTCAATTCCTGAAGATCCCTAGTCTAGTACTAGCATGCTGTTCTAAAATATCACGTAGTTAAATAACTTGTGTGGTATTTTGGGGTTTACTTACAGGCTCTGGTTGATCATACCCTCTGCATCCTCCTTTACTTATTTCGAAAACCTTTTGAAAACTATTTTGTAAATCCCTCCTTGATTTGAGACTGGATTCACACGAATGTTCCTCCAATTCACTCAAACCAAGGCTCTGATACCAACTTGTAACGACCAAAAATTTGAGCCAATTTAAAACATGTTATTTCATTCAAAAACCATTAACTTCATACATCTTATTTTCAAAATTGTTTAAACATCAGAGTATCCCCCAGAACCATGTCACATGAATCATAAAACATGAGGAGCGGTACGATCACGCATTTGCCTTGCCACAATCTCCTGAAGTACCTGAAACAATACAATGAACTATAAGCCCGAAAGCTTAGTGAGTTACCCCCAAAATACCAACCACATACAGCCATAATCATAACATATTGTATCACAATACAGAACATCCACGCTCCTCAAGTCTGCAGTGTGACTGGTCCGCCCTCACCAGGCCTTCAGTTTACCTGGTCCACTCTCTGAGTCTACAGTATGACTGGACCGCCCGTACCAGGCCTTCGGTCTATCTGGATCTATCCGAGCCTTCGGTATGAGTGGACCGCTATACGAGCCTACAATCTATCCGGACCGCTCGTAGTGTATGTTGGACTTCAACACAAAGTAGGACCGCCTCAACCCAAACCTCAAGCAAATAACCATGTGCAGATGTAACAGGAAATCACATAATAGTCCATAGGCAAACAAATCGATCTAGCAGATCATAAAGCATAGCATCATCCTTCCCAGGATATCGATCTAACTTGTCACTAACATAGCATCATCCTATATACCAGGATACTAACCTAAACCATGTCACTAGCATATCATCATCCTATAGACCAAGATACCGACCTAAACTAGGTCACTGACATAATACTGTCCGAATTACCAGGACGCCGATCTAACAGATCAATAAGCACATCAACAGTACAAGTACAGATATCCGATATTACTATCTCACGGATCATCGATCATAGCAATCTCTCATGACCAAGCCATCGACCTAACCAGGTCACTAACATACTAATCCTAACGGATCACATGAGCATAAAAACATATTGTCTATTATGATACCAATCTAACAAATCATAACCACATGTAGCATACTGTAACCAAGATAACAACTAAAAGGGTCGGCCTTGGTGCCTTAGACCCTATTGATATAGTGTGATTAACTCACCTGAAATTGCTCACTGAAAAGATAAGACCAAGCTGATCCAACCTCCGACACGATCGTCGCCACTGAACACTACCAAAGAACCAATTCCATAAATACCAATATTACCAAAGTACCCTTGGAAGTCAAACTGGTCAACTCTTGGTCAAGGTAAAAGTCCTCGGTCAAAGTCAATCTTCCTGGTTAACTCTACTCGCCGAGTCACCCCGTCGAATTGCCAAGTTCTGTTACCCAGAAAACTCTCATGACACAACTTAACTCGCCGAGTCGCCCCAAGACTCGCTGAGTCCAACGATCTTTGAGTCCCATCCTATCCAACTCGCTGAGTCGTCAACTGACTCACTAATCCAAGGCTTTAACCAAAAGAGGTTGGGGTTCTGCGACCTGACTCGCCAAGTCCAAGAACAGACTCGCCGAGTCCAAGGCAATCTTCAACAGAGTCGCCGAGTTGTTCGTCCAACTCATTGAGTCCATGCACATTTTCATAACACTCGTCAAGTACACCCATGTGACTCGCCGAGTCTCTCTAGTTCTCAATCCATTCAGAGGCTTTTCAAGCCATGCTGAGGCTCCATTCCGTAGATCCACCCTTCTACAATCTATCCCTCGCATAAAGTTGCAAACTTTACGTGAAACCAAAGAGATATAGGCCCAAAACACACTAGGGCTTGGGTTTTAGACAAAAGGGCTTCACCAATAATTCAATAAGTGATGCTTTATGAGTGTATGGACCAATACAAGTCTAGATCTGAAGTAGCAACCTCAGATCTGGACTCCAAACCTGAAGTGGATCTCAATCATACCAAAATGGCCCCAAATCTCATTCAAGAATAAATCTAGAAGCAAGAAAGGAAAGGTAACAGTTCATTACCTCCAAGATGTGCCCAAAACTGTAGTTGATTCTGGATCTACACTACTTTCTTGATGCAAACCCTTTTGATCTTCAAGTTTCTTCCGCTAGAACACCTCTCAAAGCTTCAATCTGCCTCTAATGACCTTATACACACGATCTAGGGTTTACTGGATCTAAAAGGGGGCTAAGGGAGCTGAGGGGAGGACATTAAGTCCTTTAAATAGGGTGCAAACCCTAAGATTAGGGTTTCTCTCATCCCAAAACCAACTCGATGAGTTGGTCACTTAATTTGCGACCCAAACCCGCTCCGACTTGGCGAGTAACCATACCTACTTGTCGAGTCCCTTCTTCGAAATTACACTTTAAACTCTTAAATCGTACTTCTGAAATTCAGGATGTTACAAATTAAAAGATGCCTTTCAATGTTTCTCATTAGACATTTGATCGCATTTCAACGGGAAACCACACAGACACTTCTTAGTCTCACTTGTGACATCCCCAAAATCATGGCCAGAAAAGACCGATTTTGTTTATGCTTTGTTTAAAAATCAGAGTAACATTTTAAATAAAAGTGTTGCGGAATTTGTCCCAAAATAAAATATGATAGAGATTTATCAAAAGCATTTCCATAGAAATGTATTTCATTAAAAGACTTGGGATGTCATGTTCGTACAGATCAAAAGCATAAATAGTACAATATAAGCCTTACTACATTATTTCATATCTACAGGCCTATATCCGTAATCCCTCGTCCAAACATCATATCTACGCTCAAGCGCCACTACCTGTAATACATAAAACTGAGTGGGTCAGGCTTGGGAAACTAGTGATCACATAGGGTTTTCAACCCACAATAAATAAGTTTATTAATTTCATCAATCAACAATAACCCGATTACCCGTTCCCGTTATCCTCACTTTACGTCCCTAAACACCTATCATAAGGGACATAGCCTAAGGATCATCATCGGGACAGACACTACTGCTAAGGGGATTCCTCAGTAATAAATGTCCTAAAGGCAACCATGTGGGGAATGGAGTACACCGGTGAACACATCGTTCACAAAAACCTAGAGGTTGCGAGCCTGCTAGTGTTCCATTGGACTGTCTAGAAGAGTCCTTGGTCGTCATCCATACTCCGCTAGATGATAGAATCAACAACATCAACATCGAGGCCTCTCATCATTTTATCACACATCACCTATTACATCTACCCATGTTTTACCCCAACATTTTCGTAGATATAAAATACATATACAGTTTAAATCATTGAAAACATGCATAACAATGTTCATCCAACATAGATAGCAAGTATTCAAATAATATGCACACATAACACGTAATTTATATAAAATACTTCATATCTATGTGTAAGCTGAAAGTAACTATGCACTCACCTGGTTAGGTGGTGACTCGGCACTCGGACAGCTCTTCGTTACTTCTTAAAACAATTTTTCCTTGACCAAAGCCTAGTATTAATACCACTAGAGTTTAGTTTTAACGTTAATCGCGACTAATTAATAGTCTAGCTATTATTACTATTATATAAGAATTAAATAACACTCAATATAACTCATAATAATAGCCCAAACAATTATTTTAAGGTCCTAATAATGTTACTATAATTAAATAAAAGTTATATTAAATATAGTATAGGCGTAACTCACTTACAGCGGGTTTTTATTAAAAATCGGGCTTCGCTGGAGCACCGTTTCCGAGCCGAAAGCTTTTCTTCTCTGAGCCGTCGGGCGGTCCGGGGCTTTCTTCTCGTGATAGGGAGGTTCCCTAGACTTGGGAGGGGTTTAGGGAGGTTATAGATAAGTTAGAGAGAGAAAGAAAGGTTTGAAGGTGTGAGGAAATAATGAAGAGTTCATCTCTTATTTATAGGAAGTGTATAGTAAAGTAGTCTCCAAGCTTCGTCCGTAACTTTTGCATACGAGCTCCATTTTTGTCTGTCTTTTTACCGTTGAGTTCCTATTAATGAGATGTTCAACTTTCATTTAGACCTCGTTAGCTAATTCTGATTCTATCTCGGATTTACAAAATTGTATCGAATTCGCCGCGCTGGAAAAGTAGAGACTAAGCTTCGCCCATAAATTTCGCATAAGAGCTCCGTTTTTGTCTGTCCTTTTACCGTTGAGTTCCTATTAATGAGATATTCAACTCTCATTTAGATCTCGTTGGCTAATTCTTATTCTATCTCGGATTTATAAAACTGTATCGAATTCGCCGCGCTCGAAAAGTTGGGACTAAGCTTTGTCCATATCTTTCGCATACGAGCTCTATTATTGGCGTTCTTTATATCCACACGTTGGTATTTACGAGTACTACAACTTTTATTTAGATGCCGTCGGCTAAAAATCGACCGATCTAAAATTCAGATTTCGGGCTGTGCACTGCTATGCTTAATCTTAGAAAAATCATAACTTCCTCATACGAAGTCAGATTTGGGCGTTCTTTTTATTGATGTTCTTAGTTTAACATATTCTACGACTTTCGTTTAGAGATGTAAGGCTAAGTCTCGCTCTATCGTAAATTCACTATTTACGCTTCCCGGTATCGTGCCGGTTCTGTCGAGAAATTTCGACGAGTCATAACTTCTTCGTTATAACTCGGATTTCGGCGTTCCTTATATCCCCGTAATCCTTGTTTCAACGACTACAAATTTTTGTAGAGGTATAGGGTTTATCTCACACTTTAATTTTAACGCTTATTTTTATTCTTTATTTATTATACATTTATAATTAAATAATAAGCAAAATAACACACATAATTCACATAATACTCAAATATTTCATCTTTATTACTTCAAAAAGAGTTATAATAGTTGACCTAGACTATTATATTGACAAATATGCTTAGCCCTAAAACTCGGGCGTTACAATTCTCTCCCCCTTAGGATGATTCCGTCCCGGAATCATGCATCAACAGACAAATGTTTAATTAGTTATCTTTTGACCACTTAATTAATTCCAAATTTATTTTTGATCAATACTAATTAAATAAGACTATTAATATATTAAAACATATAATATATTAATAAACCACAAGTGTTATTTCTCTCATTTAGTCTATCCAAATGCATGATGCCATGCAACCCAAATGGACCATGCCGGGTCGGGTCAAGTACATACTAAATATCGTTATGGACTTAGACACTTTATCCAACAGTCTCCCACTTGGATAAGTCTAATAAATATAACTACAAGTATGACTTCAGGAACCGATAAGCAATCGTAGGTCTTTTAAGGTCTCTCGGAACTGAGAAGATGGTGATACGCCATTTAAGATAAGTGATCATATAATCCACTGTTCTAGATATCAGTCGGACAAATACATGGAACAATGTCTTACTTATTGTCCAACAGTTTGTTTCCCGATTTCCGATTTGTTTGACATAGAACTAAATAGAACACATCAATTTGGTTCTGACTGGGCCCGATACATAGGTAAAAAAAAATCATCGAGGGGCCCAAATATCGCTCCTAATCCAAAAAAGAGCAAATAAACTTCGACTCATATGCTTATTCTACTACTTGTTCAATCACACACAAAAGTACGTTTTATAACATCGAGTTACCAATGCGGTTTCGTACAATCAATGCATAACCAAATCATAGGCAAAAAGACATATCTCTAGGTTTGAAGACTTATATAATGTTACCATCTCACGATCACTCGAGATAAATTCCATGAAGTGATACCAGCGAGCGTGGGTTGAATCCAATGCTCAGAACTTATGAGCACTCATGAGTGTTGTAGCAATGTCCAACAACTTAGACCTCTACAACAACTCATGACAGTCTTGATTCATACCTACTTCCATCATATGATTGACTGTGGAAATTTTGAATAATATGATATACCAAACAAAATTATTCTGGAAGTTAAAACATGCAAAAGAAATATAGTAAACGATTGACAAAAGATAGCAACACTTTACTCACAAATAAACACAACTTTTATTTATCATCAAAGTCAATTACACTTTACAAATTTCAAAATTATCTAACTACTAAAACTAATATCATCCTTCAGCCCTATGCTCCGAGCATGCTGGAGATGTTTAACCCGACTCAGTCCCTTCATGAGGGGATCGGTTGGGTTCCCATCCGATTATACCCTCTTTTCCATGAGGAGTCCTTCTTCTATTTGATGTCTGATAAAATGGTATTTTCTGTCGATGTGTCTGGATCTCCTGTGATCCCTTGGTTCCTTGGCTAAGGAAACTGCACTTTAACTATCACATAAAATTTCCATTGGCTCTTTTATAGCTGGTACAACTCCAAGGTCTCTAATGAAGTTCTTTAGCCATATCGCCTCCTTTGTTGCCTCGCTTGCTGCTATATACTCTTATTCTCAAGTTGAATCAGCCACTGTCTGCTGCTTGGAACTCTTCCAAGAGATGGATCCTCTGTTGAAGGTAAAGACCCAGCATGACTGAGAGCGGAAATTATCTTAATCCGTCTGAAAGCTAGCATCACTATACCATACAACTCTTAGGTCATCTCTCCCACCAAGGGTAAGGACCCCGTCCTTAGTCCTCCACTGGTACTTGACGATATTCTTTACCGCAGTCTAGTGAGCCTTGCCAGAGTTCCCCTGATATCCGCTACCCATACTCAAAGCAAAGGCTACATCAGGTCAAGTTCACGTCATAGCATATGTCACATCCCAAAACAACGAACAGCAGAAACGTTCAGGGGTGGAGGACGTCTTGTACAGTATCACAACAGTGTAAAATAGTAAACAAGCAACAACATCATCCATTGCATTATAAGTAAAGCTTTAATACATGTGTGTTCTTTCATTGTAATAAGACACCAAAAATATATAATCAAATAAAAGACGAGACTTGTCTGCTCCGTCTTCTCAAAACCTGGCCACCGTACCTGTCTACTGATGACCTGAGAATACAAGTTATTTTGAAAGAGAGTATCAGCTTTAAAGCTGGTGAATTCATAAGTATTTAAGTGTCATTGTCTTGCTTACTAAAAGTTGTTTTAAAAGTCATGTAAACCTTTAAATGAAAATGTTGATGTAAGTATGAAAAGCCCTAGAAAATCCCTTATTTTCTATTATTATGAAATGTACTCTTCAAACAAGACTCAAATGTTTTGTAAGTAAAATGATAGTTTTTCCTTCTATTGACTAGTACTAAAGTACTTAGTCTAACTCATCGTTTATGTGAACATATCACAAAATAAAGTAAACAGCAAAAATATACTCGTGTAAGTGTTGTCACTGGGTACTAGGACTAACACAACATCGCAATAAGTGACATAGATAACCTAATGAACATCCGAAGATTGTCCAGAAAAAGTATTAATGTAAGTGTTACCACTGGGTACTAGGAGTAACACAACATCGAAATAAGCGAAAGGTATAACCTCATGAACATCCGAAGATTGTCCACTTGTCCTCTGTAGCAGCAGCAGGTGGGTGCAGGGGTTAGCCCCGATATCGATCTACCTAATATAAATAGAAACTGTAGGCATCCGTAGATGTTCATCACTCACTGGTGCTAACAACTGAGTTACAAAATGGTTAGTCCCATCCATTTATCCCGAAGTACTAGGGATAGGGTCCCGCCTAGATATCCCGAGGTACTAGGGATAGGCAGGAAGATTTACACAGAATGTACTAATAAATCATCCTCGTAGTTCTAAGTACAAGTATCCAGGTAAGTGAATACAGGATAATGCACCTATGTAACAGTGTTCATGTATGGTATTCATGTAAGTGTGTTCATGTATCAGATAAGTATATGTAAACATGTTCATGTATCAGGTAAGCATATGTATATGAACTCATGTATCAGGTAATGTACTGGTGTGGACTCATGAATGAACTGACTCTTGTGTGATTCCTTGTAATAGGAATAATGTTTGATATCTTCAAATTATCCCTATAATAACTTACTGAAAGGTAATTGGTTGTTCAAGTAGGTTTATACACTCTTACTACTCAAGGGTGTAGGAAACTAAATGAAAGATGTAAACTATAACATCAATACATATATAAGATTATAAGCGTATATGCATAGTTTACTTCAAGAATGAAAAATGGTTTTGTAAGACATCTATGGGTTTTGAACAAATATAAAAGTGACTTGATGTCATTTTGATAAACATTTCAAAAGTAATTCATTTGATAACTAAGTATTTTAAAGATAGAAAACCATTTCATGCATCACCTTTTGTAGTATGTGAAATCTGTTGAATGAAAACACAGTTATAAAATACATATAGATGATTTAATAACATGCTATTTTCTACTTGTATTCCCCCATTAAAGAATTTAAAATCATTTAAAATATTGACTAGGGGTATGAACTCACCTGTAGATGGTGGTTTGGATGAACTGGACGATGTAGGATTGTTAGGTGTCAAGTGAGGACTTGCACACACACTACGATCCTAATGAACATATAATCACACAAATATGCACTCAATTAGTCTTAAATTACTAATTGATAATGTTAAGACATCCTAGAACATAATAAACACTTTATATAAGTGTTTTAAGCCCCAAGGATTGCATCTAAGCTATTGTGGGACAAGGTACTTGGGTTTAGGGTTCCAAAGGACCTCATATATGAGTTTACTCTCCATATATCCTCACACATGGAGTTTACGTCTGTAAACTCTTGAGTTTACGGCCATAAAGTCCCAACCTTGGTGCTATTTTATATTTTGAAATTCTAATTGATTCCTAGAATTATTCCAACTTGGTGGTTAAATCCTTGGAAGGGTTTAAGGCATAGAAACACTCCTTTTAGTAGTTTATGGCCCTAAGGCCATTTCCTTTAGAGTTTGCGGCTGTAAACTCTTAAGGAAAGTTGTTTTTGATGCTTTCAAGTCTCTTGAATATGTAGGATAGGTTCTAGACTTTTACCTAAAGCATATGAAGGCATTAGGCACACTTTGGTGCCCTTCTTTGATGTTCACGGCCCAAGAACCTTAATAGGGCCGTGAACTCACTTTGAGGGGTGTTTTTGATGTGTTTTGGTTCTTCATTTAAGTGGGAACAATTCCTAGTAAATGTCCAAGTCTTTAGGTGCCTAAAAAGCACCCTTTTGTCCATGAATTTGGAGTTCACGGTCCAAGATCATCTTGGGCCATGAACACCTAAACTTGGGTGATTCTTTGATGTTTTCTTGTTCCTAATACACTTCTATATAAGTCCAAGGTAGTATCATATCATAAGGGAAGGTATAGGCATTTTTTCGGGAGTTTACCGCCCAAGAACACCTTGGGGAGTAAACTCCTAAATCTAGTGATTTAGCCATCTAAATCATGTTATAAACACATAATAAGCTTTCTAACACTACTAGAAAGAGTTACTCACGTTTTGGTATAAAAAACCGAAGATCCGTGAGAGAGAAAATGGCTTTTCTCTAGTTGGAAATGCGAATAATGAATGAATTTGGTTCAAAATTCTATTTATAGTCCTGACATATTTTTGGCAGTAAATATTTTTATTCCTGAAATGATTTCTCATATAACAGAGTGTTGGAATAACAGTGTTGCACTAAACCCTAGTGCATCTACTCTCCTGATATCTCCTGAAGTGTAAACCCTGAATTACTCAAACTTACGTGAAAAAGTCTGAAAATCAACTGTAACTGCTATAACTTCTATTGAAGTGATATAGTTTGTAGAGAAAGGAAATTTCAGGTTGTCACATCATCCCCCCGTTAAAAGGAATTTCGTCCCGAAATTAGAATTTAAGCAAATAAGAAATTACACATAACTAAGCGAAAAGATGAGGGTATTTCAGTTTCATATGATCCTCTCGTTCCCAAGTGAATTCAGGTCCACGCTATGCATTCCAGCGCACCTTCACTATCGGGATACAACTCTGCTTTGTTTGCTTGACCTCTCGGTCCATGATCTCTACTAGTTCCTCCACGAAGTTGAGGCTCTCGTTGATCTCGATCTCTTCGAGTGGAATAACAAGAGTCTCGTCGGACAGACACTTTTTCAAGTTCGAGACGTGGAAGGTAGGATGTACGTTACTGAGTTCTTGCGGTAGATTGATTTTGTAAACTACAGGGCCGATTCTCGCGAGAATCTCGAAAGGCCCTATGTATCTTGGATTGAGCTTTCCACGCTTTCCAAAGCGTATCAAGCCCTTCCAGGGTGAGACCTTCAGTAGGACTCGGTCGCCCACCTGGAATTCTAACGGTTTCCTTCGCTTGTCAGCGTAGCTTTTCTGTCGGTCTCTAGAGGCTTTCAATCGTTCACGAATTTGAACGATCTTCTCTGTCGTTTCCCGAATGATCTCTGGACCCGTGTGAGTGCTTTCGGGAACTCGTCCCTTAGCTAACTGGGTATCACCCAATTCAGCCCAGCACAGAGGGGATCTGCACTTTCGGCCATAGAGGGCCTAGAATGGAGCTGCCTTTATGCTCGTGTGATAACTGTTGTTGTAGGAAAATTCGACGAGGGGTAAATGGGTATCCCAAGCTTTTCCAAAGTCAATCACACAGGCACGCAACATATCTTCTAAGGTTCCGATAGTTCTCTCACTTTGCCCGTCGGTCTGTGGATGGTAGGCTGTACTCATGTCCAGCCTAGTTCCTAGGGAACTTTGTAATGTCTGCCAGAACCTCGAAGTGAATCTACTATCTCTATCTGAGATAATGGATATTGGAACACCGTGCAGTCTTACAATCTCCCTAATGTATGTTCGTGTGAGTTTCTCCATCTTGTCTGTTTCTTTGATTGGCAAGAAGTGTGCAGACTTGGTCAGTCTATTGACGATGACCCATATGGAATCAAGTCCACCCGTCGTCTCGGGCAACTTGGTTATGAAGTCCATAGTGATCCGCTCCCACTTCCATTCTGTTATCTCCCGTGGTTGTAAAAGACCAGAGGGTTTCTGGTATTCGACCTTCACCTTCGCGCAAGTAAGGCACTTACTTACGAAGGTAGTAATATATGCTTTCATGTTAGGCCATCAGTATAACTTCTTAAGATCCAGATACGTCTTATCTGAACCCGGGTGGACGGAATAACTAGTGTTGTGAGCTTCCGTCATGACCAAGTCTCTGAAGCCACCGTGTTTTGGTCTCCATATCCGATCCATGAGGTATAAGGATCCGCCACCCTGGACTTCTATGTTCTTATCCATCTCCCTAAGGGATTCACCAGCCACATTTTCAGGTTTCAAAGCATCGAGCTGAGCCTCCTTTATTTGTGTGGACAAGTGTGACTGGATAGTTAGAATCAAAGATTTGACCCTACAACCAGAATATTCTTTCCGACTTAGGGCGTCGGCTACTACATTGGCTTTACCCGGGTGATAACGAATATCGCACTCGTAATCACTGAGTAGCTCGACCCACCGTCGTTGTCTCATGTTGAGCTCCTTCTGGTCGAAAATGTGTTGTAGACTCTTATGGTCTGTAAAGATCTTGCTTTTTGTACCATATAGGTAATGTCGCCAGATCTTCAGAGCAAACACAACTGCTCCTAGCTCAAGATCGTGGGTGGTGTAGTTAACCTCATGTGTCTTCAGCTGTCTAGAGGCATAGGCTATGACTTTACCTCGATGCATCAAAACACATCCGAGCCCTTGATTTGATGCGTCACAATAGACTACGAAGTCTTCTATCCCTTCGGTGAGGGATAGTATCGGTGCGGTGCACAAGGATCGTTTGAGCGTTTTGAACGCTCTTTCTTGTTTCTCTTCCCAGTCAAAGGCTACACCCTTTTGGGTCAAAGTTGTAAGAGGTTTTGCTATGCGGGAGAAGTTCTGAATGAACCTGCGATAGTAGCCAGCCAGACCTAGAGATTGGCGAATTTCTGTAGGTGTCTTCGGTGCTGACCAGTTCTCGATAGCCTTAATTTTGGAAGGGTCCACGTGTATTCCCTCTTCGCTAACAACATGGCCCAAAAATTCGACTCGCCGAATCCAAAATTCGCACTTGGAGAACTTCGCGTAGAGCTTCTCCGACCGCAATGTTTCTAAGATTTTACGGAGATGTTGACTATGCTCCTCCTTACTTCGAGAGTAGATGAGTATGTCATCAATGAAGACGATGACGAACTGATCCAAGTAAGGACGACACACCCTATTCATCAGATCCATGAATACGGCGGGCGCGTTTGTTAATCCGAACGGCATCACCACAAACTCGTAGTGTCCATAACGAGTTCGGAAGGCTGTCTTGGGAACATCCTCCTCTAATACTCGTAGTTGTTAATATCCGGATCGTAGATCTATCTTCGAGAAGTAGTTGGCTCCTTGAAGTTGATCAAATAAATCATCAATGCGGGGCAAAGCATAACAATTTTTAATGGTAAGTTTGTTGAGTTCTCTATAGTCGGTGCACATGCGAAACGATCCATCCTTCTTCTTGACGAACAAGACCGATGCTCCCCATGGTGAGAAGCTTGGTCTAATGATCCCTTCTTGAGAAGTTCGTTAAGTCGACTGGAAAGTTCCTGCATCTCGGCTGGTGCCAGACGATAAGGAGATTTGGCTACTGGGGTAGCTCCTGGCACTAAGTTGATTCTGAACTCAACTTGGCGTTGCGGTGGTAAACCGAGAAGTTCTTCTGGGAAGATGTCGGGAAAGTCGCGCACTTCGGGCATGTTCTGAATGTGTTTCATCTCTTGACTTGTATCGACGACGGGTGCGAGGAATGCATAATATTCCTTTCGCAAGCACTTCTGGGCTTGAATGCACGAAATGATGTGAAGGCTGGTACTAGGTTTGTCGCCATAGATAACTAAGGTTTCGTTGTTAGGAAGGTTAAGACGAACTGCTTTCTCAAAGCACATGATGTCGGCGTGAAGAAGACTCAACCAATCCATGCCGATGATAACGTCGAAACATTTAATTTGGACTGACATGAGACCTATCTTGAAAGTATGGCTATCTAAAGTTAAGGTACAACCTACGTATATGCAGTTTGTACTCTCTATTTTCCCGTTAGCCATTTCTACTGTAAATGAATTGTCTAATGCACAGGGTTTTGTTTAAGTAGGTGTGCAAATTTGTGACTTACGAAACTTTTCTCTGCTCCACTATCGAAAAGTATGCAAGCATATGAGTTATCGAGGAGAAACTTACCAGTAACTATCATAGGATCAGCTACCGCTTCCTCGTGGCCTAGGGCCATAACTCTTCCTACTCCGCCAGCCATCCCCGCTTTAGGGCAGTTCCTCTTGTAGTGACCCACCTCGCCACAACTATAGCAAGTTTGGCCCATACCGGCGTTAGGAACCTGGGCGGCTTGAGCTGTTGGAGCCTGGCAGAAATGGGCTGTGTGCCCCTTCCTGTTGCAGTTTGAGCACTGCATCTCCCTGCAAGGTCCGCTGTGGTGGAAGCTGCATTTGTTGCACTTCGCGAGAGATCCAACATAAGTTTTTGCTGGTAAGGGGTTCGCAAGGACAATGGGAGTAACTGTGGCAGCATTGATTGCGACAAGTTGTTGTCTCTTGGAGGATTCTTGCAAAGCCCCTCTTTTCCTCTTAGACCACCCTTTCTTGTTGTTGTTGTCCTTCGGTGGTACGGATGCAGGGATTGTTGGGTTTTGAGGTTTCCAGTGATCGATGAGAGATTGTGCCAGTTCCTTGGCACTATCGAAGGTAATAGGCCTGGAAGCGATCACACTTGACTGGATCTGGGGCGACAATACCCAGAGATACCTCTCTATCTTCTTGCTCTCGAGAGCAACCATATCAGGGCATAGGTTTGCCAGATCACAGAACCTATTTGTGTAGGTCGTGATGTCGGATCCAACCATTTGTAGACCCCATAATTCCTGCTCGAGTTTTTGTACTTCGCCTTGAGGACAATATTCTTTCATTAGCATCTCTTTTAACTTTTCCCAGCTGATGGAATACGCCACCACCAAAGTCAGATAGTTGACATGGCCGTTCCACCATGTTAGTGCCCTGTCAGAGAAGGTGCAAGCTGCAAACTTGACCTTGTTGCCTTCCTGACAAGCACATATTTCAAAGACGGATTCCATCTTTTCAATCCATTGTCTCAACACCATAACATCCCCAGTTGCATTGAAGTTGCGGGGTTTGGCATTCGTGAAGTCCTTGTAGGTGCATTCCCGAGGGTGTCCATGGCTTTCGCCGTGGTTCGAGGGAGGTGCACCTGTTCCTGATCCACTAGGGGCAGGAGTGTTGATTGCTGACACAGTAGCTGCAACTGTTGCTGTGAAAGCTGCCTGGAACATATTGGCATCGAAAGGATTAGGTGGTTAAAGAGGTTCAGGTGGTGGTGGAGGTGGTGGTATCGGTGCTTCGTTGTTTGGGTTACGCCTGGTATTTCTGCGTGGCGGCATCTTTAACTATATGTTTAAAAGATGACGACATGGATAAGAATAAATGATTAATGAATGTGTCTTATGGACTAACTCCCCATAGTCCAACAACAGAATGAATAGAGTGACTAAATGAAGATGACAACATTTGGATAATGATTTCCATAAGATTAGATATCTGTCAATAATACTGGAATTACAGATGTAACAAGTTCGGGAAAAATCGCCTAGAAGTAGGCCTTACATCAACCAAGATGGAAAATTTTGACAGAATTAAGACTAGATCAAGACCTAACAGGTCTAAGATTTATAAAGATAGGAAATTAGACCAAAGTTTTTACATAAACTAGGTTATATCCAAAAGATGAGTTTACGAGATTCCATCGGCGACGAGAACTGCTAGCATGAGTTCTTGATCCCGATAGTAGACGTTCCATGTCCCTCATACGTCTGTCAGCTCTCACTTGCTGAGCTCGAAGTTCCCTAACTTCAGCTTGAGTTTCAGCAAGTTCCCTCTGCAGATTTGCATTGCGGACCAGAGTCCTTTCATGAGCAAACTCTAGTTGGTGGATGTGGACAGTGTTAACGCCGGAGTTGGCTTCAATCTCCACGACCTGGTCAATAGTTGCTTAACCTAGTATCGTGTTTCTATAAATTCTACGAAACATGACGGGTAGGACCCTGTCAGCAGAACCTCCTTCAGTGTGGTTGGAGAAACTTCGGTCTCCATAGTAGGGAATGGGCTAACCTTGTTCCTGGCTCCATCTAGTCATGTTAGTGGCCCACAGAGGTGTGGGTCCTTGAAACGCGGGACGGGGGTTCAGGTTTGGGTTTTGAGCAGCTGGGGGTAGGTTGATGACTACAGGCTCCGAGTCAGAACTATCGGAAAAACCCTCAGCATGGTGATCATCCAAAGGGATTGGGTGATCATCTTCTGGTTCTGCCTCTAGCCAACCAGCATTGCCTTGGTTTGGGAAGTACGTATCGCCAAGGTGAAATCCAGCCATTAAAATCTACGCGAGAAAAGGGATATAAGAAATAGCTAAATAGACGAACTGACCAAGATAATTACAGTAAGACCAAATACCCCTATGGTATTTCTTTATGGTTGTGTTGGTACGTTTTTAGACTTGTTGCCATATCACAACCATTCTTAGGCATATGCTAATCACTCCTCGGACCAGCATAGTTGATCAGGCTATGCCATTCCCAAGGCTGACCATATATCCCCAGGCTTACTTGTGATATTCAACAATTGTAATACTTTTGTTCTTGTCATTGTGACACTGATTTTAGTATGAATGCAGACATGTATACTTACTTAAATATTTTATTATTTAAAAGTATAAACTCTTAGACAGAGTGTTTTAATCCCATGTATTTATAGTTAGTATATCTTTTATGGGTTGATATACTTTATTCACTATAAACAATGTTCTGATACCAATCTGTCACACCCCAAAACCACGAACGGCGGAAACGTTCAGGGGTGGAGGACGTCATGTACAGTATCACAACAGTGTAAAATAGTAAACAAGCAACAACATCATCCATTGCATTATAAGTAAAGTTTTAATACATGTGTGTTCTTTCAATGTAATAAGACACCAAAAATATATAATCAAAATAAAAGACGAGACTTGTCTGCTCCGTCTTCTCAAAACCTGGCCACCGTACGTGTCTACTTATGACCTGAGAATACAAGTTATTTTGAAAGAGAGTATCAGCTTTAAAGTTGGTGAATTCATAAGTATTTAAGTGTCATTGTCTTGCTTACTAAAAGCTGTTTTAAAAGTCATGTAAACCTGTAAATGAAAATTTTGATGTAAGTATGAAAAGCCCTAGAAAATCCCTTATTTTCTATTATTATGAAATGTAGTCTTCAAACAAGACTCGATTGTTTTGTAAGTAAAATGATAGTTTTTCCTTCTATTGACTAGTACTAAAGTACTTATTCTAACTCATCGTTTATGTGAACATATCACAAAATAAAGTAAACAGGAAAAATATACCCGTGTAAGTCTTGTCACTGGGTATTAGGACTAACACAACATCACAATAAGCGAAATAGATAACCTAATGAACATCCGAAAATTGTCCAGAAAAAGTATTAATGTAAGTGTTATCACTGGGTACTAGGAGTAACACAACATCGCAGTAAGCGAAAGGTATAACCTAATGAACATCCGAAGATTGTCCACTTGTCCTCTGTAGCAGCAGCAGGTGGGTGGAGGGGTTAGCCCCGATACCGATCTACCTAATATAAATAGTAACCGTAGGCATCCGTAGATCTTCATCTCTCACTGGTGTTAACAGCTGAGTTCCGGAATGGTTAGTCCTGTCCATTTATCCCGAGGTACTAGGTATAGGGTCCAGCCTAGATATCTCGAGGTACTAGAGATAGGCAGGAAGATTTACACAAAAGGTACTAATAAATCATCCTCGTAGTTCTAAGTACAAGTATCAAGGTAAGTGAATACAAGATAATGCACCTATGTAACAGTGTTCATGTATGGAATTCATGTAAGTGTGTTCATGTATCAGATAAGTATATGTAAACATGTTCATGTATCAGGTAAGCATATGTATATGAACTCATGTATTAGGTAATGTACTGGTGTGGACTCTTGAATGAACTGACTCTTGTGTGATTCCTTGTAATAGGAATAATGTTTGATATCTTCAAATTATCCCTATGATAATTTACTGAAAGGTAATTGGCTGTTCAAGTAGATTTATACACTCTTACTACTCAAGGGTGTGGGAAACTAAATGAAAGATGTAAACTATAACATCAATACATATATAAGATTATAAGCGTATATGCATAGTTTAGTTCAAGAATGAAAAATGGTTTTGTAAGAAATCTAAGGGTTTTGAACAAATCTAAAAGTGACTTGATGTCATTTTGATAAACATTTCAAAAGTAATACATTTGATAACAAAGTATTTTAAAGATAGAAAACCATTTCATGCATCACATTTTGTAGTATGTGAAATCTGTTGAATGAAAACACAGTTATAAAATACATATAGAAGATTTAATAACATGCTGTTTTCTACTTGTATTCCCCCCCCCCCCCATTAAAGTATTTACAATCATTTAAAACATCGATTAGGGGTATGAACTCACCTGTAGATGTGGTTGGATGAACTGGACTGTGTAGGATTGTTAGGTGTCAAGTGAGGACTTGCACATACACTACGATCCTAATGAACATATAATCACACATATATGCACTCAATTAGTCTTAAATTACTAATTGATAATGTTAAGACATCCTAGAAAATAATAAACACTTTACATAAGTGTTTTAAGCCCTAAGGATTGCATCTAAGCTATTGTGGGACAAGGTACTTGGGTTTAGGGTTCCAAAGGACCCCATATATTAGTTTACTCTCCATATATCCTCACACATGGAGTTTACGGTTGTAAACTCTTGAGTTTACGGCTGTAAACTCCCAACCTTGGTGGTATTTTATGTTTTGAAGTTCTAAATGATTCCTAGAATTATTCCAACTTGGTGGTTAAATCCTTGGAAGGGTTTAAGGCATAAAAACACTCCTTTGAGGAGTTTACGGCCCTAAGGCCATTTCCTTTAGAGTTTGCGGCCGTAAACTCTTATGGAAAGGTGTTTTTGATGTTTTCAAGTCTCTTGCATATGTAGGATAGGTTCTAGACTTTTACCTAAAGCATATGAAGGCATTAGGCACACTTTGGTGCCCTTCTTTGATGTTCACGGCCCAAGAACCTTAATAGGGCCGTGAACTCACTTTGAGGGGTGTTTTTGTTTTTTTTTCGTCCTTCATTTAAGTGGGAACAATTCCTAGTAAATGTCCAAGGCTTTAGGTGCCTAAAAAGCACCCTTTTGTCCATGAATTTGGAGTTCACGGTCCAAGATCATCTTGGGCCGTGAACACCTAAACTTGGGTGATTATTTGATGTTTTCTTGTCCCTAATACACTTCTATACAAGTCCAAGGTAGTATCATATCATAAGGGAAGGTATAGGCATAGTTTCGGGAGTTTACCGCCCAAGAACACCTTGGGGAGTAAACTCCTAAATCTAGTGATTTAGCCATCTAAATCTTGTTATAAACACATAATAAGCTTTCTAACACTACTAGAAAGAGTTACTCACTTTTTGGTATAAAAACCCGAAGATCCGTGAAAGAGAAAATGGCTTTTCTCTAGTTGGAAATGCGAATAATGAATGAATTTGGTTCAAAATTCTATTTATAATCCTGAGATATTTTTGGCAGAAAATATTTTTATTCCTTAAATGATTTCTCATATAACAGAGTGTTGGAATAACAGTGTTGCACTAAACCCTAGTGCATCCACTCTCCTGATATCTCCTGAAGTGTAAACCCTGAATTACTCAAACTTACGCGAAAAAGTCTGAAAATTAACTGTGACTGCTATAACTTCTATTGAAGTGATATAGTTTGTACAGAAAGGAAATTTCGGGTTGTCACAGCATACATGATCGATACTACTACAAAAGCATAAGGTACTCGACTCATTTATGCTATCTCAGACTCAGTACTTGAACTCTGAGTTTTTCTCAGTCTGGCGTTACTCTAGATGGGTAACTCTCCTTTCTTGGAATCCTGCATGCTGAACCTTTTCAGCACCTTATCCAAGTAGGTACTCTGACTAAGTCCAATTAGTATTTTACTCTAGTCTCTCAGAATGCGTATCCTTAGAATATAGGCAGCTTCTCCTAGGTCGTTCATAGAGAAACACTTCCCAAGCCAAGACTTCACTTCCTGCAAGGTTGGGATGCCATTTCCTATGAGTAGCATGTCATCCACATACAGTACCAAAAAGCTGACTATACTCCCGCTAGCCTTGACATAGACACAAGATTCATCTTCACTCTTTTAAAAGCCAAATTCTTTGACTTTCTCATCAAAGCAAAGATTCCATCTCCAAGGTGCCTGTTTCTATCCATAACTGGATTTCTCGAGCTTATACACTATATTAGGGTATTCTGTACTGAGAAAACCTTCTGGCAGACTCATGTAAACATCTTCAGCCAAATGTCCATTAAGGAAGGCGGTTTTGACATCCATTTTCAATATTTCATAATCATGAAATGCAGCGATGGCTAATAGAACCCTAACGGACTTAATCTTTGCTACTGGTGAAAAGGTCTCATCATAATCAACTCTTGGAGTTTGATAAAAGCCCTTTGCAACCAGTCCCGCCTTATATGTGTGTACATTAACATCCATGTCGGTCTTCTTCTTGAAGATCCATTTGCACCCAACTGTCTTACCAATGTCTCATCACTGATAAGTGTCTCTCCTTCCGCAGTAATGTGGAAACCATAGTAGTGCTCAGGTGCATTCCTAACCCTTGTGGAACGCCTCAGAGGTACATACTTGTCAATTGGCTCAACAGGAGTTTCCTCCTCAGGTTGAGTGCTAGGGTTTGAAGTTCCTTCACCACTTGAATCTTGAATTTATTCAAGGTCAACTTGCCTCCCACTGTTTCCTTGGCTTATGAACTCTCTCTCTTGAAAGACACCCCTCCTTGCTAAAAAGATCACATTGTCACTAGGTCTTGTAGAAGAGGTAACCAAAGAATTTATGTGGTAGCCGATGAAAATACACCTCTCACTTTGATATTCGAGCTTATCATGAGTCTCGTGTCTCACGAAAGCCTCGCAACCCCGAATCTTGATGTGGTCTAGTTTGGGAACTTTACCAGTCAACATCTCATGAGGAGTTTTGGAAACTTTCTTTGTAGGGACCAGATTAAGGATATGGGCGGCAGTCTCTAAAGCATACCCCCAAAATGAGATTGGTAGCGAAGCCCGACTCATCATGGAATGAATCATATCCAACAAGGTTCGATTACGCCTCTCTGCGACACCATTCAACTGTGGTGTCTTGGGAGGTGTGAATTGAGAGATAATCCCACATTCCTTAAGATAGTCGAGGATTTATGTACTAAGATACTCACCACCATGTTAGGATCGAAGTATCTTAATGTTCCTACCCAATTGATTCTCGACTTTCTATTTAAACTCTTTAAACCTTTCAAAACTATCTGACTCATTCTTGATTAAATAGACATATCCATATATACTATAATCATTAGTAAAAGTTAAATAATAATGATTAGCATCCCTTTTGGCAGATTTGATGGGTCTACACACATCTATGTGCACTAGATCCAACAAACCTTCACCCCTAGCACAAGAACCAGTGAAGGGTAACATTGTCATTTTTCCAAGAAAGCATGATTCACAAATATCATCTAACTTTTGGTCAAATGACTCCAAGACTCCATCCTTTTGGAGCTGGCCTATGCGTTTCTTGCCCACATGTCCAGGACGACAATGCCATAATGATGTTTTATCCAAGTTATTATTACTAGAAGAATCAATACACAATACATTATTTCCTAGATTATCTACAACAGATACAACTTCATACACACCATCACAAGGTAATGCTTTAAAATAAAGAACATTATTAACAAAAGAATTTATTGCACCAATTTCATTATCAAAAGAAAAGGTAAACCCTTGTTTGTACAAAGCATGAAACGAGATAATATTTCTAGCCATTTCTGGCGAATAACAACATTTTTTCAAATCTAAAGTAAACCCACTACTTAGCAACAAGGAATAAACTCAAATCTTGGTGACAGGTGAAGTTTTCCTAATCCCCATGATCAAGTTTATATTTCCATGCTCCACATTCTCAGTTCGTCTTAGTCCCTGCAAATCATAAAATATATGAATACCATAACCGTTATCAAGGACCAAAGAGTTAGAATAGGGTGAGTATTTAGATAGATTAGTGTATATAGCTGCATGGTTGGTTTTGACTTTCCCATCCTTCACATCTTGCTGGTACTTTGGGCAGTTTCGCTTCCAATGTGACTTTTCATGGCAATAGAAGCATTCAGCCTCTTTTAGGTCAGAAAAAGGAGTGACGAAACCTTTCTTGGTTCAACTTAAAGAAGAGACATCAAGGTTCTTACCATTGGTACCCTTCGAAGGGCTCTTCGTCTTCTTCCCTCTACCTTTTCCGATTGCCAGGACAGGAGCAGAGTTTGGAGTAGGAGTAGTAGTGTTAACAACCGACTTACCTTTAAGACTTGTTTCTGCGGTCTTTAGGAGTCCTTGAAGTTTGCTGAGTGTGACTACTTCATTATTCATGTGGTATGTCATGCAGAATTCTTCATAACACGAGGGTAAGGAGTGCAAAACAATATCTATTTCTAGCTCCTCGAGGAAGTTCACATTAAGCTTCAGCAAATGATCCACATACCTTTGCATTTTCTGCATGTGTCTCGTGACGGATTCTCCATCCTTCATCCTGGTTGTTATTATGGAGGAGATTATTTCATACCGCTCTTGACGAGCACTCTGATGGTATCTTTCCATCATATCTTGCTGCATCTCAAAAGGGTAGTAGTCCTCATAGGACTTCTGCAGTTTAGCTGTCATGGTGGCCATCATGATGCATGCCACTTTGGTGGCATCTCTTTCAAGAGTCCGGAAGTCAGCGATCTCCTGGGGAGTAGCAGTGGACTCATCAATCTCCTTTAGCTCCTTATAGAGGACATATTCCTTGTCCTCATAGCGAGTCACCATCCATATGTTCCGGATCCAATCCATAAAGTTGGAACCATCGAAGATGACCCTCTCACATAGGTTCATGAAGGAAAAGGAGTGAGTAGGGTTTGAGCCAGAAGTAGTGTTGTTGGAAGACATCTGAAAAAGAAGAGAACAAGTTTAGTTTAGATATAATGATAGTCCTTAATAAAAACACCCAAATGTAATATTAAGGCTAGGATCCAATCACAATATATCATAACTTAGAAGAGGGGTGCCGTAATCTAAGCTATAACATATTTGAAAGGTAGGTGAATGACGATTCACCAATTTCCACCATGAGAATGAAATATAACTATTAGGTTTTAATTGGTTTTTAGAAATTCCTAGATTCTTTTGAGATTCAATGAACTTTTCAAAGGCATGTTTCAATCTCGAGTTTGCCCTCCAAGTTTCGTGACTGGGATACCGAGGGTCACAAAACGAGGTGTGAAGTAACCATGCTAATTACTTGGTACCCTTAAAGTTTATCACTCAATCGATGTGCCGGTTAACCACACACGCTCTGCTGACCTATAATAAACCTTAAGTCTACCTTTACCTACCTTGTTAAGTTCAAGTTAGTGTGCCGGTTAACTACACACACTTCACTAACGACTTAAACAAAGTGTAAAGTGTAATTACATGGATTAGCACCTTATTCACATTTTCCTAAAGTAACTAAGATTAGGAATTTAATAAAACATTTAGTTACTTTATAATATTCATCATACTTTTAATGAGAATTTGTAAGTCCTTTTCCTACCTGTTCGGCTAACGACCCTCCACTGATCAAGGAAGCGGTGGGTGAGAATGGACACCCATTAAGTTGCCATTTTATAGGTAGCAACCTTATACCCCCCCCCCCCCCTTATTGACTGGCTTCGTGAATGAGCCCTACTAATGGTAAGATGACTTGCTCTTATATATATATATATATATATATATATATATATATATATATATATATATATATATATATATATATATATATATATATATTAAGAAGTGAGAATGTGGAGCATGGAAAGATAAACTTGATCATGGGGAATAGGAAAGCTTCACCTGTCACCAAGATTGGAGTTTATTCTTTGTTGCTAAGTAGTGGGTTTATATATATATATATATATATATATATATATATATATATATATATATATATATATATTATTACTATTATTATTATTATTAAGAAGTGAGAATGTAGAGCATGGAAAGATAAACTTGATCATAAGGAATAGGAAAGCTTCACCTGTCACCAAGATTGGAGTTTAATCTTTGTTGCTAAGTAGTAGGTTTACTTAAGATTTGAATAAATGTTGTTATTCACCAGAAATGGCAAGAAATATTATTTCCTTTCATGGTTTGTACAAACAAGGGTTTACCTTTTCTTTTGATAATGAAATTGGTGGAATAAATGATTTCTTTAATAATGTTCTTTATTTTAAAGCATTACCTTGTGATGGTGTGTATGAAGTTGTATTCGTTGTAGATAATCTAGAAAATAATTTGTTGTGTATTGATTCTTCGAGTAATAAAAACTTGGCTAAAGTATCATTATGGCATTGTCGTCTTGGATATGTGAGCAACAAAAGCATAGGCCAACTCCAAAAGGCTGGAGTCTTGAAGTCATTTGACCTAAAGTCAGATGATAGTTGTGAATCATGCTTACTTGGAAAAATGAAAAAGTCACCCTGCACTGGTTCTTCTGCTAGGGGTGAAGGTTTGTTGGATCTGGCACACACGGATGTGTGTGGACCCTAAAAATATGCTACAAGGGATGCTAATCGTTATTATCTGACTTTGTCTGATGATTTTAGTAGATATGGATATGACTATTTAATCAAGAATAAGTCAGAGACTTTTGAAAAGTTTAAAGAGTTTAAATTGGAAGTCAAGAATCAATTGGGCAGGAACATTAAGATGCTTCGATGCGATCGTGGTGGTGAGTATCTTAGTACAGAGTTCCTCGACTATCTTAAGGAATGTGGGATTATCTAACAATTGACACCTCCCAGGACACCATAACTTAATGGTGTAGCTCAGAGGTGGAATCGAATCTTGTTGGATATGGTTCGTTCCATGATGAGTCAAGCCTCGCTACCAATCTCATTTTGGGGGTATGCCTTAGAGACTGTCATCCATATCCTTAATCTGGTCCATACAAAGTAAATTGCCAAAACTCCTCATGAGATGTGGACTGGTAAAGTTCCCAAACTAGACCACATCAACATTTGGGGTTGCGAGGCTTTCGTGAGGCGCAAGGCTCAGGATACACTCGAACCTCGAAGTGAGAGGTGTATTTTCATCGGCTACCCACATAAATTCTTTGGTTACCTCTTCTACAAGACCTAGTAACAATGTGATCTTTGTAGCAAGGAGGGGTGTCTTTCAAGAGAGAGAGAGTTCATAAGCCAAGAAAATAGTGGGAGGCAAATTGGCCTTGAAGAAATTCAAGAGTCAAGTGGTGAAGGAAGTTCAAACCCTAGCACTCAACCTGAGGAGGAAACTTATGTTTAGCCAATTGACAAGTTTTTACCTCTGAGGCGTTCCACAAGGATTAGGAATACACCTGAGCATTATTATGGTCTCCATATTATTGTGGAATGTGAGACACTTATCATTGATGAGACATTGGTAAGTCTGGATGAACCTAAAAGTTATGTAGAAGCCGTGGCAAGCCCTGAGTCTACCAAATGGAACCAAGCAATGGACAGCGAGATACCGTCTATGTATGACAATCAAGTTTGGAACTTGGTTGACAATGTACCAAGTCGTAAGACAGTTAGGTGCAAATGGATCTTCAAGAATAAGAATGACATGAATGGTAATGCACACACATATAAGGCACGATTGGTTGCAAAGGGCTTTTCTCAAACTCCGGGAGTTGATTATGATGAGACCTTTTCACTAGTAGAAAAGATTAAGTCTATTAGGGTTCTGTTAGCCATCGCTGCATTTCATTAATATGAAATATGGAAAATGAATGTCAAAACTGCCTCCTTAATGGGTGTTTGGTTGAAGATGTTTACATGAGTCAGCTAGTGGGTTTTGTCAGTACAGAATACCCTAGTAGAGTGTGTAAGCTCCAGAAATCCATTCATGGATTGAAACAGGCACCTCGTAGATGGAATCTTTCCTTTGATGAGAAGATCAAAGAATTGGGCTTTTCGAGGAGTGAAAATGAATATTGTGTCTATTTCAAAGCTAGTGGGAGTATAGTCAGCTTTTTGGTACTGTATGTGGATGGCATACTACTCATAGGAAATGACATCCCAACCCTACATGAAGTAAAGTCCTGGCTTGGGAAGTGTTTCTCTATGAAAGACCTAGGAGAAGCTGACTATATTCTAGGGATAAGGATTATGAGAGACCGGAGTAAAAGACTAATTGGACTTAGTCAGAGTTCCTACTTGGATAAGGTGGTGAAGAGGTTCAACATGCAGGACTCCAAGAAAGGAGAGTTACCAATCCAGAGTAACGCCAGACTGAGTAAAACTTAGAGCCCGAGTACTGAGGCCGAGATAGAAGAAATGAGTCGAGTACCTTATGCTTCTGCAGTAGGTTCGATCATGTATGCTATGACCTGCACTCGACCTGATGCAGACTTTTCTTTGAGCATGGTTGGCATATATCAGGGGAACACTGGCAAGGCACATTGGACTGCGGTAAAGAATATCCTCAAGTACCTGCAGAGGACTAAGGACTGGGTCCTTACCCTCGGTGGGAGTGATGACTTAAGAGTTGTAAGGTATAGTGATGCTAGCTTTCATACTGATAGGGATAATTTCCACTCTCAGTCAGGCTGGGTCTTTACCTTAAACAGAGTAACAATTACTTGGAAGTGCTCCAATCAAGAGACAGCGGTTGATTTAACTTGCGAATCAGATATGTATAGCAGCAAGCGAGGCAGCAAAGGAGGCGATATGGGTGAAGAACTTCATTGGAGACCTTGGAGTTGTACCAGCTATAAAGGAGCCAATGGAAATTTTTTGTGATAGTGAAAGTGTAGTTGCCTTAGCCAAGGAACCAACGGATCATGGGAGATCCATACACATCGACATAAAATACCATTTCATCAGACATCGAATAGAAGAAGGACTCCTTGTGGCAAAGAGGTTATCATCAGATGAGAACCTAGCAGATCCCCTCACGAAGGGACTGAGTCGGGTTAAGCATCTCCAGCATGCTTGAAGCATAGGGCTGAAGGATGATATTAGTTTTAGTAGTTAGATAATTTTGAAATTTGTAAAGTGTAATTGAAATTTGATGATGAATAAAAGTTGTGTTTATTTATGAGTAAAGTGTTGCTATCTCTTGTCAATCGTTTACTACATTTCTTTTGCATGTTTTGACTTCCAGAATAATTATGTTTGGTATATCATATTATTCGAATCTCTACAGTCGGTCATATGTTGGAAGTAGGTATGAAGCAAGACTGTGTTGAGATGGCTGCAGAGGTCTAAGTTGTTGGACATGGCTAAAACACTCATAAGTGAGACGTTAATATCATATAAGTCTTCAAACCTAGAGATGTGAGTTGTTTCCTATGAGTTGGTTATGCATTGATCGTACAAAACCGCATTGGTAACTCGATGTTATAAAACATACTTTTGTATGTGATTCAACAACTAGTAGAATAAGCATATGAGTCCAAGTTTATCTGTTCCTTCTTGGATTAGAAGCGATATCTGGGCCCCTCGATGATTTTTTTTGACCTATGTACGAGACCTGGTCAGAACCGAATTGATGTGTTCAGTTTTGTTCTATGTCAAACAAATCAGAAATCGGGAAACAAATTGTTGGACAATAAGTAAGACATTGTTTCATGTATTTGTCCGGCTGATATCCAGAACAAAGGATTATATGATCACTTATCTAAATGGTGTATGGTCATCTTATCAGTTCCGAGAGACCTTGAACGAGCTACGATTGCGGATCAGTTCTTGAAGTCATACTTACAGATATAGTAACTAGACTTATCCAAGCAGAAGACTATTGGATAAGGTGTCTAAGTCCATAACTATATTTGGTATGTACTTGACCCGACCCGACATGGTCCCTTTGGGTTGCAAGGCATCATGCATTTGGATAGACTAAATGAGAGAAATTACACTTATGGTTTATTAATATATTATAAGTTCTGATATACTAATAGTATTATTTAATAAGTATTGATCAAGAATTAATTTGGAATTAATTAAGTGATCAGAAGGTGACTAATTAAATATGTGGGTTAATTATGTAAATCATCCATAACTTGTATAGTGGGCTAAAAGGCTCCATGGATTGTCAAGTTGGGATTAACCCATAGGATGCTCCATGGGAGTTACAAACCCATGGGTGATGGAAATGAAGAGTCATGTAACATTAGGGTTTACTTGGTGTAACCCTAGATGTGACACACTATATAAGGAACGTGATACTCACCAAAATCGGCTACATTAAGAACAAGAGAGGGATAGGCCAATTTTTATAAGTGCTATACATTCTCTTAAGTTATTCCAAAGCATTTGGTGTTGTGTGAAGCATTTGAGGCATCACACTTGGGGTTCTAGGCTCTCAAGCTTTTCAAGGAATCAAATTACCTACATGGTATGTAATTCTAGTCATCGTTTAGATTAAAAGTTCCCATATATGCTAGATAGGATTATGAACCTTGGAAATCATATTTTGAATGTATTTTAGGCAAAAATAGATCCAAGGTTTTCTAGGGTTGCATGTAAACTTAGGGGTGGTAGAATGCTCAAGATTCTCATCGGTAGAATACAGCTCTTTCAACCTGTCTCAAACCTCTTTCGCAGTTGTGCATGAGCTAACCAACCGAAAGGTGTCAGACTGTAGGGAAAATATGATCATTCTAAGTGCTTTAATATTGCATACAAACTTATCCTTTTCATCTTGAGGAACATCTTTAACATCACCCATAAGTTGGTTTTACTCCTTTTGAGTCTTTATGATTCGGTTTGTGCAAGTGTGAGTGAACGGACCAACAGTGATTGCCTCCCAGATTAAATACCCATTGTCTTCAAAACCGATGACATACTCTTCATAGTGATGTGTCCATACTTCGTAATCCTAAGTATATAGAATGGGAATCCTAGTTGTGGATCCAATGTTGGTTGAGATATTGATAGGGTTTGTTTCGGAAGCGTCTTGTGACATGATGCTATTGCGAAAACCTGTTCAAGATCAAGCCTGTAAACAAAGTTAGGGTAGAATCGAAATCCAAAAACTACATCAACAACAAGATGAAGGCTTCTAACAGAGATCAATATTCGCGGAAAACCATGAAACCTTCTTCGATAGAAGAGATGCGTATAGATTACACAGTCTCCTGCTCTGATACCAATTAAAGAGTTAAAAACTCTTTAGATCGATTAGATCTTTAACAGGTAAATAATTACGAACAATAAACAAAAGAAAAATCAATGAATCAATCCGTATGTCAAATGATTAAAATATAGTCACACCTCAAAAGAGCTCGATTAAGAACTTCCTCTGTAGAGGTGCACTAGGGTTTACAAAACAATAAATGAGACAATTAAGAAAAGCGTTAATGATAAGGATGCATGCATGCACCTTATATACTAAATCCTAGAAAAACAGACACGGTTGGACAGGCCCAACCGTGAATACAAATTATACTAAATAACATTGGCCCAATAACGCAACACAATATTTTCATCATGGAAATGTTCATCCTCCTTCGAATGTAGAGAACATTGGTTCATTTGGTTCAACTCAAGTTGTTAGTGATCAATCTACGAAGATGAAGAACAATGAGAAAAGATGCATGAGGGAACTACGAGGTGCATTGCCACCTTTTCTTTACAACTATGTGCTTGGTTGTAAAACTGCTAAAGAGATATGGAATACTCTCAAAGAGAAGTTTCAAGGAAGTGAGAAAACGAAGATTAATTATGTGAAGCCATGCTAGGTTGAGTTGAAAGAGTTCAAACAAAAAGAGGGTGAATCCGTTAAAGGATACTATGATCGCTTGATAGAACTCATTTAAAGATGAAACGCTATGGAATCACGAGGTCAACCATGGAGTTCAATCACACATTTATAATGGGACTTCTTAAGGAATGGAGAAACATTAGCATGATGGTGAAAATTCAGCAGAGTTTCGATAATTCAACCTTGAATGATCTATGCAACTTATTGAAGACTCACGAAGGAGAAGTTAATGAAATAGTTGAGGAAAGAAAAATGAGTTTGGGATGTCCATTAGCTTTGGTTTCGAATGTTGCTGAGATTGAGACACTTGAGAAAGACAATTCTGATGAGGAAGGATTTTTATTGAATTCTGACGATGAGGCAATTACTTTTTACTCTAACAACAGAGTAAAGAAGGTTTTCAAGTAATTTATTGAATTTTGACGATGAGGCGATTGCTTTTTACTCTAACAATAGAGTAAAGAAGTTTTTCAAGTAACCATTTAATCCAAAGTCGAAACCAAATGATGGTAAAGTAAGTTTTGTCAAAAAAGTTGTGAGTGATTGTAAGAAAAAGGTTGAAAAGAATAATGTGAAGGCTGATGATGCAAAAGTCGAAAAGAAGTTCAAAGGTGACTTTGGAATGGATTGTCATTATTGCTACGGTGCAAATCACATGGCTAATGACTTTATGATTCAAAAGAAGGATGAAAAGAAGAACAAGGTGAAAGATGAAGCATACTATGTCGAACGTCTGAAGGAAGTTCGAGCAAAAGCAAAGGGTATGTCTTTGGTCACTAGTCGTGAAGGTGAAGATGATGGAAATTATCAAATTTGGTCATCTGCATCAGATGATGAGGAGACGCGTAATCCTACGCATGGTGCAATGAATGCGTGGTTTGTGGAAAAAGATGAAAAAGTGGTGATCGGTCGTTGTTTCTGTTTGATATAGTGTCTAAGTGCATAACTATATTTGGTATGTACTTGACCCGACTCGGCATGGTCCATTTGGGTTGCACTTCACCCTAACAATTTATGGATAATCTTTTGAGAATAATATAAGTTATGATTTATTAATATATTATAAGCTCTAATATATCAATATAAAATCATATTATTTAATTAGTATTGATCTATAATTAATCTAGGATTAATTTAGAGATCCAAAGTATTACTAATTAAATATGGGCTCTTATATTTATATAGTGTGGGCTAATGCTTGTTTGGAATGGGCTAGGCTTGCATGGAAAGTCCATGGATACTCCATGGAGCTTTAACCCATGGATCTAATGGAAATGAAGAGGCATGGGTATTAGGGTTTACATGGATGTAACCCTAATCCACCACACTATATAAAGGAGGCTTTGGTTCTTGAAATCACACTAGTTATGGTGAGTAAAGTAAGAGGGGCGGTTTCAAGATAGTTGTGACTATTCTATCGAGGTTCCAAAGTTTGTGGTGATTTGTGATTTCCATTTGAGGCATCCACACTATTATTGGTGCTAGGCTCTAAAACTCCAAGCTATCAACTACAACTACAAGGTAAGTAATTCTACTAGCTTTATTTGATTCAAGTTCCCCATGCCATGCTAGATAGGATAAGAACCTTGGAAAAATAATTATTTGCATGTATCTTAGTCAAAAATAGATCCAAGGTTTCTAGGGTTGCATGTACACCATAGGAGTGTTAGAATGCTCAAAACCCGTCAGTGGTATCAGAGCCTAGGCTTGTTTGTTTTGATACTTGATGCAAAATATTGGAAAAAGTCGATTCTTTGCTGTCTGCCTGTTGAACTCACCAAGTCCATTGGGGGACTCGCCGAGTTCATCTGTAAATTCATCCTACTCGCCGAGTAGGTTCGTGCACTCGACGTGTAGGAGCCTTAGAATGCAAATTTTTGACTTTTGCTGCTGGAAATTGACTAGAAACATTACCCTAAACTGTTTCGGTGTTATAAAACTTGTTTTAGATGGTATAATGTTTGTGCTAATCCATATACAGTGGCTATAATAAAAAATTACAAGTTTTATGAGTAATTTAGGATTCTTGAAATGTTCATATTCATGTGCTTGAACTTATTAAGATTAGATGATCATAGGAATTGTTTGTAACCTACTTGGTAGTTTAATTCTTGATCATAATGTGTTTTAATGGAGTCCATAACTTGTCCTCAAGTTATGGAAAACCAAGAGTCACACTTGAATTAAGACCATTAAAAGACCACAAGAGTTAGAAAAATGAAAAATCTTCATTTTAATACTCAATTAAATTCATAACTTATAAGAAATGAAAAGTTTTGAAAGTTTACAAAACTTGCCCTCAAGTTTTAGAACAAGTAAAGTCATGATTAAAATTTTAGTTCCAACCCTTAGAATTTTAAAAGTTAAAATTCAACGCTTATACTTTATAATATTATAAGTTAATAATAATATATATGTATAAGATCAAATTCGTCTTACCGCTAGTACGCCTCATTCACGAAGCCGATCTATAAGGGGGGTATAAGGCTGTTGCCTATAAAATGGCAACTTAATGGGTGTCCACTCTCACCCACCGCTTCCTTGATCGGTGGAGGGTCGTTAGCCGAACGGGTAGGACAAGGACTTATAAATTCTCATTAAAAGTATAATGCTAATACTAAAGTAAATAAACTTTATTGAATTCCTAATCTTAGTTATTTTAGGAAAATGTGAATAAGGTGCTAATCCATGAAATTACACTTTACACTTTGTTTAAGTCGTTAGTGGAGTGTGTGTGGTTAACGGGCACACTAACATGAACTTAACAAGGTAGGTAAAGGGTGACTTAATGTTTATCATAGTATCGATGGAGCGTGTGTGGTTAATCGACACATCAATTGAGGGGTAATACATTAAGGGTGCCAAGTAATTTGCATGGTTACTTCACACCTTGTTTTGTGATCCTCGGCATCCCAGTCACAAAACATGAAGGGCACACTCGAGATTGAAACATTCCATTCAAGAAAGTTCAATGAATCTCAAAGAATCTAGGAGTTTCTAAACCAATTAAAACCTAATTAAAAATTTCATTTTTCAAGGTGGAAATTGGTGAATCGTCATTCACCTACCTTTAAATATCTTATAGCTTAGATTACGGCATCCCTCTTCTAAGTTATAAAATATTGTGTTGGGTCCTATCCTTCATACTACATTAGGGTGTTTTATTAAGGACTATCTCTAAATCTAATCTAATCTATTCCCTTTTCTTTTCAGATGTCTTCCAATAACAATGCTTCTGGCTCTAACCCTACTAGCTCCTTCTCTCTCATGAATCTTTGTGGGAGAGTCATCTTTGATGGATCCAACTTTACTGATTGGATCAGAAACATCAGGATGGTCACTCGATATGAGAACAAAGAATATGTTCTCGACAAGGAGTTAAAGGTACCCGAGCCAATTGCTACTACTGAAGAGCTTGCTGAATATGAGGTGCATGAAAGACATGCTACAAAAGTGGCATGCATCATGATGGCCACCATGCCAGCCGAGCTCCAAAAGTCCTATGAGGACTATTATCCTTTTGAGATGCACCACGACTTGATGGACCGCTACCATCAAAGTGCTCATCAAGAGCGATATGAAATAATCTCCTCCATGATAACAACCCGAATGAAGGATGGTGAACCCATCACGGGCCACATACAGAAAATGAAAAGGTATGTGGACCGTTTACTGAAGCTGAATGTGAACTTCCCCGAGGAGTTAGCAATAGACATCATTTTGCACTCTTTACCATCGTGTTATGATCAATTCCGCATGACTCCAACTGCATCCAATGTCTTGGCAATTGGGCATGGAAAAGGGAAGAAGAGAAGGAACCCTTCTAAGGTTACCAAGGGTAAGACCCTTGAAGGCTCCTCTTCAAGAAAAAACAAGAAAGGTTTTGTCACTCCTTCTGCTAACCCTAATGAGGCTGAATGCTTCTATTGCCATGAAAAGTCCCATTAGAACCGAAACTGCCCAAAGTACCAGCAAAATTTGAAGGATGGGAAAGTAAAACCCAACCATGCAGGTATATACACTATATTGTCTAATAACTCACCTCATTCTAAGTCTTGGGTCCTTGACACAGGTTGTGGTATTCACATATGTTGTGATTTGGAGGGAAAAAGAAGAAGTGAGAATGTGGAGCAGGGAAAGATAAACTTGGTCATGGGAAACAGGAAAGCTTCACCTGTCACCAAGATAGGAGTTTATTCCTTAGTGCTAAATAGTGGGTTTACATTAGATTTGAATAAGTGTTATTATTCGCCAGAAATGGCAAGAAATGTTATTTCCTTTCATGCATTGTATAAACAAGGTTTTACCTTTTATTTTGATAATAATAATGGTAGTATTGATGCTTTCTTTAATAATGTTCTTTATTTTAAAGCATTACCTTGTGATGGCGTGTATGAAACTGTATCTGTCGTAGATAATCTAGGAAATAATGTATTGTATATTGAATCTTCTACTAGCTTAGATAAAGCATCTTTATGGCATTGTCGTCTTAGACATGTAACCAAGAAACGCATAGGCCAACTCCAAAAGGATGGAGTCTTGGAGTCATTTGACCTAAAGTCAGATGATAGTTGTGAATCTTGTTTGCTTGGTAAAATGACAAAGTCACCTTTTACTGGCACTTGTGCTAAGGGTGAAGGTCTGTTGGACCTCATACACACAGATGTGTGTGGACCCTTCAGAGCCGCCACAAGAGATGCTAATCAGTTCTATGTGACTTTTACTGATGATTTTAGTAGATATGGATATGTCCACCTAATCAAGCATAAGTCCGAAACCTTTGAAAAATTCAAAGAGTTTAAGAAAGAAGTGGAGAATCAGTTTGGCAGGAACATTAAGATGCTTCGATCCGATCATGGTGGTGAGTATCTTAGCACTGAGTTCCTTGACTATCTTAAGGAATGTGGGATTATCTCACAATTGACACCTCCTAGGAAACCACAGTTGAATGGTGTAGCTGAGAGGCGCAATCAAACCTTGTTGGACATGGTTCGTTCCATGATGAGTCGAGCTTTGCTACCAATCTCATTTTGGGGGTATGCCTTAGAGACTACCGCCCATATCCTTAATCTAGCCCCTACAAAGAAGGTTGCTAAAACACCTCACGAGATGTGGACTGAAAAAGTTCCCAATCTAGACGACATCAAGATTTGGGGTTGCGAGGCTTTCATGAGACGTGAGACTCAGGATAAGCTCGAACCCCGAAGTGAAAGGTGTATTTTCATCGGCTACCCACATAAATCCTTTGGCTACATCTTCTACAGACCCAGTGATAATGTGGTCTTTGTAGCAAGAAGAGGATTCTTCCGAGAGAGAGAATTCATGAGCCAAGGAGATAGTGGGAGGCAAATTGACCTTGAGGAAATTCAACAGTCAAGTGGTGAAGGAACCTCAAACCATAACCCTCAACTTGAGGAGGAAACTCTTGTCGAGACGACTGAAGAATCCATACCTCTGAGGCGTTCCACCAGAGTTAGGTATGTACCTGAGCATTATTATGGTTTCCATATTATTGTAGAAGGTGAGACACTTATCAATGATAACACACTAGTAAATATGGATGAGCCTAACAGCTACACGGAAGCCATGGCAGGCCCTGAGGCTGCTAAATGGAAAGAGGCTATGGATAGCGAGATACAGTCCATGTATGACAATCAAGATTGGAACTTGGTTGACAATGTACCTGATCATAAGATAGTTGGGTGCAAATGGATCTTCATGAAGAAGACCGACATGGATGGTAATGTACACAATTATAAGGCACGACTGGTTGCAAAGGGTTATTCTCAAACTCTGGGAGTTAATTATGATGAGTCCTTTTCACTAGTGGCCAAGATTAAGTCTATTAGGGTTCTGTAAGCCATTGCTACATTTCATGACTATGAAATATGGAAAATGGATGTCAAAACCGCTTTCCATAATGGAAAGTTGGCTGAAGATGTTTACATGGTTCAGCCAGAGGGTTTCGTCAGTACAGAGTACCCCAATAGAGTGTGAAACTCGATACATCCATTTATGGATTGAAACAGGCACCTTGCAGATGGAATCTTTGCTTTGATGAGAAAGTCAAAGAATTTGTCTTTTCAAGGAGTGAAGATGAATCTTGTGTCTATATCAAGGCTAGTGGGAGCATAGTCAGCTTTTTGGTACTGTATGTGGATGACATACTACTCATAGGAAATGACATCCCAACCCTGTTGGAAGTAAAGTCCTGGCCTGGGAAGTGTTTCGCTATGAAGGACCTTGGTGAAGCTGCCTATTTCTTAGGGATAAGGATTTTGAGAAACAGGAGTAAAAGACTAATTGGACTTAGTCAAAGCACCCATGTGGACAAAGTGTTGAAAATATTCAACATGCATAACTCCAAAAAAGGTGAGTTACCTATCCAGAGTAACGCCAGATTGAGTAAGACACAATGCCCTAGTACTGAGGCTAGGATAGCAGAAATGAGTCCAATACCTTATGCTTCAGCTGTAGGATCGATCGTGTATGCTATGGCGTGTACTCGACCTGATGTAGCCTTTGTCTTGAGCATGGTTAGCAGGTATCAGGGGAACCCTGGCAAGGCATACTAGACAGCGGTAAAGAATATCCTCAAGTACCTATGAAGGACTAAGGACTGGGTCCTACCCTTGGTGGGAGTGATGACTTGAGAGTTGTAAGGTACAGTGATGCTAGCTTTCAGACTGACATAGATAATTTATGCTCTCATTCGGGCTGGGTCTTTACCCTAAAAGGAGGGGCAATTACTTGGAAAAGTTCCAAGCAGGAGACAGTGGCTGATTCCACGTGTGAATTAGAGTACATAGTAGCAAGCGAGGCAACAAAGGAGGCTATATGGCTAAAGAACTTCATCGAAGACCTGGGAGTTGTACTAGCTATACAAGAGCCAATGGAGATTTTCTGTGACAGCAATAGTGCAGTTGCCTTAGCCCAGGAACCAAGAGATCATGGGAGATCCAGACACATTAACAGAAAGTATCACTTCATCAGACATCGAATAAAAGAAGGAATCCTCGTGGCAAAAAGGGTATCATCGGATGAGAACCCAGTAGATCCCCTCACAAAGGGACTGAATCGGGCTAAGCATCTTCAGCATGCTCAAAGCATAGGGCTGAAGGATGATATTAGTTTTGTAGTTAGATAATCTTGAAATTAGTAAAATGTAATTGACATTTGATGATAAATAAAAGTTGTTATTTATGAGTAAAGTGTTGCTATCACTTGTTAATCGTTTACTATTATTTCTTTTTGCATGTTTTGACTTCCAGAATAAATATGTTATGGTTTATATCTTATTATTCAAACTCTCCATAGTCGATCATATGTTGGAAGTAGATATGAATCAAGACTGTCATGGGTTGGCTTGTAGAGGTCTAAGATGTTAGACAAACCGGGACTACAACACTCATGAGTGCTCATAAGTTTTGAGTATTGGATTCAACCCACACTCACTTGTATCACTTCATGGAATTTATCTCGAGTGATCGTGAGACGGTAATATCATATAAGTCTTCAAGCCTAGAGATATGATTTGTTGCCTATGATTTGGTTATGCATTGATTATACGAAAACACATTGGTAACTCGATGGGCTAGGCTTGCATGGAAAGTCCATGGATACTCCATAGAGCTTTAACCCATGGATCTCATGGAAATGAAGAGGCATGGGTATTAGGGTTTACATGGATGTAACCCTAATCCACCACACTATATAAAGAGGCTTTGGTTCTTGAAATCACACTAGTTGTGGTGAGTAAAGTAGGAGGGTCGATTTCAAGATAGTTGTGACTATTCTCTCAAGGTTCCAAAGTTTGTGGTGATTTGTGATTTCCATTTGAGGCATCCACACTATTGGTGCTAGGCTCTAAAACTCCAAGCTATCAACTACAACTACAAGGTAAGTAATTCTACTAGCTTTATTCGATTCAAGTTCCCCATGCCATGCTAGATAGGATAAGAACCTTGGAAAAATAATTATTTCCATGTATCTTAGTCAAACATGGATCCAAGGTTTCTACGGTTGCATGTACACCATAGGAGTGTTAGAATGCTCAAAACCCATGAGTTTCATCACCAAGAGTGGAGATAAATCACCAATGACTACCAAGGTACATTCTATTCTTCAATATTTTAATATTCCTTTACAAGCATATGATTCTGAGATAACTACTTTTGATGATACTGTTGCTTATTTCGATACTCTTATTGTGTCTACTAGTAATGAGGCTAAGAAATATAATATACAATTGCTAGAGACTCAAAAGTTGTTGGATTCGAAAATAGGAAGGGTTGAGTATCTAGAACTGCAATTGAAAAATATTAGTTGTGATAGGTAAAATTTGGACAACGTTGTAAGGATGTTATTAGCACAAAGGAACATTTATTGTAATTCTGCTAAACGTCTATATGCAAAATTAACTGAATTGCATCATTCATCTAATATAAGCAAAGAACATAGGAAGTTATTACCTTTTCTAGCTTTTAAAAAAGAAAAGTTTGATAGCATATCTTATGACTGTGAAAAAACCATAGCAGAATTTGATAGAGTTCCTGATAATCGATTTGTTTATGGTATTGTTAAAATAGATGAATATCTTGATGCTGATGAACTTGTTGAGATTGTGAATGACACATTGACCAAAAGTGAACAACTAAATTTTTTGAAAAGAAATGAGAATTCGAAATCTAACTATCAATCTAATTTCACTAATATCGAAGATAATTCTTATAGTTTTAGCGAAATCAGTGAAATTGAGGAAGAGGAAAGTGTTGACTGTTCTCAGATGTCTGTCATTAATGTCACATCTAAGTCTAAAGGCAAAGAAATATGTAATTATTCAATGGTTAAGATTGACATTGACAAACTGATAGTAGTGATGATGAGGATGAGGATGAGGTTTCAAAAAATTCAAAGTCAGAAAAGAATGTTTCGAAAGAAACAATCATTCCTCGAATTGTTGTTGATCAAGTGTATATAGATACTGAAAATTTCGACAAAGTGATGACTGAAAAAGTGCTCATTATCTTGAAACAAATACGGTTGTGTATCCAAATTTCAAGTGCACAGATGATATCATCTTTCCTAATCAAGTGTTTGTCGCTTTTGGGAACATTAAGAACATTAAATTGGAATTTAACAAGATGGTTGAAGAAGATAACAAGAAAACATCAGATGAAGGATTCTTTTCAAATCAAAGAATTGTCGAAAATAATATCACAAAGACTTCGTACATTTTTCAAATGGAAAAACCACAACGAAAATAGGTTGAAAAACAACAAATTACAAAAGAAGTTTCAAAACAGAATGTTGTTGAGACAAATAAAATTCTTAAAATCAATTCGCAAGATTTTAAGGAACTAATTGAATTTTTTTTTGAAAGAAAATGGTATTTAGAAAAGACAAGAAAGAAATAAATTTTTTTGGCAAGTTGTGGATAATCGTAAGAAACCAAATGATATGATAAAGAAAAAGGCTGAAAAGATAATGTCTAGATCTGGTAAGATAATGTTTTCAACAAATTCAGATATTAAGAAAAATCCTGCTCAAACACAAAAGTCTTTGTCTCAATCATTACCACTAGAAAATTCTATGAAATTCAAATCACAAACAACCAAATCTTTGTCTCAGAATCTTAATCAACATGATCACACAAAGAAGTTTCCTACATCTCAATCACCAAGGACTTTTAGAACCCACAATCAACAAAGGTTTTCATAAAATCATTTTTCAAAACAAAATTCTTTTACACAACAATCATCGAGTTTTCAAAATCGATTTTCTTAGAAAACAGGTTTTCACTCAAATGTTGCAAATCGAAAGTTTGAAAATGTTCGAACAAAACCAAATGTAAAATTCACTCCACAAAACCAAACATTCCAAATCCATCTATAAAACCACCTTCGAAAGTTTCATACATAAATGGTCATTCAGATATGAACAACTTAGATCATTGGCTTGAAGGCAAAGGAAAAATCTACCAATCTGGAAAATTTTCTAAACAACAAATCAAAGATGCCTATGAAAAATATTTGAATGAATCTTCAAGTGGAAGTTCTTCATCAAAAGAATATAATCCGTTTGTTCAAACTTGGCGACCAATTTCGAAAGTGAAGAATTTTGAGAATCTATCTGAGAAGAAAAAGGAGAATGTCAGTGACAATCCTAAATCTTCAAAAGTTTATGTTTCAATGTCTTTAACTCATGATGTGGACTTAATTGATACTTTCAAATCAAAAGTTCGAAATTGGGTCTTAAGTTCAATTTTACACTCTGTTTTTTCAAATTAATAACCAAGGAACCAAACAACCTTGGGTACCTAAATTTTTCCATTAATTGCAGGTTTTATGTGACGAGAAATATGACAAAAAATGGTATATTGATAGTGGTTGCTCGCATCACATGAAACTTTCAACATTCTTGAACCGTTGGAACTTCTTCATATTGACTTATGTGGACCATCAACTGTTGAAACACTCAACAAGAAATGGTACATTTTAGTCATTGTTGATGATTTTACACGATTAACTTGGGTTTATTTTGTCAGGTTAAAATCTAAAGTAGCTCAAATAATGATTGACTTCATCAAGCAAATAGAAACAAGATTAAGAAAGAACGTCTGAAAAATCAAGAGTAATAATGGATATGAATTTAAGAACAATATTCTTGATTCGTTCTTAACAGATAAATGAATTTCGCAAAAATTTTCTTCACCGTAACACCACAACAAAATGGTGTAGTTGAAAGAAGAAATCGTTCTCTTTGTGAAGTGGCAAGAACGATGCTGACATATGCGAATATTCCTCAATATCTTTGGGCCGAAGTAGTTTCTACAACATGTTTTTCTCAAAATCGATCGTTAATTCATCGTCATTTCAATATTACTCCATATGAAATTATCAATAACTGAAAAGCTAATGTCAAATTCTTTCATGTTTTTGGTTGCAGGTGTTTTATTATCAATCTCAAGGATAATCTTTCGAAATTTCAATCTAAGTCTGATGAAGGAATATTCTTGGGATATTCACATAAATTGGTTGCATATAGTGTATTGAATAAATGAACGAAAAAAGTGGAAGAAACATTTAATCTCACGTTTGATGATTATTACGTTAAAATAGTTGAGAAATGCTTTGAACAACATCCAATTATTAATGAATCAAATGATTAATATGCAAATGTTAATTCGACAGATTTTGATTACGAGTTAATAGTTTGTGTTCCTGATAGGGTTGTTGATGCTGAAGTTAATGTCGGGGACAAACAAATACCTGAAGCATCAAACCATTCTAAAAATTCGACATCAACACAAGAAAATTCAGATTTAAACTCAGCATCGAATTCTTCTAGAATTGATGAAAGTATGCTAAATGATCAAGTGGAGGGGGATCACTTGCATTCATCTTCTCAAGTTGAGGGGGAGCATTATTTCGAGGGGGAGAATAGGAGAATGAATAGAGATGTCGAGGGGGAGCATATTGATACGAATATGTCGAATGTGAATAAAAATGAAACTTTTCTTGATTCAACTAATAATGTTTATGTTGCAGGTTCAGAAAATGATGAAATGTATGAAGATGCACCATTGGATTTTGATCCACCATATCCACCACTGGAAAAATGGACAAGAAATCATCCAAATGAACAAGTCATTGGAAATCTACAAGATGGAGTATTGACAAGAGCTCAAATTCGTGCAAAGAATGAGTTTACTTAATGCTCATCAAGAGTTTTGCAAGTTTAATGTTTTTATTTCGAAAATAGAGCCTAAGACAGTTATGGTTGCAATGGAACACTCAGATTGGGTTGTTGCTATGCAATCTGAACTTGCTGAATTCGAAAGAAACATGGTTTGGATATTAATTCCTAAACCTAAAGATGTTTCAATTGTTGGTTTAAGACTCGAGGCTGTTCGAATACTTTTAGCCTATGCAGCTCACAACGATTTTGATGTATATATCAAATGGATGTCAAATTTGCTTTTCTCAATGGCGAACTTGAAGAAACAATTTACGTTGAACAAACTCCAGGTTTGTAAATATAGAATATCCTAATCATTGTTATATCCACCACTGGAAAAATGGACGAGAAATCATCCAAAAGAACAAGTCATTGGAAATTTATAAGATGGAGTATTGACAAGAGCTGAAATTCGTGCAAAGAATGAGGTTACTTAATTCACATCAAGAGTTTTTGCATGTTTAATGTTTTTATTTCGAAAATAGAGCCTAAGATAGTTAAGGTTGCAATGGAACACTCAGATTGGGTTGTTGCTATTCAATCTGAACTTGTTGAGTTCGAAAGAAACAAGCTTTGGATATTAATTCCTAAGCTTGAAGATGTTTCAATTCTTGGTTTAAGATGGATTTTTAAAAATAAAACCGAAAAAGATGGAAAAATTGTTCGAAATAAAGTTACGCTTGTAGTTAAATGCTATTTACAACAAGAAGGTATCGATTATGAAGAAACCATTGCCCCAGTCGCAAGACTCGAGGCTGTTCGAATATTTTTAGCCTATGCATCTCACAAGGATTTTGATGTATATATCAAATGGATGTCAAATGTGCTTTTCTCAATGGAGAACTTCAAGAAACAATTTACGTAGAACAACCTACAGGTTTTGTTAATAAAGAATATCCTGATCATTGTTGTATCTTAGAGAAAGTTGTTTAAGGGGTAAAACAAGCACCAAGAGCCTGGTATGCAACTCTTACCAATTTCTTAAAACAATCAAAATTTAAACAAGGATCAGTTGGCCCCACTTTATTTTCGAATGAAAGTTGGGAATTATCTAATGCTTGTTCAAATTTATGTTGATGATATTATTTTTGGCTCTACTGACCCTTGTTAGAATTCATATGAATCATCACCAGCTATTTACTTGGGTTCTTCATCAAATGCCTTCGTAGCTACTCCCCCTTGTTTTGGAAGAGAAGCAAATTCCGAAACACCCTCGATACGATTAAGCATGGAGAATACTGGTTGGAGTTTGTCAGCAAGATGTTGGTGAACCAAGACTATGAGCAACGAGTCATGAGTCTCTACGAGATTTTGCAAGAAAAGGTTGACATTTGCACCATTGCTTTTGAGAACAACCTTTTCAGACTATAAAGCATCAAGCTGCTGGTTGGCATCTGCAAGTTGTACTGAAAGAACCTTCACCTTTTCAGTCTTCACAATGAGTTTATCCATGATCTTACTCTCAATAGCAAGATCTGCCTGTAGCTTCTCAATCATTGAAATGATGGAGGCACTCATCTCATGATTATCCACTTTCAAGTCTAAACGAATTTTGGACAAGGCTTGTTATCTATTTGAAGAGTGGAGCCAAGACTTGTAATCACCTTGTTTGCAGCTGCTATGTTCTTATCATAGGAACTCTGAAAACCCTCCATAAATTGAGTAACATCAGCAAATAGTTTTTCGACTTTTTTGGTCGTTTCACGAACTATCTTATCAAAGTTTGCAACAACTTTGGTATATGCATCAAGGCTTTTGGCATGTTCCTTGGTATGAGTCTCAATCGATGCTTTGTGAGCGTCAAAGGAATACTTAGTGTTAGATGGAGATTTGGACGACTCGAGCAGACTATCCAATTTTTGATTGAGGGCCTTGAACCGCCCTTTCTTCATGGGTGCATCATCCTCATCATTCTCCTGATAAAAAGTGAATGGGCTGTAGTGGAAATCTTGAACGTCATCACCATCATGACCAAAGATTGTATCAGGATCATCAACCCTTAAGGGCGAGATATGAGAAGAACTGAAAGCAATAGTAACACCAAAAGCACATGCTCCCGTATCAGATATGTTGATAGTCACTTGAGGTGAACTTACGGTACTTGTTGTTGTTGCAGTTGAATCGGTGAACACTGGAGTAGATTGAGCAACAGAGATCTGTGGTTACAAAATACCAATAGATACATTGGGACAAGGAGCTATGGTGATAGGTGTAGAAGTAGCAGTAGGAGAAGGAACATGAAGTAATATTTTGTTAAAGGAATTGAAGTGGGAATTGGAGATGATACCTTCGAAGTAAACTGAGTCGGAATGGGCTCCGAGACCATGGATTTCGAAGTTGTTGCAATATCTACCGTTTCATTTCGAACTACATCTCGCTCTTGTAAATCTGAATGGGTGCGAGACTCGGAAGCTTATTGAACTGGAGTCGAAGACCTAGGCTTCTGAGCAGATTTCCTAACCTTCTTCTTCGGAGTAGCAGTAGGTTCGGAGGGTCCTGTCTTGCCTTTAAGATTTACTCCCTTCTTTGGTTTTCTAGCCTCATTAATTGCCTTTCGTAGATCATTAGGCATAGAGCAAAATCTTGAATTAGGCTTCTTCTGATACTCATTATTAACAACATCTTCTGTAGGAACGGATTTTAGCATAGCCTCCAGAAGAGAACCAACAAAGTCGAACTTCATAGGAGCCAATACAATGAAATTTTAAGTATGGAAGCTCGGAATCGCAGCAAGCACGGAGTCATCTGGAGCTTCAATCTGAAGACGAACCAGAGCACATTTAACAATAATCAACCAAAAACGAGTGCATTAAATTTCAAAGTGTATCGTTGGAGAGAGAGTGCTATGAACCAGTAAAGCCGAGAGGATTGAACCATAATCAAGGTTAATCCCAGTGTAGAGGCCATAGATTATCGTACATAATAGTTTGCTAGCACTGTTTGACCCAGTAACTCATTCTGAATAAATCTTGAAAAGTAGAGAGAAGAGACCATTCCACATTGGTAGAAGGTTAGGTTTCTTAAACTTTGACAGAAGAGTGATCTCACCAAGATATCCCATCTGGAAAAGCCTCTTGATGGTGGCGGTTGATGAAATCGACTTAGGATCAACAAGAACCTCAGTTGAAGTAAGCCCTAGCATGATGAAGAATTGGGTCTTCGAGATGGAGGTTTTGTAAGAGTAAATCTCAAAAGTAATAACTCTGTCATTAGGGCTGTGGTTTGTAGATGAATATGCCTTCGGGAGATGAACTAAGGGCACATATTCCCCCAAAGTTAATGCTTGATAAAGAGGAGAATAGCTTAAACACTCGATCAATGGTTTGAGACCTTTAGTGTATCAAGAAGAGTTCATATCTAAGGACCAGTTCTGATTAGGTTTGATGTTGAGGATGAATGTTAATGCAGTTTGACAGGCATGAGAAGTGGTTTCAGATGAAGCGGCCACGGAAGCAGTTGGAGACGGTGATGAACAATGCATAGAGAAAAGGGTTTTATATTGATAGATTTTTGAAAGTGGTGATAAAATAAATCATTGAGTAGCCCTTTCATACATCATTGGTGGAGAGAGAAAACCATTTTTGACGTTTACGTATCCCAATAAAGTAGCCTTGATAGACGTGACTATTGGAGGTGTCAAGTGACATTACAACTGACCACGTGTAATGTCAGGGATTTGAAAAGGTTATGCACCTTTTTCAAAACCTTATCAATTTTATACCGCCTTTTTAGTTCTGCACATTCGTAACAATACCCGTTCTCAGAATAGAAGGTAATCATTCGGAATTAAAAACTAGACTTCTGAAAAATTACAAGGATTTTCATGCAAGAGTGTGCCAAAGATAAAGAAATAGAGAAAATTATATATGGGAAACTATGATTGCTTTAAGAAACGGGTAAGGGTTTCATACCATGCACGTGGTGCTTGTTCCAAACCATACACATCCTTATAGAAAATATAACAGTGATTTCGATACTTCTTATTTACGAAACCCGGTGACTGCTCCACGTAAACCGTCTCTTCTAATTCACCATTAAGAAACGTACACATCACCTACATTTGATAGACTTCGAAATTTTTGTGAGCTATATAGACAAGAAAAATGCGAACCGACTCTAGCCTTGCAACTGGTGCGAATGTTTCTTCATAGTTTATGCCTTCCTCTTGGCAGTATCCCTTCGCAACTAATCGATCTTTGTTTCTAATTACGTTGCCTTCTTTGTCAAGCTTGTTGCAAAATACCTATTTTAAACCTACAACTGATGCATCCTTTAGAGTTGGAATCAGCCTCCAAACTTTATTACGCTCAAACTCGTTGAGCTCTTCCTACATTGCTTGCATCCAATAAGAATGATCGAGAACAATCTTAACTGTTTTTTTTGGATAAATCATAGAAATGAACGACCTAAAATTGCAAAATTCCATTTTGGAAAATAATGTACTCTTATTCGCTTTTTGTTCAGCTCTAGTAAGAACACCGGAAGAAGCTGTGTCAATCACTTGTGATTTAGGATGATATTTTGTCCATTTACCTAAAGTAGGGTAGTTCGGATTATAAGATAGATCCAATTCTACATTTACATATATGAATTTCGACTGAGCATCTGAGTCATTATATTCGCTCTCATTGTCCCCCTAGAATGTTGCATGTGGCACTTCGTTTGGAATCAGATGCTCCCCCTGGATTGGAATATCATTTCATCATCAATGATCTTCTTCAGTTCATTATCTCAATCATTTTTTGCTTTAGATTCTAAAGATATCACCTTTTCTAGTTCATCAAACAATTTCATGAATTCCTCGTAGAGATTTCAAAGATGAATCATCATCGGATTTTTCATAGGAAAGATCTCCTCAGGTTCATGATACCAATTGTTGAGCAACAACGCTACCGGTTGATCTAAAAGCAATTGGTGTTAGAAAGGGCGCAACCTTACCCATATAGTGCATTCAGTCCTCCAGAATAAAGCATTCGATTCCGACACTCCAGGCCATCGTGCGATGACTTGGTGGATGCCATTTCTGACCCCCAACAATCCCCCCCCCCCCCTCAGAAATTTCTCCATGAGAGATCGAACCCTCGTCACTCGCTCTAATACAATAATCAAAAAAGAATAATCGAAAGAAAATTTTAATTAAGTATTCTCACAAAGAGAGAATGCAAAAAGCGACGTAATTTAACATGCAACCCTAGTGTAACTTATATAATAGGGTAGAGACTATCCTAGAATGAGATCCCTATACATCAGGGACTCATACACAAAACATATGTATTATACATAAACGATCCTATCACTAAGATAACAGATCTATGATTTTAGTTGTCACAGCCCCAAACCAGAACGGCGGAAACGTTCGGGGGCAGAGGACGTCATATTTAGTATCATAACATTTCATAGTAAGGAAAGTACACACCATTATATATATAAAAAGTTTCGAAAATGTTTACATAATTGTATTTGTTACATGTTTCAAAAGATAAATACATAAACATCTTTCAAAAGAAGTAATTAACGTCAGAGCGTTAATCCCCAAAAGTTGATTTCCAAACATGCTTAGTGGTTCCCTGAGATTACAAGTTATTTGAAAGAGAAAGTGTGAACAATTATGTTGGTGAGTTCATAAGCGGTTTTGTGAAAATGTATGCCATTCCAAAGTTCGTGCATTTTACAAGAAAATCCCTTATTTTCTTATAAAAAGTATGAAATGCATATGAACGTTCGCGTCGTGAATTGTAAATAGTTGTACCAGGAAAATCCCTTATTTTCCTATTAGTTGATTGTTTTGGATACAGGAAAATCCCTTATTTTCGTAAAGTAATAGGCAGTCTCTAATGTCCAAGACCGAAAATCGCAAGCAACTAACATGCATAAAAGGTTGAGGCATAGTTTTATATAATAAAGCTATAAGAAGATCGCACTCGTTAGATGAAGAATAGTTTTAATAGCTACCCATTCATAAAAAGCAGAATACCCTAAAAATTGTCTATCCGGTGAGTTTTATAACCATGCTAAACATAATATGCTTGTGGCGACGGTCTTCAGGCGTCGAAACGTTTATGACAAATTGTCACCCAAAGGACTGTAGCTAACAGTCATGGTGCGGGATCATGACTTCCCGTATAGATCTATACACATTTGACACACTCTCCAAACGGGAGACTTTGATTATAATAGACAGGACTTTAGGTAGTACCTTTTGACAAAAAGGTAGCATTGAAGATGTAATCATCTCACGAATTCTCAACTAAGTCTGCATTAAAGTGATAGTTTTGTATGCAATGTTTATGTGACAACCCATAATTTATTCCGTCATTGTAAACCGTTCCCGTTAAATAAAACTGTTTGTATTCCAAATTTTTCCGTTAACTTTTGTGTTAAGTAAATTAAATTGAGACCTTTATTATGATCTCATGAGTGTCCAAACCCATTTAAAAACACGTTAAAACATCCCAAATTTTTATTTGGAAATTTTATAATTAGGACAATTAAATCGGGTACAACCATAAACCCCGTTTAACGTCGGCATCGAGTAGATTTCCACTGGGCCACAAACAGAAGCCTTATATAAAGGATGAGTGAAATTCAATTTAGCTTTTTACCACCACCTCATAACTTTATCTCTCTACTCTCTCTCTAAAACTCGAGTTTGATCCAAAAACACCTGTTTCAAACTTCAAATTGGTAACTAATTTATCCTAGCTTGTTACTAAGCTTGTTTATCATTCAAATTCGTGTTTAAACCATCCAAATGCATTAAAAACTTGTGTTTACGGTCCACGAACATCCCCAAACGGTGAACACCGATAAATGGGGTTTTGGAGCACCAAAACCCTTCCAAATCACTTCTAGTGCTTAGATATGACTTAGGGGTTTGCATGAATGGACTTAGAGAACCAAAATCATACCATTTGAGGAGTAAAAATGAGTTTACGGCCAAATAACATGCTTGGATTGTAAACCTTCATTCATGGACCATAAACACCATTTAAGGGTGTAAAAGTGCCCTAACACCTTGTATGGCTTAGAATTGGGTCTAGAACTTTGTATGGTTAACCTTCAACCACCAAAACACATGAATCATGGACAAACATGAGTTTACAACCATAAACTAATGTATTTTGCGGTAGTAAACTCACCAAGAACACCTTCATAAACCGTAAACTCCTTTCCAAGGTCAATTCAAGTCCCGGTCACTTCCTAAGCCTTTGATTCAACCCTAGAACCTTCCCTTCTGCATTGTAAGACCATTTAACATCCAAGAACACACCACGCATGAGTTTATGGCTGTAAACTCATGGGGATATGGTCTTTTCGCGGTAAACACCCCTAAGGGCTAACTCTTGAAGAGTAAACTCCTTATCTAGGCCTTACACACCCTTAGATGCTACCCTGATCACTCCTAACGCTCAAAATGAAGTGTTTCACACCTCGGAGTGTATATTCTTATCTAATTACGAGTTCAAAGTCTAATAAGATACAATTATGTATCTCTTCATATTACATAGGAACCTCGCGTGTATTTAAGCCCCGAACTGACATTTAGCATCCTATCCGACACATTTCTTGACTGGTGAGTTCATACCCCTACACCTTTTTCCATGTTTTTCAATGTTTTCAGGGGGGAATACAAGAAAAAGTACAAGGAAACCTTGTACTCAAAATTATGATTTCATTTGAAATGTTTCATATTTCGTATGCTTTTAACACTGAAAACCGTATTAACCAACCGTTCAACTTGCAAAGTAAATTGTCAAACTATTTGTGAAACTCATTATAAAATGCTGTATTTTATATTTCACAAATCGATTTTCCTTATCATTATTTTTAAAAGCATGAACCTTAGAAATTTAAAAACGTCCTTGATAACACTCCCCCTAGATACGAGAGTGAAGGACTAATATCATTAAACATAGAACTGTAGACACGTCTTTGGTAACAATCCCCTAGATATGAGAGTGAAGGACTAATAAACAGAGTTTTCCATATTATTACTTTTAAAATGTCCTTGGTAACACTCCCCTAGATTCAAGAGTGAGGGACTACTTTTAAAATTCATTAATCATAAGATTGGAGACACGTCCTTGGTAACACTCCTCCTTGATATGATAGTGTTGGACTACCCCTGTAACCAGAATCTCCTGGAGGGAGAACGTGACTTGAGTGTATAGATCTATACGGGATTGACTATCTCACACCTGGCTTGTAGCTATAGTCGGACCGAAAGGTCCAAGGGTGAAAAAAGTCATAAAATGATACTGGCCCCTTCCGAGCCTTATCTAGTCTATTGTATGGTTATGGAACTCGCAACTTAGACTATGAAGACTTTTCTACTTACTTATTAGTTTTATATACGTGTTAAAACTAATGTACTTTTCAAGGATAACCAAGCTTTCAGGAAACTTTACACAAACACTTTATGTATGAGAGATACTTGTACACTGCATTCCGAACCGATAACCAACCACAAACTTTTAGGAGTATAAGGGTTTTTCCTGGGATAAGTGAACTATTCTTAACCAGATTGGGTAACAAACGGATAACTAGACTTTCCTTATAAGAAAATATGGGATTTTGTTGGATAACAATTTTTTTTAGAGAACCAAAGGAAACTTGTTCATTTTCAGAAACAAACCGCTTATGAACTCACCAGCTTTATGCTGATATTTTCAAAACTGCTTGTATTCTCAGGTCCACATTAGACAGGTACCCCGCGATCTTTTGGAGAAGACGGAGCATTTTAGCAGTCTCGTCTTTACTTTTCTTCATTTTGGATGTATATATGTATAATCATGTATAACATTACTTTCAAACAAATGTAAATACGTCTATGTAATGTAATGGTCGTGTTTACTACGCTTACTATGTACATTGGTTGTGATACTTTACATGATGTCCTCCGCCTGGGAACGTTTCCACCATCGGTTTCGGGGTGTGACAGATTGGTATCAGAGCCCTTGTTTATAATGAACTAAGTATACTGAACCTTACATGGTATAAGACTATAAACACTAAGGGGACGAAGTGCTCTGAACTAAAAGTATATTTTAAAATATAAGTATTTTTCAAAAGTATACAAGTATACCTAACCACCGGAATCTGTAACCTCGAGTAGAACAAAACATAAGTAATTGGGTGTTGTACGCTGCGGTTAAACCTAGGCAGTTATGTAGTCGTGTCTAGGGTCATTATAGCCTGATCAACTATATTCATTCGAGACACGGCCAACATGTGCTTGGGAGTGACTGTGGTATGCAACATGCCTAAAACTTACCTGATATCCAAACAATGAGTCATCGTCGCAAAGAAACATAAAATACTATGGGAGTATTTTAGCCAAAGCCGAATACGTTGTAGAAATTTATTCTGAGTGTTGCTACTCACTCCTTCCTTAGCGATAGTTTATCTGCTTTGATAACTCTTTCCTATTTTATCGCTTAATAGAACCATATATCTGTCATAATGACATCTCTCTTATTCCATATCTCTTGATTCAATTCAGAGGACTTATGAACCTCTCCTTTCTGGCTATTTTAGATCAAGATGCCTCCAAGGAAAAGACCCAGCTCAAAGAACAACAATCCTCCTCCACCACCACCTCCCTCTCCATTTGATCCCGCCATGTTCCAAGCAGCCGTTACTGCTGTTGTGGCTGTTGCTATGTCACAAATGAAATCCGGTGGTTCAGGTGGGTCAGGAGGTGGAACTCAGCCTAGGGACACCGGAAGGAGTGTTCTTATAAAGACTTTATGATCGTGAAACCAACGCCCTTCAATGGCACTGGAGGTGTCATTACCCTAACTCGATGTTTTGAGAAAATCGAATCTATTTTCGAAATTTGTGCTTGCTCTGAAATTGATAAGGTGAAGTTCACCGCCTGCACCTTCATCGATAAAGCCTTGACTTGGTGGAACGACCGAGTCAAATCCTTAACCCTACCTGTAGCCAATGCTATGTGTTAGGAGATCCTGAAGGAGCTTCTGCTTGCGAAGTACTGCCCTCGGGGAGAAATGCAGAAGCTGGAGCATAAACTCTGAAACCTAAAGATGAAGGGTTCCGATATCACCGCTTACACTTCCAGATTCGATGACTTGGCGCTACTCTGTCCGGGAATGGTTACCCCGGAGAGTAAAAAGATTGAGAGGTTTATCTGGGGGCTGACCCAGCCAACCAAGGGAAACGTTTTAGCTGCGAAGGCAGATACCTATGACAGCACCAAATGCTTAACGCAAACCTTGATTGACCATAGTGATCACCTTGACGAAGCAGCCACCACTCCTGAGCCGACAAATAGGAGTGGTGAGAAAAGGAAATTTTGGAAAAAGAACAAGAGTAAGTCTTCACAGGAGTCCTCGAAGAAGCATCAAATTGTGGCAGTCCATGCTGCTACTACCCCTGCTGCTGTTTCTGCCGTTGGATCCACATCTCAAACACCTACCAGTACGTATGTTGGTACCCTCCCTATGTGCAACAAGTGCAACTATCATCACCTCACTTCCAGCCCATGTTAGGAGGTGCTTTGCTACAACTGTGGCAAAAAGGGCCACACTACGAAAAACTGCAAAACACCAACCCAATCAACAAATCAATCTTCCGAAGCGGGTGTCGGACAGGCCTGCTACGGATGCAGTGAAGTCGAGCATTTCAAGAGAAACTGCCCCAAGGCAGCAACAGCTAGTAACACCGGGGTATTCCTAGCTATGGGACGAGATGAGGCAGTCGCCGATCCCACCATTGTCTCGGGTACGTTCCTTCTTGAAAACTCTTATGCTAGTATCCTTTTCGATTCTCGTGCTGAAAAAAGTTTTGTTAGCCATTCACTCAAACATCTCCTTAAGCATAATACCCAACCATTAACCGAAAAAATTACTGTCGATATGGCTAACGGTGAGAAAGAAAGCACTAGCGATATATTCATAGGTTGTACCCTTACCCTGAACGATCATTCCTTTCCTATTGAACTAATGTCAGTTTCCATAAAGAGCTTTGATGTCATCATTGGCATGGAATGGTTGAGTCCTAATCATGCTGATATCCTTTGTTATGAAAAATCCATTTGTCTCAATCTCCCATCTGGCCAGACTCTCATGATCTACGGCGATAAACTTAGTTCCAATCTTCGCATCATTTCCTGTATCAAAGCTCAAAAGCTTATGCGAAAGGAGTGTTACGCATTCCTAGCTCATGTAATCAACGAGAAATAGGAAGTTAAAGACATCGAGAGCATCCCCGAAGTCTGCAACTTTCCTGATGTCTTTCCCAAAGAGCTTCCAAGAATTCCTCCCGAACGCCAAGTCGAGTTTCGCATCGACCTAACTCCTAGAGAAAGTCTTGTATCCAAATCTCAATATCGCTTAGCTACAGCAGAAACGCAGGAGTTATCCAGTCAGCTTAATGAGCTACTCGACAAAGGGTTCATCAGACTGAGTTCCTCACCCTGGGGAGCCCCAGTATTATTTGTGAAGAAGAAGGATGGATCCTTTCGGATGTGTATAGACTACCGTGAGTTAAACAAATTGACCGTCAAAAATCGTTATCCTCTTCCTCGAATAGATGACCTTTTCGATCAACTTCAGGGAGCCAGTTATTTCTCGAAGATAGACCTTAGATCAGGGTACCATTAGCTTCGATTTTACGAGAATGATATTTCCAAGACGACATTCAAGACTCGATATGGACACTACGAGTTCGTAGTGATGCCCTTCGGTCTAACCAATGCACCGGTTGTGTTCATGGACCTGATGAACCAGGTGTGTCACCCCTTTCTAGACAACTTCGTCATCATGTTCATTGACGACATACTTGTCTACTCTAGAAGCGAGAAATATCACAAACAACACTTGAGATTAGTGTTGGAAACTCTTAGAACGGAGAAGCTGTACGCAAAATTCTCCAAGTGCGAATTCTGGATTCGGAAGGTAGCTTTCCTTGTTCATGTGGTAAGCGAGGAGGGTATACACGTGGACCCGTCCAAAATCAAGGCAATAAAGAATTGGTCGGCACTGAAGACACCCACAGAAATCCGTCAATTCTTGGGTCTCACTGGCTACTATCGCAGGTTCATCCAGAATTTTTCCGAAATCGCCAAACCCTTAACCACTCTGACACAGAAAGGTGTACCCTTTTGTTGGAGTGAAAAGCAAGACACTGCCTTCCAAACATTGAAGCGAGCCTTATGCAGCGCGCCTATTCTGTCCTTGCCCAAAGGAACAGAGGACTTTGTTGTTTATTGCGATGTGTCCAATCAGGGCTTAGGCTGTGTGCTTATGCAGAGAGGAAAAGTTATCGCTTATGCCTCGAGACAGCTGAAGGCACACGAAGTTAACTACACAACTCACGACTTGGAGTTAGGAGTAGTGGTCTTCGCATTGAAGATTTGGAGACATTATCTTTACGGAACTAAGTGCACAATCTTCACTGACCATAAAAGCATGCAGCACATCTTCAATCAGAAAGTCTTAAACATGAGGTAGCGGCGATGGGTAGAGCTAGTCAGTGACTATGAGTGGGAGATCCGCTACCATCCTGGCAAGGCCAATGTGGTAGCAGATGCCCTTATCCGAAAGGAGAGTTCAAGCCGCAAGGAAAAGGCACTGACGATGACCCTCTATTCCCACTTATTCGTACAGATCCGAGAAACCCAGTTGGAAGCCATAAAACCAGAGAACGTGTTGAATGAATCCTTGAGGGGAATCGATAATAAACTTGAGATCAGAGGTGATGGAGTTTACTGTTTCATGGATCGAATCTGGACCCCAATGTTCGGAGGTTTCAGGGAAGTTGTTATGAAGGAAGCTCACAGGACCAAATACTCTGTTAACCCATGTTCGAACAAGATGTACCTGGATCTCAAGAAACAATACTGGTGGCCAAACATGAAAGCCGAGATCGCTACCTTCGTGGGCAAGTGTCTGACTTGCGCCAAGGTAAAAGTCGAGTATCAGAAGGCCTCGGGTCTGCTCCAGCAGCCCGAGATACCTGATTGGAAATGGGAGATGATTACTATGGATTTCATCACCAAGTTACCTAGATCTCCGAGTGGGTACGATACCATTTGGATAATTGTCGATCGTCTGACAAAATCCGCTCACTTCATTCCAATCAAAGAATCATTAAAGATGGAAAGACTTACACGAACCTACATCCAAGAGATAGTCCTGCTGCACGGTGTGCCTGTGTCCATTATCTCCAATCAAGATAACAGGTTTACCTTGAGGTTTTGGCAGTCCCTTCAGAAAGCTCTTGGAACTAAGTTGGACATGAGTACAGCTTATCATCCTCAGACAGATGGACAAAGTGAGAGAGCTATCCAGACCCGAGAAGACATGTTGCGAGCATGTGTCATCGATTTCGGAAAGCTGTGGGACACCCACCTAACCTTGATTGAGTTCTCGTATAACAACAACTACCCCACCAGCATCAAGGCTGCCCCGTTCGAAGCCCTCTACGGTCGTAAGTGCAGATCCCCTCTGTGCTGGGCCGAGGTAGGGGACACGCAGCTAGCCAAGAGTCGAGTCCCCGACAGTGATCTCACTGGTCCTGAAATCATCCGCGAAACCACCGAGAAGATCATCCAAATCCGAGAACGACTGAAAGCTTCACGAGACCGACAAAAGAGTGACGTCGATAAACGACAAAAATCTTTGGAATTCCAGGTTGGAGACCGTGTCCTGTTGAATGTCTCGCCCTGGAAAGGCATGATACGCTTTGGAAAGCGCGGAAAACTCAACCCGAGGTACATAGGACCTTTTGAGATCCTCTCTAGGATCGGTCCTGTAGCCTATATACTCCGACTACCTCAAGAGCTTAGCAATATCCATCCTGTCTTCCACGTCTCAAATCTTAAAAAGTGTCTATCTGATGAAACCCTCGTGATCCCCCTTGACGAGATCGAGATCAACGAAAACCTGAACTTTGTGGAAGAACCCACTGAAATCATGGATCAAGAGATCAAACGTACGAAACAAAGCAGTATCCCGATAGTGATGGTTCACTGGAATGCCAAGCGGGGACCCGAGTTCACTTGGGAATGCGAAGACTCGATGAAACATAAATATCCGCATCTCTTTCCAATTCCATGATTTGTACCTTAATTTTAAATTTCAGGACGAAATTCCCTCTAATGGGGGGATAATGTGACAACCCGTAATTTATTCCGTCATTGTAAATCGTTCCCGTTAAATCAAACTGTTTGTATTCCAAATTTTTCCGTTAACTTTTAGGTTAAGTTAAATTAATTGAGACCATTATTATGATCTCATGAGTGTCCAAACCCATTTAAAAACACGTTAAAACATCCCAAATATTTATTTGGAAAATTTTTAATTACGACAATTAAATCAGGTACGACCATAAACCCCGTTTAACGTCGGTATCGGGTAGATTTCCACCGGGCCACAAACTCAATACTTATATAAAGGATGAGTGAAATTCAATTTAGCTTTTTACCACCACCTCGTAACTTTCTCTCTCTACTCTCTCTCTAAAACTCGAGTTTGATCCAAAAAACACCCCTTTCAAGCTTCAAATTGGTAAGTAATCTATCCAAGCTTGTTACTAAGCTTGTTTATAATTCAAATTCATGTTTAAACCATCTAAATGCATCAAAAACTTGTGTTTACGGTCTAGGAACATCCCCAAACCGTGAACACCTATAAATGGGGTTTTGGAGCCCCCAAAACCCTTCCAAATCACTTCTAGTGCTTAGATATGACTTAGGGGTTTGCATGAATGGACTTAGAGCACCAAAATCTTACCATTTGAGGAGTAAACATTAGTTTACGGCCCAAGAACATGCTTGGACCGTAAACCCTCATTCATGGACCATAAACACCATTTAAGGGTGTAAAAGTGCCCCTAACACCTTGTATGGCTTATATTTGGGTCTACAACTTTGTATGCTTAACCTTCAACCACCAAAACATATTAGTCATGAATCATGAATCATGTTTTTCAATGTTTTCAGGGGGAATACAAGCAAAAGTACAAGGAAACCTTGTACTCAAACTTATGATTTCATTTCAAATGTTTCATATTTCGTATGCTTTTAACACTGAAAACCGTATTAACCAACCGTTCAACTTGCAGAGTAAATTGTCAAACTATTTGTGAAACTCATTATAAAATGTTGTATTTTATATTTCACAAATCGGTTTTCCTTATCATTATTGTTAAAAGCATGAACTTTAGAACTTTAGAAACATCCTTGATAACACTCCCCCTAGATACGAGAGTGAAGGACTAATATCATTAAATTTAGAACTGTAGACACGTCCTTGGTAACACTCCCCTAGATACGAGAGTGAAGGACTAATAAACAGAGTTTTCCATATTATTAATTTTAAAATGTCCTTGGTAACAGTCCCCCTAGATTCGAGAGTGAGGGACTACTTTTAAAATTCATTAATCTTAAGATTGGAGACGCGTCCTTGGTAACACTCCCCCTAGATACGAGAGTGTAGGACTACCCCTGTAACCAGAATCTCATGGAGGGAGAACGTGACTTGAGTGTATAGATCTATATGGGATTGACTACCCCGCACCTGGCTGCTAGCTACAGTCGGACCGAAAGGTCTAAGGGTGACAAAAGTCATAAAACGATATTCGCCCCATTCCGAGCCTTATCTAGTCTATTGTATGGTTATGTAACTCGTAACTTAGATTATGAAAACTTTTCTACTTGCTTATTAGTTTTATATACGTGTTAAAACTAATGTACCTTTCAAGGTTAACCAGGCTTTCAGGAAACTTTACACAAACACTTTAAGTATGGTAGATACTTGTACACTGCATTCCGAACCGATAACCAACCACAAACTTTTAGGAAAATAAGGGTTTTTCCTTGGATAACTGAACTATTCTTAACCAGATTGGGTAACAAACGGATAACTAGACTTTCCTTATAAGAAAATATGGGATTTTCTTGGATAACAACTTTTTCAAAGAACCAAAGGAAACTTGTTCATTTTCATAAACATAACCGCTTATGAACTCACCAACTTTATGCTGATATTTTCAAAACTGCTTGTATTCTCAGGTCCACATTAGACAGGTACCCCGTGATCTTTTGGAGAAGACGGAGCATTTTAGCAGTCTCGTCTTTACTTTTGTTTATTTTGGATGTGTATATATATATATATATATATATATATATATATATATATATATATATATACATATAATCATGTATAACTTAGTTTCAAACAAATGTAAATACTTCTATGTAATGTAATGTTTGTGTTTACTACGCTTACTATGTACATTGGTTGTGATACTTTACATGACGTCCTCCAGCCCGGAACTTTTCCGCCATCGGTTTCAGGGTGTGACAGTTTATCCTCTTTCACAATGTTTGACAAAGCAAAAATCAAAAGTTTTTTGAATGCATAAAATGGTTTAACAAGGATGTCTACCCTGGATACTATGCATTTTGTATAAATCTAGTGCATGTAAGGTATAACTAGAGTTTTCACGTTTTCACTCGGGATTAAACGGGATTTTACTTGTATTCTCCCCTGAAATGTATTAAAAGTACATTATAAAGTATTTGAAGGTGTATAAAGGGGTATGAACTCACTTGATTGAAGTGGTTGTTTTGAAGTAGCCGAGAGAAGAATTGAGCATAACTTCGACTAGAGAGAGTTGAAATCTCGGGATTCTCGGAGATCTCGGGAGTGTAGAACTTCCTTCGGGACTCGAGTATGAAAAATCAGGGATTCGGGAAGGCTTCTCGAGGTAATCACGCAGAGTAACGGAACTTACATGGAAAGAGATGAGAACCAAACCCGGCACCCTTAAGCTTCTATTTATAGGGGCTGATTTGGGGTCTCACGTCATGAGTTTTGGATTTCTTTGTTCGTGAGGCTTAGTCAGCGTGATCCTCTTCAACGATTTGACGTGACTGACACTCTGGAACCCATCAGTCACGAGCTCACGTCGTGAGCATAGTTCCCTCACGTCGTGAGGCTGAGTCAACCTCGGGTTTTATGTCCCGAAATTGTAAAATCCGTAACTTTCGCGTACGAGCTCCGGTTTTGACGTTCTTTATACGCACGCGTAGGTGTGAAAAGGCTCTACAACGCTTGTTTAGACTTCGTTTATTATATTATTTTTAATAGGCCGGGCTTGGAAAAGTCTGTTTAAATTCCATAACTACTTCATCTAGTGTCCATTTTCATCATACTTTTTACTGTTGTACTCCTATTATCGGGGTCTTCAACTTTCGTTTAGGTTGTGTCGGCTAAAGACCGCTCCATCTCTTTTTCGAGTTTTTAGCTGTCTACTGCTAGGTCTGAAACTTCCAAAAACCATAAATTCCTTATACGAAGTCAGATTTGGGGCGTTCTTTTTATGTATGTTCGCGGTTTAAAGATATCTACGACTTTCATTTAGATACCTAAGGCTAAAAATTATTTTACTGAAATTTCTAGTTTTATGCTTAACAGCGCTTTACCGGTAGTGTTACGAATCTTTGATTGGTCACAACTCCTTCGTTATAACTCAGATTTTGGTGTTCTTTATATTTTTGGAAACCTTATCACGATATCTACCACATAGCATACCCAAACAGAGCTTTTTGAACATTTCATTTTCGATGATATGCTTATTACATTACAAAGAGGTTACAAGACTCGACTTTTGGTCATTACATTGACCTAAAATAACGGGTTGTTACATCACTCCCCCGTTAGAGGGAATTTATTACAAAATAAAAGTTTAGGGACTAGGGAAGAGATGCGAATACTTCTGTTGCATCTGGTCTGTTCGCTCCCATGTGAATTCAGGTCCTCGCTTAGCATTCCATATGGGCTTCACTATTGGTATGCGACTCTGTTTAGTTCGTTTGATTTCCCTATCCATGACCTCGACGAGTTCTTCCACAAAGTTAAGATTTTTGCTAAGTTCGATTTCATCGAGTGGAATCGCAAGAGTTTCACCAGACAAATACTTTTTCAGGTTTCATACGTGAAACACTGGATGTACTTTGTTAAGCTCGATTGGAAGTTGAAGTGTATAAGCCACTGGGCCAATCCTTGAAGGAGTTTTGAAGGGTCCAATGTACCTTGGATTTCGTTTTCCACGCTTCCCAAAGCATATCATGCCCTTCCAGGGTGAGACCTTCAGCAAAACGTGGTCACCAACCTGAAATTCCAAGGGTTTTCGTCTTTTGTCGGCATAGCTCTTTTGCCTATCCCTCGAGGCTTTCAGACCTTCTCGAATTTGAACGATCTTTTTCAGTTTTTTCTCTAATGATCTCCGAACCAGTGAGAGTGCCATCAGGGACTAGACCTTTTGCCAACGGCGTGTCGCCTATTTCCGCCCAGCACAAAGGTGATCTGCACTTACGGCCGTAAAGGGCTTCAAATGGAGCAATCTTGATACTAGTATGATAATTGTTGTTATAAGAGAACTCGACTAATGGTAAGTGAACATCACATGATTTACCAAAGTCGATTACACATGCTCGCAACATGTCTTCTAGGGTTTGGATCGTTCTCTCACTCTGTCCATCAGTTCGTGGGTGGTAGGTTGTACTCATATCCAGCCTTGTTCCCATGGATTTTTGCAATGATTGCCAGAATCTGGAAGTGAATCTACTGTCTTTGTCCGAGATGATAGACATCGGCACTCCATGAAGTCGCACGATCTCTCGGATCTAGGTTCTCGTTAGCTTTTCCATCTTATCAGTTTCCTTGATCGGTAAGAAATGAGCAGGCTTGGTTAGTCTGTTGACGATCACCCAAATGGTGTCGTGACCACCCTAAGTCTTGGGTAGTTTTGTTATGAATTCCATGGAAATATGTTCCCATTTCCACTCAGGTATTTCGGGTTGATGGAGTAGACATGAGGGCTTCAGGTGTTCTACTTTTATCTTGGCACAAGTCAAGCACTTCCTCGGATAGATAGAAATTCATGCTTTCATGTTTGGCCACTAGTAGAGTTGTCTGAGATCCAGATACATCTTATTTGAACCTGGGTGTATGGAGTATGGAGTCCTGTGCGCTTCGTTCATAACTATCTCTCTGAACCCACCAAACTTTGGTGTCCAGATTCGGTTCATGAGGTAGTGCACTCCGTCACTATTGATTTCTAGATTCTTGTCCATCCATCTAAGGGTTTCACCTGTCACATTTTCGGGTTTCAAGGCTTCTATTTGAGCTTCCTTCATTTGTGTCGAAAGATGAGAATGGATCGACATGCTTAATGACTTCACTCTTCGAGCAGAGTACTCCTTACGACTAAGGGCATCATCCACTACATTCGCCTTTCCCGGATGGTAACGAATCTCACATTCGTAGTCGTTGAGCAATTCGACCCAACGTCGTTGTCTCATGTTCAACTCCTTCTGGTCGAATATGTGTTGAAGGATCTTGTGGTCTGTGAAAATGGTGCACTTGGTACTGTATAGGTAGTGCCTCCATATTTTTAGACCGAAGACCACAGCCCCAAGTTCTAAGTCATGAGTGGTGTAGTTGACTTCATTTGTTTTCAGTTGTCGTGAGGCATATGCAATAACTTTTCCTCGCTGCATTAGCACACATCCCAACCCTTGATTCGAAGCATCGCAATACACCAGAAAATCTTCGATCCCCTCTGGAAGAGAAAGAATGGGTGCACTGCATAGGGCCTGTTTCAGAGTATGAAATGCAGCATCCTGCTTTTCTCCCCAGTTGTAGGTCACACCTTTCTGAGTTAGGGAGGTAAGAGGCTTTGCGATGCCGGAGAAGTTCTGAATGAGCCTTTGATAATAACCAGCAAGGCCTGGAAATTGGCGAATCTCCGTTGGTGTAGTTGGTGCAGACCAATTTTCGATAGCCTTGATCTTAGATGGGTCCATGTGGATTCCTTCTTCTCTGATCACGTGACCTAGGAAGTCCGCCTTCCTAATCCAAAACTCGCATTTTGAGAACTTCACATAAAGTCTCTCAGCTCATAATTTCTCTAAGACTTGTCTCAGATGTTGGCCATGCTCTTCTTTACTCTTTTAATAGATGAGTATGTCATCTATGAATACTATCAAAAATTTATCCAAGAATGGACGACGCACCCGATTCATTAAGTCCATGAATACGACAGGGGCATTGGTTAGTCCGAATGGCATCACTGCAAACTCGTAATGCCCGTCTCTTGTTCGGAAGGCCGTCTTGGGAATATCACTCTCTAGGACTCGCAGCTAGTGATATCCCGATCTAAGATCGATCTTGGAGAAGTAGTTGGCTCCTTGGAGTTGGTCGAATAAGTCGTCAATTCGTGGTAGGGGATATCGGTTCTTGATGGTAAGTTTGTTGAGCTCTCAGTAGTCACTGCACATCCTAAATGACCCATCCTTCTTTTTACAAGCTCGACCTGATAAATCCTTTGCTGAGTAGTTAATTCAGTTGGCTGGATATCTCCTGCATCTCCGCTGGGGCTAATCAATAGAGCGCTTTGGCTACTGGGGTAGCTCCGGGAATAAGATTGATTCTGAATTCGACTTTTCTCGTGGGTGGTATTCCTGGAAGATCTTCGGGAAAAACATCGGGAAACTCGCATATGTTAGGCACGCTCTTGATGTCCTGGACTTCGCATTTCACATCCACGATATGTGCTAAAAACGTGTGGCATTCCTTGCGTAGGCACTTCTGAGCTTGGATACACGAGTTAATATGAAGAGTGGTATTGGGTTTGTCGCCATAGATAATGAGGGTTTTGCCGGTTGGCAGATTAAGGCGAACGGCCTTATCGTAACATAAAATGTCCGCATGATGTGAACTCAGCTAGTCCATGCCTATGATGACATCGAACTCGAGACTGGCATGAGGCTGATTGGAAAGGGATTATCGTTACGGTTAGGGTACAATTTAAGTATATCTGCTTAGTGCCCTCTGTTTTACCGTTGGCCATTTCTACTATAAACGGTTCACTTAATGATTGGGGTGTTTGTTTCAGCAGGCCTTTAAAATTGTGACTTACAAAACTCCTCTTTGCTCCACTATCAAACAAAATGCATGCATACGAGTTATCGAGAAGAAACATACTCGTAACAATAGTGGAGTTTGCAACGGCTTCATCCTGTCCCATTGCAAACACAGGGGCCCTTCCGCCGATATCCCTGTTGTTCGCCTTTGGGCATTCCATGCGGTAGTGCCCCATGGCTCCTTACTCAAAGCAGGTGTGGCGTACTCCGACATTAGTAGTAGGGGCGGCTTGTTGGGCTGGCTCCTTGAAGAAGCGGGTCGTATGCCCCTTCTTATTGCACCTGGTGCATTTAAAGTCACTGCAAGGACTGTGGTGGTGGAAGCTGCATTGGTTGCACTTCAGAAATCTCCCACTGTATGAACTTGTGGGTGCAGTGGTGGTAGGAACAGTAACAGCGAGAGCCGCTACCACTTGTTGTTTCTTGGGGTTCCCCTGTAGGGTTTGCCCCCTTCTCTTGTTACAAGGCCTTCCCTGGCCCTATACCTCCTTTGATGGATCGGCAGTAGCTGCAACAATACCTTGTTTGACCCCATGGTCGATGAGTCGTTGAGCCAGGCGCTTAGCGCTGTTGAAAGTGATAGGGTTGGAGGCCAAGACGTGACCATGAATCTGGGTGACAACCCCCAAATGTAGCTCTTAACCTTTTTCGGTTTTAGGTTGACCATGGCAGGGCACAAGGTCGCTGAACCTGGCCGTGTAGGATACTAGGTTAGACCCAGTCATCTTCAGATTCCAGAGCTCCTGCTCTAGCTTTGGTATCTCGCCCCTTGGGCAGTATTCCTCTAGTACTAGGACCTTTAAGTCCTCCCAACTTAAGGAGTTGGCGACGGTGAGAGTCACGGACCTCACATGGCTTTTCCACCAGGTGAGAGCGCAATCAGTGAGGGTGCAAGCGGCGAACTTGACTTTGCTCGCTTCTTTCCAGGAGCAGATCTCAAAGACCGTTTCGGTCTTTTGCAACCATTGCATCAGTGCAATGACTCCCTCTGTGCCATTAAAAGTTTTTGGCTTTGCGTTGGCGAAATCCTTGTAAGTACATTCCCCCACTTGACCATGACCAGTGCCATGGTCGGAATGATTCGTGCTACTCCCTTCCCTTCCATTTCCGTTGGAGTTTATTTGTGAGAGGGCGGTGGTTACTGCTGTTGTGATAGCATCTTGTACGATGGCCGGATCATAAGTTGGTGGTGGAGGTAGTGTTGTTATAGTGCCCGACATGGGTCTTAGGTTTGGACGAGGAGGCATTGCGCCGCCAAGAATTAAAAATGAAAGATCATTAGTTTTCTCGGTCGAGGTTTGAATGATAATGAGTTAACTATCTTTAATAGTTTAAAACTTTGGTTTGACCTATACAAGGCTTTGATTTTGATTCATAAATGGAGTTTGAATAGCAATAGATAAACTCATGAACTCGAATGAAAAGCAAAGAATTAACACACGAAAGAGATATGCCTTATATATATTAAACATATGGTTGCGTTATATCCGAAGTTAGAACAAAATTGACCTTTCTAAAGCTCTCCGATTACAGAAAGTCAAAGAAAGTAAGACTTTTAGCCGATGGTCCTATTCTATATAAAAATTTGGGAGTTAGGTGAGTACTACTCATGGTGCGGATTGCGCTTGCAGCTCCATTCTGCATCCAATTGCTTGGCTCCCATGAGACGCCTGTCAAAGGCAACTTGTTGCTCCCTTAAATCTCTCATTTTGGAGAGAGCTACAGTCCTTTGCTCTTGGAGAGAGTTGGTGTGGAGTTGAGCATTCCCTTCTAGCATGTCCAGGCGTCGGATATCAGCTGCGTTATCCTCCATCCTTATGTCAACCTCGTGAATCCGGTTTGCCTAGACTTCGGATTGATAAGCCTGATTCACAAGTTTGCCTACCAAAACTAGAAGTGCTCGATGAGCTGAACTTCCTCCGTTGACATCGTAGATGTCCCGAAACATACCGTAAGGAGGACGCAATCCTTGCTACTGGCTCCAATGATGGATGTGGCTCCAGATGGGAGTTGGTCCTTGAAATCCCATCCTGAAAGGAGGTCGAATGGATGGAGGTCGGACGGCTGGCGGATGTAATCGTCTCACGGATTCTCAACTAAGTCTGTAATCGTCTCACGGATTCTCAACTAAGTCTGTATTAAAGTGATAGTTTTATATGCAATGTTTATCCTCTTTCACAATGTTTGACAAAGCATAAATCATAAGTTTTTTGAATGCATAAAATGGTTTAACAAGGATGGCTACCCTGGATACTATGCATTGTATTTAAATCTAGTGCATGCAAGGTATAACAAGAGTTTTCACTTGTTCACTCGGGATTAACCGGGTGTTTACTTGTATTCTCCCCCGAAATGTATTAAAAGTACATTATAAAGTATTTCAAGGTGTATAAAAAGGGGTATGAACTCACTTTATTGAAGTGGTTCTTTTGAAGTAGTCGAGAGAAGAATCGAGCATAACTTCGACTAGAGATAGTTGAAATCTCGGGATTCTCGGGGATCTCGGGAGTGTAGAACTTCCTTCGGGACTCGAGTATGAAAAACCAGGGCTTTGGGAAGGCTTCTCGAGGTAATCACGCAGAGTAACGACACTTAGAGAGAAAGAGATGACCACCAAACCCGGCACCCTTAAGCTTCTATTTATAGGGGCTGATTTGGGGTCTCACGTCGTGAGTTTTGGATTTCTCACATCGTGACGCTTAGTCAGCATGATCCTCTTCGACGATTTGACGTGGCTGACACTATGGAACCCATCAGTCACGAGCTCATGTCATGATCATGGTTCCCTCACATCATGAGGCTGAGTCAGCCTCGGGTTTTGTGTCCCGAACTCGTAAAATTCGTAACTTTTGCATACGACCTCCGATTTCGACGTTCTTTATATGCACGTGTAGGTGTGAAAAGGCTCTACAACTCTCGTTTAGACTCCGTCGGCTAATTTTGACTTTATTTTTATTATATTATTTTTAACAGGCCGGGCCTGGAAAAGTCCGTTTAAAATCCATAACTCCTTCATCTGGTGTCCATTTTCGTTAGACTTTTTACTGTTGTACTCCTATTTTCGGGGTCTTCGACTTTCTTTTAGGTTGTGTCGGCTAAAGACCACTCGATCTCTATTTCAAGTTTTTATCTTTCTACTGCTAGGTCTGAAACTTCGAAAAATCGTAACTTCCTCATACGAAGTCAGATTTGGGGAGTTCTTTTGATGTATGTTGGCGGTTTAAAGATATCTACGACTTTCATTTAGATACCTACGGCTAAAAAGTATTTTATTGAAATTTCCCGTTTCATGCTTAACAACGCTTTACCGATAGTGTTACGAATCTTTGATTGGTCATAAATCCTTCGTTATAACTCAGATTATAGTGTTCTTTATATTTTTGGAAACCTTATCACGATATCTACCACAAAGTGTACCCAAACAGAGCTTTTTGAACATTTGATTTTCGATGATATTCTTATTACTTTACAAAGAGGTTACAAGACTCGACTTTTATTTATTACATTGACTTGAAATAACGGGTTGTTACAATAGCTGAATAAAATAACAAACCGCTGTGAAAGCCCGGATAGTGGCTAATAGTATCATGTATAGTTAATCAATGTGTCACAAGTTTTTACTCATTAGACTGTAAGGTTTGACCATAAAATCTCCCCGAGATGATGTCAAATCCTAATCCAATTGAAAGTCGTGGTGCTAGACTGTATCACCTTCAATCAAAATTTCAGGCTTGATCCACTTGAAATGATCACATAGGAGTTCTTCTCTTCTCTTATTTAGCTTGAAAGATACTATCTAGTAATAACTGTCAGCTTCTAATTTTTCTTTGCACTCTAATATTAGATGAAACAAATTTTCACTATGAGTTTTACACAAATCAGTAGATCATTGAACTCACATGTGGTCTTGATTATTAATATAAAACATTTCATGCTTTGGTTTTCTTATGAAGAGATGTTGAACATGATCCACTCCTAATGGTAAAGAATTATTAATGTAGATAGTTCCATAAGTCAATAAAAACTTTTCATGCTTGGACTTCTTTCTTTTTCCCTTGGGAACCTAGCGTAGACGATGTAGAAGCTACATCTAGAAGAGGAACTAAATTGAGATTCATCACCATGTTTATCATCAGGACAACAACAAGCTCTAACACATATGCATGAATACCATGTGGTTACACAAAATTCCTTTAGAAGAAGAAACTTATAGAACAAATTTAGTAGAATCATATTGATATAGGACTCAAATGAGAGTTGTTATGTTGTCGTCTACGATAAAAGCTATGGCTTCTTCAATAGATAAATCTCATTCCTTATTGACATCATAAACATTAAGGGGTTTCCTTCAATTGGGAGAAGAGGAGCTTGAGGCAGCAGGAGACTTCCTTTTTCTTGACAAGGGTTGGTTATCATTAGATTATATCTCACTATTGACATGTTGCTCCCTTTGAGGTAGAGACTCTCCCTTAGCTTGTGACCCAGTTGAAAAAATGGTAGAGATTGGAAGTGGCATGGAATGAGCATGCACTGAATCACCCAATAAATCAAGCTCTAAAATCATTCTTCGTCGATATTAGTATGAGAGTCTGAAGCCTCATCAACCATAACTTCATCAACAACAAAATGAGGGTCTTGCTAACTTAATTCTCCCCATTTTTGACATCATCGTAGGAAATATCTGCAAGCGGAGTGGAAGCATGAGTTACATGGGCAGAAGGACGCAGTTGTTGATTGTGAGTTGACGGTATAGTATGGGATGGCGGTGGCATGAGAGGATCACTAGGAGGTTATTGATCATTAGAAGGTGGTGGTGGATTACTTGATGAAGGTTGGGTGGTTGAAGTGGTCATAATAACTGCCTTCTTGATAGTGGTAACATCTGTTTTGAGCCACTCCATACGTTGAGCAAACACATATAAACTTCTAACAACTTACGAAGAGCTAGTAAATCATGAGACAACGTTTCTTGCTAAATAGAATCATGCTCTCCCTTAGCCTGAGAATGTATGGATATATTATCCAATGATTATGAGTCCTCGAGTTGTTAAGAATTTCCACGTAGTTGAGTAGGAGAAAGGGCCTTATTAAAACCAAAACGATGATAAACCATAAGATATTTGGTAATCTCAGGAATACCTTGGGAAGAGGAAGAGGAAGACTTAAAGTAAGTATGCTTGTTTGGTCGAGGTGGGGACTCTTTGGCAGTATCTGTAACAACGATATATGGGAGACGAAATACAGGCTGCCTGATTGTAATAGAAGGAGAACGCGAAGAAGTCCATAAAGATAATGCACTGTAAAAAAAATTCAAGGTCCTAATCAACTTCATATATATCATCATATTCATCATTATTATCAGATTCATTTGATTCATCATACGAAACTTCTTCCTCAATCTCAAAAATCACTTTAGATGCATCCTTATCAGAAGGATATAAGGTTTCCTGGGTACCCAATGGAGAATAGGGGTGATGATCAGCTTCACAGGGATTCAACATCCACTTCTCCATCCATTAAGTGATTAGAGGATCAACAGGTTTGGGAGATGCATTAATTAACATGGATGACATAAAGGAATGTTAGATTAAGGTATCTAAGTTCATAACTAAATTGGCATGTTCTTGCAATTAGAAGCAAACTCCTTTTGGGGTTACCCTCATGACTAGAAATAGCTAGAAATGATATTAGGAGAGAGAAACATGACTTATTAGATTATTATATGATTAATAAACTAATTGGAAATTATGGGAAAATGATTTGTTAATATATTATGTTATTATTATATTAATTGAAAATAAATAGATAGTTGATTGGTTGATTTGTTATGTGATTAATAAATTAACATGAGATCATTTGTTAATTAATTGATTTGTTAATTTATATGATTAATAAATTAATGTGAAATAAACAAGAATTGACTAATTATTAAGAAAAATTAATCTAGAATTAATTCAGGAGTAAATGGAATTAAATAAAAGTGCAAGGGATGAATTGTAATTGTTCAATAGCTGAACAATAGAGGCAATTCTAGATTGTTCCTAGGGTTGGAAAATTTCTTCGAGCCTTTTAGGGTTTCTAGAATATTCATGATTGTTGATATGGATAAGGATTTGAATAGATTAAAATATAATTATTTTAAAATCAAAATTAGGCCTTATCCTTGTGATCCCCTAACTATAAATATGACCCCTTGGCATGCAAACTTTGTTCATGACATTACCAAATGGCATATGAACAAAAATTCCTTCATATCTCCTCTCTGCTCTCATTCTAGGGTTTCTAGTTTTTTCTGTGAGCCATTAGAGGCATCATCCTTTTGTTGCTAGCTTTCGAAGACCCACAAACACAAAGGATTGAAGTTGCTTGTTTACTACAACAAATCAATGATATGTAACCCTAATTCTTGTATTTTGATTATACAAGGGTTTCATTAGGGTTCTTTATCTTCATTGTATGTTTCTATCAATTAGAGAAAACATAGGTCATTATAGGTTGCGTGTGAACTTAAGTGTTAAAATTTTCCGCTTTACATGTTTTTGATAACCTATAGAACACATCAGTGGTATCAGAGCCATTTTTTTCTACTGATTTGCTCTGGAGATAAGTTGATCTTGATTAGGGTTTATCGACAATAAACCCTTTCCCTTGAAAATTTCGACTATTCTAGGTTTCTGGAAACCTTAGCCTCCAACCCTTATTTTCGAAAATAACCTACAGTTTCATAGTGTTTCTAGTTTCCATGTCTTGTTATCTTAAATTAATTAAATTTTGAACAATTAAAGCTTGAAAACCCTTAAACCTAATTTTCGTAAATTAGAAGGATAGGATTAAATTTGAATTATTTAACTAATGTTTTAGTTCAGATAATTATTTAATTCCTACATGATTTAAGTAATTAGAAGGACAAAATTAAATTTGAAAAGTCTTTATAATCATAATTTTTTTACTAATAAAATCATCAAGGCATGTGATCATTATCACCTCCCAAGGTTTTGTGTCAGAGATCCTAGCAAGGATCAAGGGCTTTCCATGTAAACAATCGTGTCATTCTCTTTACACTTCTATATTTCATAATTCGAACATCACATCCTCTCATTCAATTTGGTTGATCAATACTTGTGTAATTCTTGACAAAAACAATTTGGTGCCTACCGTGGGGTCGTGGTGTTCATAATCCTCGAAAAGATCATGTCTACACAACCGATCCTTTTTTCGTCCTCCGCTCCTTCCATTCCAACCAAAAACCTACCACCTCCTCCAAGTGGAACCCCTGGTCAGAGGAAAGTGCCTAACACTTCCAAGAAAAATACTCCTCCGGTCAGTAACAAAGGAAGTTTGGGATCTTGAGGACGCTAGGATCCGACTGCTCCGGTCACTACTACAAAACTCTTTGCCATGATGAGGAAAATGACACAAAAGATAACCCAACAACAAGAGGAGAATAGAACACTGCTTAGAGAAGTGTAGAGGATGAAGGTGGAATTTCGGAAATCTGAGGAAACGACGCCCACAGTTGTACAACCAAGGATCCTGAACTTCGATAATGCAAGATCCTTAGGAAATCACTAGGGGAACACATCTCCTGCCACTGTTGTGTCACCCTGGGGGACAACTATGAACAATCGATCATCTACAATCAATGAACTCAATAAGCCTTTCATTACTCCTAGAAACCTTGATTCTAGTAATTTCTTAAACAAGAATACTCTCAAAACTAACTCTACAAATGTTGATGCATGAATAAGTCCAAACATGGCTTGGGAACTTCAACAGTTGAAACAGATGATCTCAAGCACACCTAGGGTAGCTCAACCAATACCAATAGCATCTCCAACCAGTCACAGGATCTCAAGATTTGCTCCTGTGATAGCCGATACCGAAGTTCCTAAGCGCTTCCAAACTCCTAGGAAGATGCCTTACGATGGAAATACGGATCATGAAGAGCACGTAGCACAATACCGAGAAAGAATGGAGTTCATTCCCATCCCAATGCATTTGAAGGAAGCTTGCATATATAAAGGCTTTGGTTCGATCCTTACAGAATCAACTCTTAAATGGCTACTAAATGTTCCTCTATATTCTATTACTTCATTTGCACAATTAGTCAATATTTCTATAACCAATTTTCTTATAGCATAACCTTCAAGAAGATCACTAGTGATGTCTATCGGGTAGTTCAGGATCCTAAGGAACGACTTAGAGAATTTGTTAAAAGGTTTAGCAGCGAAGCCCTAAGCATTCCCAACATCGACATGGCGACTGCTGTAGAGGCCTTAAAGATGGGTCTAAGGAAGGATTCACCCTTCAATGAAGATCTTGTAATGACCCCATGCAAGAGATTGGACGAACTTAGGAGTTGAGCATTAAGGTTCATAAGGATTGAAAAGGAAAAAGAAATACAGAAAAGGAGAAACCCTTCAAGTCAATACGACAATCCCAATAGGAAGGATGAATCCTCAGCACGAAGATCCTACAAATCGAAGCCATATTCCAAACCGGATCATCATAGGGTTAATGCCCTCGAAGATGAAGGAGAGGAAGTGGAACTCCTAAGATCACTAACTATAGTTTTTCTATGAATGTTTCAGGTATAATCCATGCTATGTAGGATGTTGGAGACAAAGCAAGGTGGCCAAAGAAGGATAACAAGTCCACCAGTTGGACAAACAAGTCAAAATGATGTGCTTACCATGAAGATTTCGGTCACATGACGGAGGATTGTATATCCCCAAGAAAGGAGATCATATGCCTCCTTAGCAAGGGGCATTTCAAAGAGATCCTCGGGAGGAAGAAAGAAAAGTCCATGGAGAACAACCAGGATGGTTATGAGATACCGGGGAAACCAGGATCTCCACCCCCAAATGCCAAGATAATTAATGTTATCTCAGGAAGATCTAATATTTGTGGTACTTCTTACTCTCAAGCTAAAAGAAACGCCAAGGCCTCTAAAAAAGAAAAGGAGGATAGAACATGGAAGAATATTGTGGTTAGCAATGAAAAGGAAATCACGTTTAACGAGACTGACAGGGAAGGGATCCAGGATCCTCACCATGATGGACTTGTGATAACACTATACATGGCTATCAACTTTGTCATAAGGATCCTTGCTAACGGAGGACCCTCGGTCAATATCGTACTCTTAGAATGCACTAGAGAGGATGAACATTTTGAAATCGGATATAATCAAAAGATCCTCGGTCCTCATAGGATTTATCGGGGAAACAAAACACATTGTTGGAGAGATAAAGCTACCAATATACATAGAGGGGGTAAACTCCATAAAAAAAATTGTGTTATTGACACTTTATCTTCTTATAATGTGATATTAGGTAGACCGTGGATCCATGAGATAAAAGCGGTTCCATCAACATATCATCATCGTGTAAAGATGCCTACTCCATGGGGAACAGTAAAGATAATGGGATATCAACAAGAATCGAAGGAATGTTATAAAACATCTACGAAGCCTACGACTAAATCCCAACAAGCATAGCAATTAAGGTAGGGGGCACAACATGTTCTAGAAACAAAAGATAAAGATGTGATGGAAGTGCCCCTGAGCATCGAGGACCCTGAAGCCGAAGTCCTCATAGAATCCTCAATACCTGAGAAAATCGAGCATGACCTATTAAACTTCCTTTGAACCAGAAGCAAGACATTCAATCAGAAACACAAAGATATGATAGGTATAGCCAAAAGTATTATCAATCACAAACTTAATATTGATCCATATTTCAGACCAATACAGCAAAAGAGAAGGAAGTTTTCACTCGAAAGGAGACTATCATCCAAGAAGAAGTGGAAAAGCTCATAGAGACAGGGATGATCAAGGAACTGAAGTTCCCAAGTGTAACATCCCGGAATAGCAAAGAGTATAGTTGAAGGGCTAAAAGAGTAAAATTGGAAGGGGAACTCGGCGAGTCCATGGGTGGACTCGACGAGTAGAGTCGCGACTTGGTCGCGTGTTAAGTGGCCGACTCGGCGAGTCAGTAAGATGGACTCGGGGAGTAGGCGCTGAATGGAGAAAACCCTAAATCCGAAGGTTGGGCCCTATATAAAGAACATTATGTTTCCTCCCCAGCCTCCTTATCATCCCTTGAGTTCCAGAAACCCTAATTTAATGGAGAAACCCCATTGTTGAGCAAATTGGAGCTTGGAGAGGTGGTTGCTGAAGAGATCTTGAAGAAGAAGAGGTTTGGATCAAAGGGCTTTGCAAGGATTCGGGTTAATCTTCTCTTGGAGCTTCCTTTTGAGGTATCATTCCATTGTTTGAGCTGTTATTGTCTAGATTCTTCACTTTAGGGGTATTAGAGATCATATCTTTTGGTGTTTTGGAGTTTAGAGGTTAGATCTGAGGTTGCTACCTCAGATCTGGAATGAAGAAGGGTTGGAATGCCTGAAAGTCCCTGTGTTTGAGTGTGTAGTGAAGCTATCATGTCCCAAACCCTAGCCCTAAAGTGTAAAAGGCTTAGATCTCTTTGGATTCATGTAAAGTTTGCCACTTTACGTGATGGATGGGTTGTAGGAGGCTAGATCTATGTTTTGGATCAATTGCATGTCCTGGAATGCTTCTGTATGGATTCAGACCGGTGGTACTCGGCGAGTCACATGGGTGGACTCGACGAGTTGCTTGAAGATGATCTGGGACTCGACGGGTTGGAAGAACAACTCGGTGAGTTGGATGAATATGGCCTGGAACTCGACGAGTTGGAAGAACAACTCGGCGAGTAGGTTGAAGATAGCCTTAGACTCGACGAGTCTGTTCTTGGACTCGGCGAGTCTTGTCGAAGAGTCCCAATATTTCCTGGTCAAGTCGAGAATCGGTGAGTCGAGGGATGACTCGGCGAGTTAGGTCGCGGATTGAAGAATGATGAGCATGGGGACTCGGCGAGTCATCGGGTTGACTCGGCGAGTAGAGTCAGTCAGGGGTTGACTTTGACCTTGTCTTTGATGAAGGGTTGACCAGTGGTTACAGGGGCATTTTGGTAATTGTTGGTTATTGTTTTGAGTTCAGCGTATTGGTGGTTGTCTAGTGGTGGAGATCGTATCAGTGATCGGAACAGCTTGGGTTATCTGTTCAGTCGACAGTATCGAGGTGAGTTATCCTCACTATATCAACAGGGTCTACGGCACCAAGGCCGGCCCTTATCGGATTGAGATCCGGGTAGTTATTGTTATGTTGTTGCTTTGATATGTTTGTATCCTGGTAACTAGGATGGTATATGTTAGAGACCTGATTGAGATCGGTATCCTAAGAGATAGGGTGATGCTATGCTAGTGACCGGTTAGGTCGGTATCCTGGTTAGGATGATGATATGTTATGTGATCTGTTTGATATGCTTGTTGACTGTGAATTTCTACATGATCGTATGTATATGTGCACATGGTTTTTTGGACTAGCGTTGGGTCGAGGCGGGTCCTGCTTTGTGCTGTAGGCCAAGATACCCAGGGTGGACCGGTTGTCCCGTAGGCCCAACGAGCGGTCCGGATAGGCTGTAGGCTCCAAGAGGGCGGACCAGACGTGCCGACGCTCGGAGAGTGAACCAGGCTGACTGAAGGCCAGGTGTGGGCGGACCAGTCATACTGTAGACTCAGAGAGTAGACCAGGTGGATTGAAGGCCCGGTGCGGGCAGACCAATCACACTGCAGACTCGATGTATGTGGTTAGATTCGGAGAGTGGACCAGGTGGATTGAAGGCCCGGTGCGGGCGGACCAATCACACTGTAGACTCGAGGTTTATGGCTAGACTCACAGGGTGGACCAGGTGGACTGTTGGCCGGTGCGGCGGACCAGTCACACAGTACACCCGAAGTGCATGGCTGTTCTGTGATCGGATATGTTATGGCATGTTATGCGTGTATAGTATATGTGGTTGGTATTTTTGGGATATCTCACTAAGCTTTCGGGCTTACAGTTGTGGTTTTATGTTTTTCAGGTTCTTCAGGAGACCGTGGCAAGGCGAAGGCGTGATCGTACCGCTCTTCATGATTTTGTAGTAATATGATTCTGGGAATGCGTTAAATGTTTTGTATTGAAAAACTTTTTGTAAAGATTTAATGGAATCGAGTTGTTTTTGAAAAATTTAAAATTGGTTGAAATTTTTGGTCGTTACAAGTTGGTATCAGAGCCTTGGTTTGAGTGAATTGGAGAAACACTCGTGTGACTCCAGTCTCAAATCGAGGAGAGTTTTCAAAAGAGAGTTTAAAATGGTTTTCAAAATGAGTAAAGGAGGACGCGGAGGTACAATCAGCCGGAGCCAGTAAGTAACCCCAAAATACCATGCATGTTATTTGTTTTTGAGCTTTGATAGAACAGCATGCTAGTGTTAGGCTAGGGATCTTTAGGATTTCATGATAATGTTGCCTGATTTGTGATGCCTGTAGCCTAGGGTTTCCTTGTGAGAGATTTCCAGTGTTCCTCTAGTGGTGAGGGTTGAGAGTTCTTATGCATGTTTTCTCTAGGGTGTTGTGGTAGTACTTCATGCAAATATGGGTTGGTGTGGAAGGTAGTATGGGCCCGTACTACTGAAAGCACAGGACCCATACGCGTATCAGGGAAACCATGACCTCTAGGGATGGGTAGGGAGAGAGTTGGTTCCCGGGATAGTGGGAAGTATCTGAGTCTTTGTGGTGATTTTCAGTATGGAGATTCCGAGGCATGCTAGGAGTGGATCCGGGTCAGGATCGGGAGCAGGAGAGGGAGTTCTGGGCGGGTCAGAACCGCCCGAGGTTATTGGTCAGATGAGCCCGTGCGAGTTGGATGCGAGGATTCGTGAGATCCTGCGTGATGAGATTGCTGAGTTGTTCCGGGCTGAGTTGCCGGAGCTGTTTGGGTCGATCAAGACCGCCATGGTTGAGTATTTTGATGAGCGCTATGCGGCTCTCACAGAGACGGCTGCCGTGGCGGCTACAGCAGCTGTAGCAGTGGCAGGGGGAGGAGCTGGTCGGGGCTTTCAGTATCGGGACTTCGATAATACGAAGCCTCGCACCTTTGATGGAGTTCAGGACCCGATTGTCGCCATGAGATGGTTATCAGACGTGGAGGGGTCTTTCTTCACGTGTTCATGCCCTGCTGATTAGAGGGTGAGGTGTGCTCTGAACCTGTTGAGGCTCGGGGCGAAGGATTGGTGGAGATTGACCACGGGGTCATATTCAGATGCGTAGAGGGCTGCGGTTTTGTGGGATCAGTTCAGAGAAATGTTCAGCACTCGTTATGTTCCGCAAGTTGAGAGGGAGAGATTGGCTCAGGAGTTCCTTGAGCTAAAGCAGGGTTCGGAGTCGGTGACTGAGATCACCAGGATGTTCACTGAAAGGGCGATGTTTTGCCTAGAGTTCGCTTTGAAGCAGGCTCAGATGTCTCGATATCTGAGCATGCTCAAGAGGGACATCAGACAGTTTGTGTCTACGCAAAGGTGCGAGACCTTGTTGGAGTTGCAGGAGGCCGCTAGGCGGCGTGAGTTAGAGATTTAGTTGCAGTTGCGTGAGCTGAGGCAGGCTCCGGTGCAGTCGCAGCCGGCGCCGAAACAGTCCAAGACCGTTGATGTTAGAGTGGGGGATCTGAGCAGCCACACTTGTGGGAAGTGTGGGAGGGGTCACACCGGAGTTTGTAGGTCCGGTAGTGCATGCCGCAAGTGCAGAAAGGAGGGGCACTATGCGAAGGATTGTCGGCAGTCAGCGTCGGTTCGGGATTTGAGGATTTGTTATCATTGTCATCAGATTCGACATTTGAGGGTCAACTGTCCACAGCTTGCTGCAGGACCGGTGCAGGCTCCAGTACCGGCCACTTTGAGGATCACAGGTGGAGGTCAGGGTGGAGCGGAGCCCCCTAGGGCTCAGGGTCATGCTTATCAGCTTGCGGCAGAGGAGGTCAGAGCAGTGCCGGATGCAGCTGCGGGTATATTTCTTTCTTGATATCTTGTTATCTTGTGATTATTGTGGTGTATTGTTTATGTGCTGGTATCTTTGTGTGATCTTCGATGCGGTATTCGTCGTTTTTGAGGGTTGTGGTTTGGTTATGGGTTATTGTATTGGGAATTTCGTTGGTTATCATCCATGAGGGTTATTAGTGGAAACCTGGCATTGGTTTGAAGGCCGGGTAGCATCTGCTTTCTAAGGAGCGGTTAGATGCAGGTTGAAATTCTTTCGAGCAGGATAATCGGTGTTGATGTGGGATCTTGTTCAGGTTGTTTATGCTTCTGGGATTCAGTCCGCGTGAAAGTGTTGGTTTTGTGCAGAGTTGTTTTTGGAGGTCGGTGATGGCGACCGGTGGCTGTTAATCAGTGCTAAAAGTGGGGGAGAATTGGAAAATTCTCCGAGAGATCGATGAGTATTTGAGGGTGCTTAGCTGTTGGGATTCAGCAGTGTTCCATCAGTCCAGAGTGTAGGATGATAGGAGCAAGTGTCGGGCCTGCGGGGCGGGATATAGACCTAGGGTATTCGATTGTGGAGGGCCTGGGAGCAGGCCGGGATCGAGCATGTGCGATAGAGACAGAGTTCGGAACCCTTAAAGGGCTAGAACAGTATGCATGGGATGATTTACGGGAGAGATAGCTCGGAATGATGAATGCTAGTTGAGCGGTCCGGATAGACTGAAGGCCGGTAGGCGTACCAGTCAGGCCGAAGGCTCCGAGTACGATCCAGCCAAACTGAAGGCACTGAGAGCGGTCCAGATTGGCTGAAGGTTCTGAGAGTGGTCCAGATTGGCTGAAGGCCTGGTGAGGCGGTCCAGTCATGCTGAAGACTCTGTAGGTATTGTTGGATCGGTTTGAGGATATGGATTGTGTATGTTGCAGTGTGATTGGATTAGAAGGTCTGGCCCCGGGTAGTGATCTTGATTAGTTGAGATAGTGCACGGGCTTGAGAGTCCCTGCAATTGGAGTCAGAGTATGTGTGTTGGATGGAGAGCGGATACGCTATAAAAGGGTGGTGCAGCGTTGGGCGAGCACCATGGCACTTGTCGGAGTGACAATGCGGCCAAGTGGATTCCTTGGTAAAGGAAAAGAGAGAGTTGTGTAGCTCCGAGAGGGAGTGCAAGTTCACGAAAGTGAAAGCGGCAGAGCGGAGTTATGATTAGAGTAATCCGAGTATGGTTATTGAGCAGCGTGTTTGTGGCAGTGGAATGGAAGCACATCCGGTTTGGGATGTCTGCTGAGGTTGTAGAGGGAATTCCGCAGGTGTAGAGCCAAGAGGCTCGGAAGGTATGCAGGGAGGGAGTCTTGGGCTCTCAGTGTGATTCTGATCAGGGAATTGTGTATGTATTAGTGGTTCATTCTGGGGGATGTTTGGAGATATCATCAGTGTATCGGGTTTTCCCAACCTAAGGGTGCTAGAGCTAGTTCAGCATGTGTATGTGATTGCAAGTGGAGAACTCATGGGAGTTGCTCTGAAGAATGTGTCTTTCTGTCAGCAGAATGATTAGAGTTGGACTCGGATCGGGAATCCGGTGGTGCATGGTTATCTTCTAACTCATATGGGTCGAGTGATGGTTGTGATTTGGAGCAGTGATGCATCTTGGGTAATTCTCGATTGTTGAGTGTGATTATCAGAGGGTACAGCAGGTGCCCGGTTTGAGACGGTGGTCAGGACACCGCAAGGAAAGAGGAAGTGAGTTCGAGTTTCGATGGTTATGCCTTAAGGAACCTGGTCCGGTTAAGGCCAGGTGGCGCGTTGTGGGAGTATTTTTGGAGATGAGTTGCCGTAGGCTTCGAGGACGAAGCCTAATTTAAGTGGGGGAGAATCGTAACATCCTGGAATAGCAAAGAGTATAGTTGAAGGGCTAAAAGAGTAAAATTGGAAGGGGAACTCGGCGAGTCCATGGGTGGACTCAGCGAGTAGAGGCGCGACTTGGTCGCGTGTTAAGTGGCCGACTCGGCGAGTCAGTAAGATGGACTCGGCGAGTAGGCGCTGAATGGAGAAAACCCTAAATCCGGAGGTTGGGCCCTATATAAAGAATACTATGTTTCCTCCCCAGCCTCCTTATCATCCCTTGAGTTCCAGAAACCCTAATTTTGTGGAGAAACCCCACTGTTGAGAAAATTGGAGCTTGGAGAGGTGGTTGCTGAAGAGATCTTGAAGAAGAAGAGGCTTGGATCAAAGGGCTTTGCAAGGATTCGGGTTAATCTTCTCTTGGAGCTTCCTTTTGAGGTGTCATTCCATTGTTTGAGCTACTATTGTCTAGATTCTTCATTTTGGGGGTGCTAGAGATCATATCTTTTTGTGTTTTGGAGTTTAGAGGTTAGATCTGAGGTTGCTACCTCAGATCTGGAATGGAGAAGGGTTGGAATACATGAAAGTCCCTGTGTTTGAGTGTGTAGTGAAAGGCCTAGCCCTAAAGTGTAAAAGGCCTAGATCTCTTTGAATTCACGTAAAGTTTTCCACTTTACGTGATGGATGGGTTGTAGGAGGCTAGATCTATGTTTTGGATCAATTGCATGTCCTGGAATGCTTCTGTATGGATTCAGACCAGTGGTACTCGACGAGTCACATGGGTGGACTCGACGAGTTGCTTGAAGATGAGCTGGGAGTCGACGAGTTGGAAGAACAACTCGGCGAGTTGGATGAAGATGGCCTGGAACTCGACGAGTTGGAAGAACAACTCGGCGAGTAGGTTGAAGATAGTCTTAGACTCGACGAGTCTGTTCTTGGACTCGGCGAGTCTTGTCGAAGAGTCCCAATATTTCCTGGTCGAGTCGAGAATCGGTGAGTCAAGGGATGACTCGGTGAGTTGTGTGCGAGTGGACTCAGAGTTGTTGGACTCGGCGAGTTAGGTCGCGGATTGAGGAATGTTGAGCATGGGGACTCGGCGAGTCATCGGGTTGACTCGGCGAGTAGAGTCAGTCAGGGGTTGACTTTGACCTTGTCTTTGACCAAGGGTTGACCAGTGGTTTCCAGGGGCATTTTGGTAATTGTTGGTTATTGTTTTGAGTTCAGCGCCTTGGTGGTTGTCCAGTGGTGGAGATCGTATCAGTGATCGGAGCAGCTTGGGTTATCTATTCAATCGACAGTATCGAGGTGATTTATCCTCACTATATCAACAGGGTCTACGGCACCAAGGCCGGCCTTATCGGATTGAGATCCGGGTAGTTGTTGTTATGTTGTTGCTTTGATATATTTGCATCCTGGTAACTAGGATGGTATATGTTAGAGACCTAATTGAGATCGGTATCCTGAGAGATAGGGTGATGCTATGCTAGTGACCAGTTAGGTCGGTATCCTGGTTAGGATGATGATATGTTATGTGATCTGTTTAATCTGCTTGTTGACTGTGATTTTCTATATGATTGTATATATATATGTGCAGATGGTTGTTTGGACTGGAGTTGGGTTTAGGCGGGTCCTGCTTTGTGTTGTAGGCCAAGATACCCAAGGCGGACCGGTTGTCCCGTAGGCCCAGCGAGCAGTCCGGATAGGCTGTAGGCCCTAAGAGGGCGGACCAGACGTGCCGAGGCTCGGAGAGTGGACCAGGCCGACTAAAGGCCCGGTGTGGGCGGACCAGTCATAATGTAGACTCAGAGAGTGGACCAGGTGGATTGAAGGCCCGATGCGGGCGGACCAATCACACTGCAGACTTGATGTATGTGGTTAGATTCGGAGAGTGGACCAGGTGGATTGAAGGCCCGGTGCGGGCGGACCAATCACACTATAGACTCGAGGTTTATGGCTAGACTCACAGGGTGGACCAGGTGGACTGTTGGCCGGTGCGGCGAACCAGTCACACAGTAGACCCGAAGTGCATGGTTGTTTTGTGATCGGAAATGTTACGGCATGTTATGCGTGTGTGGTATATGTGGTTGGTATTTTGGGGATATCTCACTAAGCTTTCGGGCTTACAGTTGTGGTTTTATGTTTTTCAGGTTCTTCAGGAGACCGTGGCGAGGCGAAGGCGTGATCGTATCGCTCCTCATCATTTTGTAGTAATGTGATTCTGGGAATGCGTTAAATGTTTTTTATTGAAAACCTTTTTGTAAATATTTAATGGAATCGTGTTGTTTTTGAAAAATTTAAAATTGGTTAAAATTTTTGGTCGTTACACCAAGATGGTTAGCTAACATGGTTGTCGTATTAAAGATGAACAAAAAATGGCGAGTATGTGTAGACTACAGGAATCTTAACAAGGCTTTTTCTAAGGATCATTTCCCTCTACCACACATTCACTCTATGATAGATGCAATGACTGGCCATAAACTCCTTACCTTCGTGGATGCTTCAGCAGGATTCCAACAAATCCAGATGGAACCATCCGATCAAGAAGATACAATGTTTATAACGCCAAAAGGTATATATTGTTACACTGCAATGCCTTATGGTCTTAAAAATGTAGGTGTAATATATCAAAGATTGGTGAATCGGATGTTTAAAGACAAGTTGGGGGACAGCATTGAGTTCTGTATTGATGACATGGTGGTGAAGTCAAAGCAAGCTGAAGATCATCTCAGGGATCTCAAAGAAGCCTTTGACATTCTAGACGAATACAACATGAAGTTGAATCCACTTAAATGCCACATTGGGATGAAATCGGGCAAGCTCCTTGGGTATATGGTAACCAAGAGAGGAATAAAAGTAAGCCCGAAGCAGATCAAAGAAATCATCGAGCTGAAATCTCCATCTTCAACAAAAGACATCCAAAGCCTAACCGGAAGAGTAGCGACACTCAACAAGTTCATTTCAAGATCCTCAAAAAGGTGTAAGCCCTTATATAATATCTTGAAGAAGAGCAAGAAGTTTGAATGGACTGAAGAACACGAAGAAGCTTTTCAGCAACTCAAAAAATACTTAGTTTCCACACCATTGTTGGTGAAGCCTGTAGATGGAGAACACTTCTCCTCTACCTCTTGGTATCCTCAAATACGGTAAGCGCTATCTTAGCTAAGGATCTTAACGGAGACCAACATCCTATCTACTATGTAAGTAAAAGTCATATGGATCTTGAGACCAGGTATTCTCATCTCGGAAAATTAATTGTGGCATTTGTGATTGCTTCTACTAGGTTAAGACATTATTTCGAGACACATATTATACATGTGAAAACTAATTATCCTATTAAGAATGTGATGAGAAAACCAAAGATGTTAGGAAGGATAGCAAAATTGTCAGTGAAGTTAAGAATGTTTGACATCAAATATGAGCCAAGATCCGCCATAAAGTCAAAAGCATTAGCGGACTTTGTGGTTGAATTTAGTGATGATCCATAAAACGAAGTAGACATTGAAACCAAACAACTCCTAGAAGATAAACACTTGGGAAAATGGACATTATTCATAGATGGAGCTTCATGTTCGTCTTCTAGGAGTCTCTTGGCTTCCATGTCTACATTGTTTTGTAGAACATAATTAAAGTCAGCCATAAAATCTGCTAGTGCTTGTGATTTTATGGCGGATCTTGATTCGTATTTGATGTCAAATGTACTTAAATTCATCGACCATTTTTCCATCCTTCCTGACAATTATGGTTTTCTCATAACATTCTTGATTGGACAGTTAGTTTTTACATGTATAGTGTGTGTTTCGAATTATTGTCTTAATATAGTAGAAGCAGTCACTAAGGCAAGAGTTAACTTTTCGAGGTGACAGTACCTGGTTTTGGGATGTAGGAGACGTTTACTTACATGGTAGATAGGATGTTGTTCCCCATTAAGATCCTTAACCAGAACAACACTTACCGTGTTTGAGGATATAAAGAGGTAGAGAATAAGTGGTTCTCCATCTATAGGTTTTACTAGTAGCGGGGCAGAGCTTAGATATTCTATCAGTTCCTTGAAGGCTTTCTCGTGTTCCTCCTTCTGTTCAAATCTTTTGTACTATTTCAAGATATCGTAAAATGGATTGCACCTTTTTTAGGATCTTCAAATGAACCTATTGAGTGATGTTAATCTTCCGGTTAGCCTTTGGATGTCCTTTATTGAAGATGGGGATCTTAGTTCCATTATTGATTTTATTGAATCTGGGCTTGCTTCTATCCCTCTCTTGGTCACCATGTATCCAAGGAACTTGCCTGACATCATTCCAAAGTGACATTTGAGAGGGTTCAACTTCATATTGTACTCGTCCAGGATGTCAAATGCTTCATTTAGGTCTCTAAGGTGATATTCGACTTTCATTGATGTTAATATAAACTTCCATGGTGTCCCCTAGTTTGTCTTTGAACATCTAATTCACTAATCTTTGATATGTCACACCTACATTTTTAAGACCAAAAGGCATTGCGGTGTAACAATATATATCTGTTGGTGTTATGAATGTAGTATATTCTTGGATTCCTGCTGAAGCATTCATGAAGGTCAGGAGTTCATGACCATTCGTGGCGTCTATCACAGATTCAATATGTGGTAGGGTGAAAGGATCCTTAGGACAAGCCTTGTTAAGTTTTGTGTAATCTACGTACACCCTCTATTAGTCGTTTTTCTTTTGTACGACAACCACATTGACTAGTCGTCTTGGGAACTTTAATTCCTTGATCAACCTTGTTTTGAGGTGCTTCTCTACTTCCTCTTGGATGATTTGATTCCTTTCGGGTGCAAACTTCCTTCTCTTTTGGTGTATTGGTCTGAAAGAAGGATTAATATTAAGTTGATGAGTAATAATACTCTTGTCTATACCTGTCATATCTTTGTGTTTCCGTACAAATGTCTTGCTTCTGGTTCTTAAGAAATTTAATAGATCTGGCTCGATCTGCTCATGCATTGAGGATCCTATGAGGACTTTAGCTTAGGAATCCTCAATGCCCATGGACAATTCCTTTACGCCTTGTACCTTTGTCTTTAGAACATGTCGTGCCCCCTGCCTTAATTTCTATGCTTGTTGGGGTTTCGTCATAGATTTCATGTAGGTTTTATAACATTCTTTCAATTATTTCTGATCTCCCATGGTCTTCATCCTCCCCCAGGGAGTGGGGAACTTTACACACCGATGGTATGTTAATGGAACCGCTTTCATCTCATGGATGCATGGTCTACCTAGTATCACATTATAAGAAGACAGGGTATCAAAAACATAGAAATTTTGTAAGGAGTTTACCTCTTCTATACATACCAGAAGCTTTATTTCTCCCACTGTTTTTTTTCCCACTAAATCCTATGAGGACGGAGTATCTTCTGACTATCTCTGATTTTAGGATGTTCATTCTCTTCAGCGCGTGTAGGAGTACGATGTTGACAGAGGATCCTCCGTCAACAAGGATCCTTCTGACGAAATGGTTAGCCATGTACAGTGTTATCACGAGGCCGTCATGGTGAGGATCCTGAATTCCTTCCCTGTCGGTCTCATCGAATGTGATTTCTTTTTCACTACTGACCATTGTATTCTTTCGTGGTCTATCCTCATTTTCTATTTTGGAGACCCTGGCGTGTCTTTTAGCCTGAGAATAAGAGGTACCACAGATGTTAGATCCGCCTGAGATAACGCTAATTATCTTAGCATTAGATGGTGGAGATCCTAGTTTCTCCAGGATCCTGTGATCATCTTGGTTGTTCTCCGTGGATTTTTCTCTTTTTCTGCCTAAGATCTCTTTGAGGTGTCCTTTGCTAAGGAGGTAGCTGATTGCTTTTCGTAGGGCTATGCAGTCCTCCGTCATGTGGCCAAAGTCTTCATGGTAAGCACACCATTTGGACTTGTCTTTCCAAGCGATGGATTTGCTGTCTCTCTTTGGCCATCTTTCTTTATCTCCAAGATCCTGCATAGCATGAATTTCACCTGAAACATCCACATAAAAACAATAGTCAATGATTTTAGGAAGCTCTTGTTCTTCTCATGCATCTTCAAGGGCATTAACCCTGCCATTATCCGGTTTGGAATAGGCCTTCTATTTGTAGGATCTCTGAGTTGAGGATTCGGCCTTGCTGTTGGGGTTCTCATATCAATCCAAAAGGGTTGCTTTTCTTTTGGATCTCTCTATCCTCTTCCAGCCTTATGAATCTCAATGCCCGACACCTGACTTCGTCTAGTCTTTTGCAAGAGGTCATCATAAGGTCTTCATAGAAGGGTGAATCCTTTCTTAGTCCCATTTTAATGGCTTCCACAACGGTGGCAATGTCGATGTTGGGGATGCTCAAAGCTTCCCTGCCAAATCTATTAACAAAGTCCTTAAGCTTCTCCTTAGGATCTTGAACCACCTGGTAGAGATCACTAGTGATCATCCCGAACGTTCTGCTACAAGAAAAATGGTTATTAAAGATATTGATGAAGTGTTTAAATGAAGTAACAGAATATGGGGGAACGTTCAACAGCCATTTGAGGGCTAATCCTTAAGGGTAGAACCAAAGCCTTTGCATAGGTAAGCTTCTTTCAAGTACCCTAGGATGTGAATGATCTCCATTTGTTCTCTGTATTGGGCCATATGCTCTTCATGGTCTATAGTTCCATCCTACAACTTCATGTTGGGAGTTTGGAAGCGCTTAGGAACTTCGGTATCGTCTATTGTAGGAGTGAATCTTGAGATCTTGTGGCTTTTAGGAGATGCTTCTGGTATTGTTTGGACCACTCTGGTTACAATGGCGATCATCTTTATTAATTGTTGATGTTCCCTAGTAATCTTCGGGTTTATTCCTGCATCAACGATAGTATAGTTACTATTAATAGTATTGTTGTTTACGAACATACTAGAATCAAGGTTTCTAGGAGTGTTGAAAGGCTCATTAAGACCATTGATCATGGATGATCGGTTGTCCATAGTTGCCCCCAGGGTTACGCCACAATGGTAGGAACTGTATCCTTCTGGTGATTTGCTGAGGATCCTATGTTATTGAAGTCTAGGATCCTTGTTTGCACAACTATGGGCATAGTTTCCTGGGATTTCTGAAATCCCGCCTTTATTCTCTCCACTTCTTTGAGCAGTGATCTATTCTCCTCATGCAGTTGGGTCACCTCTTGCGTCATTTTCCTCATCACGATGTAGAGTTCTGCAGTAGCGAATGAGGCAGTCGGATCTTGGAGCCTTGAGGATCCAAAACTTCCTGGACTAGCGATTGAGGGGCGTGTTTTTCAAAGAAGTGTCAGGTGTTTTCTTCTAAGTGGGGGGTCCAATACGAGGAGGTAGTAGGTTTTTGGATGGAATGGAAGGAGCAAAGGATTAAGAGAGGATCAATTGTGTAGACATGATGTTTTTTGAGGATTTTTGAACACCACGGCCCCATGGTAAGCACCAAGTTGTTTTGGTCAAAAATTACACAAGTACTAATCAACCAACTTGAATAAGAAGCTATGATGTTCAGATTGTGTAATAGCAAGTAGTAAAAGAAAAGTGACATAATGGTTTACAAGGACAACCTTTGATCCTTGCTAGAATCTCCGGCATAAAACCTTAGGAGGTGATAATGATCACCTGCCTTGATTATTTTATTGATATAAAGTAAAGATTACAGTGATTTCTTAGTAAATGAATGTAGAAATTTGTAGAGTGAGCTTAGGCTACAGAATAGTGTGTTATGTGCAGATTACAAGTGTCAATTTATAGTCTAATCTAGCCAACAAGATGTCTGATATTTTCTGGATCATCTATGACCAGCTTCTTGGACATTATTTGACTTACTATTTCGGGTCTTTAGCATAGTTGAGATGACTTTTCGCTGAGAATTAGTCTTCTCTTGACTACTTCTGCACATGTGTTAGTTATAGAAAAATATGACCGTTATAAATATCAATAAAAATAATAACGGTAATTAGCTGGGATCCTGATGTAGTTGGGGATCCTGGATATTTGAGGATCCTGAAATTTGTAAGGATCTTGGCCTTAATAGAGATTCTTTTCTACATGCTCAAAAGAGTGATTCTTGTCAAAGAAACAACAACTGAATGGTTTTGAGCATTCTAACACTCCCATGGTGTACATGCAACCCTAGATGCTTTGGATCTATGTTTTCTCTAATATACATGCAAACATTTAAAATTCTGAAGCAACGTCTTAACTAGCATAAAATGGATTATATATACTAAAAATTTTAGTTACATGAAATAAATTAGTGTAGTTGCAAACCTTAAAGCTTTAAGATCCTAGCACCAATAATGTGAATGCCTCAAATGGAACCACAAATCACCAGCAATAATTGGAAGACTTGAGAGAATATTTCATGCTTCAATAAATCAGATATGCTCTTCTAAAGACTCTCTAGTGTCGATTTCATGAGCTAAGGTGTTACACCCCAAAACCAAGAACGGCAGAAACGTTCCGGGGTGGAGGACGTCATGTGTAGTATCATAACATTGTAAAGTTGTAAACAACCAACAACGTCATCCATTGCATTAAAAGTAAAGTTTTAATACATGTGTGTTCTTTCATAATGTACACCAATAACATAAATAATCAAAATAAGACGAGTCTTGACTGTGCTCCGTCTTCTCAAGGCCTGGACATCATACCTGTCTAACTGGTGACCTGAGAATACTAGTTATTTTGAAAGCGAGTATCAGCCTAAAGCTGGTGAATTCATAAGTATTTAAGTGTCATTGTCTTGTTTTGGAAAACTGTTATGAATGTCTTGTAAATCTTTAAATGAAACAATTGATATAAGTTTGAAAACCCTAGAAAATCCCTTATTTCCTACTAGTATGAAATGTGGTCTTCTACCAAGACCCAAATGTTTTGCTATGAAAATGATAGTTTTTCCTTCTTTTTTACTATTACAAACAGTACTTAGTCTAACTCATCGTTTATGTGAATGTATCACAAAAATAAAGTAAATTAGGAAAAGAATATGATAGTCTTCTACCAAGACCCGAATGTTCTGTTATGAAAATGATAGTTTTTCCTCCTTTTTGACTATTACAAACAGTAATTTGTCTAACTCATTATTTATGTGAATGGGTCACAAAATAAAGTAAAGTAGGAAAAGAATATAATATAAGTGTTGTCCTTTGGTACTAGGACTAACACTACAAAAGAATATGATAGTCTTCTACTAAGACCTGAACGTTCTATAAGTAAAATGATAGTTTTTCCCTTCTATTGACTAGTACTAAAGTACTTAGTCTAACTCCTCGTTTATGTGAATGTATCACAAAATAAAGTCAAGTAGGAAAAGAATATAATATAAGTGTTATCCTTTGGTACTAGGACTAACACTACAAAAGAATATGATAGTCTTCTACCAAGACCTGAACGTTCTATAAGTAAAATGATAGTTTTTCCCTTCTATTGACTAGTACTAAAGTACTTAGTCTAACTCCTCGTTTATGTGAATGTATCATAAAATAAAGTAAATAGGAAAAAGTACTAATGTAAGTGTTATCACTGGGTACTATGACTAACACAACATCACAGTAAGCGAAATGAATAACCTATTGAACATCTGAAGATTGTCCAATTATCCTTTGTAGCAGCAGCAGGGGGAAGGAAGGGTTAGTCCCGTAATCGATGTTCCTATTATAAGTAGTAACCGTAGACCTCCGTAGATGGTCATCAACCACTGGTGCTAATCAGTTGGGATTCAGAATGGTTAGTTCCGCCTAGTTATCCTGGGTACTGGGATAGACAGGAAAATTTACACAGAAAGTACAAATAAATCTTTCTCGTAACTCTAGGTACAAGTATCCAGGTAAGTGAATACAGGATAATGTATCTATGTAACAATACTCATGTATGGTATTCATGTAAGCGTATTCAGATAAATGTATCTATGTAAACGTACTCATGTATCAGGTAATCCAAGGTAAATGTACTCATGTATCATGTAAGAATATGTAATTGTACTCATGTATCATGTAATGTACTAGTATTGACTCATGAATGAACTGACTCTTGTGTGATTCCTTGTAATAGGAATAATGTTTGATATCTTCTAACTATCCCTATGATAGTTAAATGAAAGGTAATTGGTTGTTCAAGTAGGTTTATACACCCTTGCTACACAAGAGTGTGGGAAACTGAATGAAGATGAAAACTATAAGCTCAAAACATTTATATGAACATAAGTGTATAAGTATAGTTTTGTTCAAGAAGGTAAAAATGGTTTTGTAAGACATCTAAGAGTTTTGAATAATAATTAACAATGACTTGATGTCATTTTAATATACATTTCAAAAGTAATACAATTGATAATAAAGTATTATTAAGATAGAAAACCATTTCATGCATCACATTTTGTAGTGTGTGAAATCTTTTGAATGAAAACACAGTTATAAAATACATAAGAGTGATTTAATAACATATTGTTTTCTACTTGTATCCCCCCCTTAAAGCATTTAAAATCATTTAAAACACTGATTTAGGGGTATGAACTCACCTATAGATGGTGGTTTGGATCAACTGGACAGTGTAGGATTGTTAGGTGTCAAGTGAGGACTTGTACACACACTACGATCCTAATGAACATATAATCACACATATATGCACTCAATTAGTCTTAAATTAATAATTGCTAATGTTAAGACATCCTAGAACATAATAAACACTTTATATAACTGTTATAAGCCCTAAGGATTGCATCTAAGTTGTTGTGGGACAAGGCAATTGGGTTTAGGGTTCCAAAGGACTCTATACATGAGTTTACTCTCTCATAACCATCACACAAGGAGTTTACGGTTGTAAACTCTTGAGTTTACAGCCGTGAACTCCCAAGCTTGGTGACATATTGTGTTTTTGAAGTTCCAAATGATCCCTAGAAGTATTCCAACTTGGTGGTTAATTTCATGGGAGGTTTTAGGGCATAGATACACTCCTTTGAGGAGTTTACAGCCCCAATGCCATTTCCTTTTGAGTTTACTGCCGTAAACTCATATGGAAGTGGATATTTTTGTGCTTTCAAGCACCAAACTCATGTAGGATAGGTTCTACATATTTATCTAAGGCTAATGAAGGCCTTAGGCACACATTGGTGCCCTTCTTTCATGTTTACGGCCCAAGAGCCTTTTCCCTTAGAGATTACGACCGTAATCTCTCTTTGGGAGGGGTTTTTGATGTTTTAAAGTCCTTGATTTAAGTGGAAGTAATTCTATGTGATAGTCCAAGGCTTTAGGTGCATTAAAAGCACTCTTTGGTCAATGTTTTTTTTGGAGTTCACGGTCCAAGATCTTCTTGGGCCGTGAACACCCAAACTTTGGCGTTTCATTGTTGTTTTCTTGTCCCAATTACACCCATATACAAGCCTAAGGTAGTAACATATCACGGGGGAAGGCTAGGCATTGTTTCGGGAGTTTACCGCCCAAGAACACCTTGGGGAGTAAACTCCTAAATCTAGTTGTTTAGCTATGTAGTCTATGTTATAAACACATTATAAGCTATATAACACTACTAGAGAGAGGTACTCACGATTTGGGATGAAAACCCGAAGATCCGTGAGAGAGAAAATGGCTTTTCTCTAGTCGAAAATGTGAATAATGAATGAAATTGGTTCAAAATTCTATTTATAGTCCTGAGATTTTTGGCAGAAAATATTTTATTCCCGGAATGAACTCTAATATCATAGAGTATTGGAATAACAGTGTTGCACAAAACCCTAGTGCATCCACTCTCCTGATATCTCCTTAAGTGTTAAACCTGAAATACTCAAACTTATACCCAAAGTCTGGAATTTCTTTGTAACTGTTCCAACTTCTATTGGCTTGATATGGTTTGTTCAGAATGGAAATTTCGGGTTGTCACATCATCCCCCTGTTAAAGGGAATTTCGTCCCTAAATTAGAATTTAGGCAAGGAAGTAGGTACGAATGATCGAGTCATGAAGTGGAACTTCCTATCTCTTTGTTCCTCACGCTCCTAAGTGAAATCGGGTTCTCGGTTGGTATCCCAACGAACCTTCACTAAAGGGCGACGGTGTTGCTTCATCTGCTTGACCTCTCGGTCGAGGGTCACTACGGTTCAAATACGAAGGTGTGGATCTCGTTAATCTAGATCTCGTCGAGAGGGCTTATGAGAGTTCTAACGGAAAGGTATTTTTTCATGTTCAAGACGCGAAGGGTAAAAGGTACGTTACTGAGTTCGCAGAGTAGGTCTAGTTTGTGAGATGCACGACCGATTCTGATAAGAATCTCGGAGGTCCTAACTACATTGGATTTAGCTTTCCACGCTTTATGAAGCGTATTGAGCCATTCCCAGAGTGAGGTTTCTTAAAGAAATCGGGCCTCTCACTTGGAATTCCAAAGGTTATTTCTCTCGCTTAACTTCCCAGTCAAGGGTCGCCCCTTCTTGGGTCAAAGTCCAAAGGGTTTCTGAAATTTCCGAGGAGTTTTGAATGGACTATGATAGTAGGTCTGTAAGACCTAGAATTTGGCGAATTTTTCGTCGGTGAGTACGGTGCCGACAAATTTCCAACGGTTTTGCATAACTTGCGAGAGTACTCAAGACTTTACACATCACTAATAGTGTGTCTCAGGAAATTTGACTCTTTAATTCCAAAATTCATGTTCAGAGAACTTTGTGAAAAGTATCTCCGAGGGTAATGTTTCCATTGGTTCTTTCTCACTACGAAGGTAGATAAGTAAGTCATTACATGGAGAAATGACGAACTGATCTCAGTAAGAAAGACGTACCCTACTCCTTTAGCTCATGAATACTATGGGCGTATTGGTCCTATCCGAGGGGTATCACTACGGACTTGAAATGTCCGCATCGAGTTCGGAGGATAGTCTTCAGGACATCCTTCCCTATCTCTCGAACTCTCGAACTGGCGATATTCGGATCTCAGGTCCATTTCTGAAAGTAACTCTTTCCCTATGTTTGCTTAATCAACTCGTCTATGCGAGGCAAAGACAATGATTTCTAAAGGAAATCTTAATGAAGTCTCCAGTCGTCGAGGTACATATGATGCACTCCGTCTACTTCTGGTAAGAATAAGACTAGAGCTCTCAAGGGTGAGAAGCCTGGTCTTCTAATTCTATTGTTGAGTAGTTCGTTGTGTTGTCCGGGCTGTTCTTGTATCTTCCGTAGGTGTTTAGACTGTAAGGCGATCTGGTTATAAGAGTCATACTGGGTTCTAAGTTTGTTCCTACGCCAATGCAATTTACTCGTACTATTGGACAATCTTCGTCCTGAAGTTCATATTAGAATTCATACATGGTTCAATGGTCACAATCTCGTGTATACGAGTCGTATATAATTAAGGTTGAAAAGGTAGTCAAATAACTGATTATTCCTTAATCTCACATCCCATCGACGGAAAAGAAGTTAAAGTGGAATCATCAATTCTAAAACTGTAGAACATTGATTATATATCACTCTCATGTATCCATTCTTCAGTGATAGATCAACCGTATAAATCCTGGAATTGAACTTGACGTACTGCACGAGTAATACTATGGGGATTCCTTCGGAAAGGAAAAGAACTATAAGGTACTTCATGCACGAGTACCTCGGTGTTCTGATATGACGGCTTCGCTAAAAGACATTTACTAAGAAAGAGATGTACTTATGAAGCTGGTATTGCGAGGATCGAATTGACTCGAGTCATATGATAAAGTCGGATTCATATGGAAACTAAAGACATTAGATTTGAACATCAGGCGTTACAGACAAAACACAACAGTGCAACCATTAACAGAGTTACTGTACTTAAGATTTACTACAAGACTATTGTTGCGGACAAGGTATATTACAAAAGACAAGTATACGCAGCACGAGCATCCCTAAACGGACGGGATCTCGCAAAAGATAAGACTCTGGTTTCAATAGTTTTGGGATGGTTCATAAGTCTGTTACAACGAAACGCCTAAATTACATTAATGTGGGTCTGGAGTAGACTCTCTTGCGGTGGTTGTCATTAGCACACTTTTGTCTGTGCCAGCATTTGCTGCCTCTGGGCAGTTTCTTCTGTAGTGACCTACCTTGCCACAACCGTAGCAAGCCTGGTTCACACCGGTGCTAGGCACTTGGTTGATCAGCCTTGTCAGGCTCCTGCAGCAACGTCTGGTGTGCCCCTTCCTGTTGCATTTTGAGCACAACATTTCCCCACAACGTCCAAGGTGGTGAAAACTGCATTGGACGCATTTTAGGAGATTGCCAGCATATTGCTTGGCTGGTTTAGGGACAATTGGGATGCCCGAAGGGATGGTAGTAGGAGGTACTGATGCCGTGGCTGTGAAGGTTGTTACTAGTGGTTGATTCCTGTTCGCCCTTCGAAGCGACTTGTCCTTAGGTTTATTCCAAGACTTCCGTTTGTTACTCTTGGTCTTGGAATTCGAGGTATCATGGTAGTTTGCTGTTTGTTGAGGTGCTTGATTGTTACTTGGATTGGAATGATTGTTAACAATCCTGCCAACACTTGCATTGTTAGCGTTCAGGTGGGTCAGAACAGCTGACACGGCAGCCGAGACTGCAGCTTGAAAGGTAGCTGCATCAAACTGAAGAGTTGGTGTTTGGTTGATGGGCTGATCATTTTTCTTGGGTGACATGATTCTGTTATACTGAAAAAAATGAATTTGTGAGCGAAAATGGTTGAACCTATACGTAGTTCGATCGCTCATGAAAATAATAGAAGTATGTTCTCTAAGGTTCGACCTACATCCCTATGATGCAGTCCTAGTACGGAATGGGAGTATATTCACGAAGGTTTGACCGACATCCCTATGATGCAGTCCTAAAAAGATCGGAAGTAAGTTCGTACAATGGTCTCAAGATGTTTTTTGTTCTAACCGAGATATCGTTGGTTGGCGAATAACGTGATCCAACCATTAAAAGAGACTTGGAGATATCTCCGGAGTTAAATGGCTATAGTCCAATGAATTGATGAAAGCATGTTTCAGATAGACTCTAATGAAAGTATGATAAAAGTATTTGAATAAAGAATGACGCAGAAGTTAGCCGATTGTCATTATCCTTGGTATTCATGACGTACAAGTTCGGGAAAATGACCTTGTAAAAAGGTCTTACATCATATCCAGAGAAGATAGTTCTTGACAGCGTAAAGACCTAACCAAAAGTACTTACAACACAAGATAGTTTCATAAAAGATGCCACGTTGGGCATAGACAGAAACACGATTCCTTTCTAACAAGGAATATAAAGTAAAGTATTTACTACTAGCGATGGTCATCCCTCTGGTGAACTCTCTGTTCAGCCAGTTGGCGTTCCACATCAAGTAGGTGTCTTTCATACACTCTCTGGCGTACTCGAAGTTCTATGACTTTGGCTCGTGATTCAGCCAGTGCTTGCAGCAGGGTTTCATGGTTTCTCTCAGATCTCTCACGAGCATGTTCAAGGCGACTGGTGCAAAGCATATGCATTCCTTCATTTGTATCAACTTCTGCGATATGTTGTAGGGCTGTCCTGCCCTGAATTTCGTTTCTGGCAACTCTTCGGACCAGAATTGGTAGAACTCTGTCTGCTGAGCTCCCTTCACTTACGTTGTAGAAACTTTGGTCTCCATTAAACGGCATAGATTGATCTTGATCTTCGCTCCATGTTTCCAGATATTCCACCCATGGAGGCGTCGGGCCATGAAAAGCCGAATGAGGGTTAGGAATTGGAACGGGAGCTGCCTGGGGTGGATCCTCAACCTCGGGTTCGGAGTTAGCACCATCTGAAAGGTCTTCAGCATGGTGATCATTCAGAGGGATCGGATGATCATTATCTGGTTCTTCTCCAAACCACCCAGCAATAACTTCGTTCGGAAGTAACAGGTTGACTTGGGGATGGATTCGAGCCATGTTATCTACCCGAGAATTTGGGGTAAGAAAATAATTATTAGATGAACTATCTAGATAATTATTTAAGAAATCTTCATTATTTACATCGCTATTTGTAAAGTGCATACCAGTTATATGTAATCAACACAGGATAGGCCTTCGAATAAGTGACCTCAACTCCAAATTCACAAGGAATAGGGTTAAAGCAAAAATTTCACCAATTCTAAGTCTATAACATCCTAGTTACATATAACTTTAGTGTATCAACTTAGCAACTATCCACTTAGTAATGAAGATCCCGCTTTAGTTCTCAAGTATGACGTACTTATAGTAACGCAAAACACCCCTATGGTATTTTAGACTTAGGTTCTGTTATAATGTTCTCATTGTGGTAATGTTGGTAAGTTTTTAGACTTGTTGCCATATCACAACCATTCTTGGGCATGTGCTAATCTGTGACATCCCCAAAATCACGGCCAGAAAAGACCGATTTTGTTTATGCTTTATAAAAATCAGAGTACTTCATTTTATAAAAATGTTGCGGAATTTGTTCCCAGAAAAACACGATAAATACGTTATTAAAACATTTTCGAAGAAACGTATTTATTTCATTTTAAAACGTTTGGGATGTCATTGTTAATACAGAAACATAAGCATAAACAGAACTTACAATTATTTACACTAGTGATCTACATCTCTTTAAATCTCTCAGTGTAATGTCACTTCATATCGTCACCTGTGATGTAAATAAACTGAGTGGGTCAGGTTGGGAAACCTGGTGAGTACATAGGGTTTTCAACCCACAATAATATAGTTATTATGTTTAAACAATCAAACAATCAACCCAATTACCCATCCCCGTTATCTTCTTTTAGTCTTCCCTAAAGATATTATCTCAAGGGTCATCTCCTATATCATATTTACTTTTCATCTCCTTACATCATATTTCCTTATATGATTGTTCTTACGAACTTTACCTAAGGATCATCGCCTACATTGCATAGACAATACTAATCCGGGGATTACTCCCTCAATATGTGTCTAGCAAGAGTTAGGGTATCGTCGCATGATTACGCAGCCACATCATCGCCTGGACTTGTAAATCATGATAAGGGTTAGTCTATCATCGCATGAATACGTAGCCACAACATCGCCTGGACTCGTACTTCATAATAAGGGTTAGACTATCATCGCATGAATACGTAGTTACAACATCACCTGAACTCGTAATTCATCACCTACAGGTTGCTAGCCTGCTGGTGTTTCCACGGGGTTGTCTATAATAGTCTGTGGTCGCCATCTATACTCGGGTAGATGACTACATCTCCAAATTGTCGGACAAGGTTGTAGTATCCTACATCACCGATTCATAATCACCTATCTATCATCACCTTCCTATCATCACCTATCTCTCATTATTTTATTTCATCACTCACCAACTATTTCATCTACCCATGTTTTATCCCAACATATTTGTAGATATAAAATAAATATACAGTTTAAATCATTTAAAACATGTATAAATCATTCATCCAGCATAGACAACAAGCATTCAAACAATATGCACACATAGCACGTAATTTATATTAAAATACTTCATATCTATGTGTAAGATGAAAGGGACTATGCACTCACCTGAGTAGGTGGTGACTCAGCACTCGGACAGCGCTTCGATACTCTCAAAATGATGTTCCTTCGATAAAACCTAGTACCGATACCACTAGGGTTTAGTTTAACGATAACCGCGACAAATTAATTAGTCTGACTATTATTAAGCGTTAATAATACTCGATATAACTCATAATAATAGCCCAAATAATTATTTTAAGGACCTAATAACATTCCTATAATTATTTGAAAGCTATATTAAAAATTGCGTAAGCGTAGCACACTTACAGCGAATTTTATCGAAAACCGGAACTTAATTGGAGCAGCGTTTCGAAACCGAAAAACTCCTTTTTCTCGGGACTCCGGGAGCCTCGGGGCTTCCCTAGGGTGCTAAGGGTTTAACTAGGGCTTAGGGGACTCCAAAAGGGTTAGAGAGAGAAAGTAGTTTAGAGAGAGAAGTGAAAATGTGTGAAAAATCCGGAAGAATTCGCATGGTATTTATAGGGACCGAAGCTCGGATTTACGCTGGGCGTACCGAGGGTACGCTGGGCGTACTCCTCGGATAAGATCACCAGCTCGGACCCAGCTGTCTCGCACCCATCGGATGGATCAGATTGGACCTACGCGGGGCGTACTGCGAGGCTTCGTGGCATGATCCGAAGCGAGATCTGAATCATCATCCGACGGCCCACAACGTGCCACGTCATCAATCCTCATCAGCCTTCGCAAATTCGATTATAAACTTTAAAAATTCGTAACTTTCGCGTACGAGCTCCGTTTTCGACGTTCTTTATATCCACGCGAAGGTGGGAACGTACTCTACAACTTTCGTTTAGACTTCGTTGGCTAATTTTGGCTCGATTTTAATTTTTATATTATCAACGGGCCGGGACACGATTGGTCCGTTAAATCCTCATAACTTCTTCATCCGACATCCGTTTTCACCCATATTTTTCTCGTTACGCTACTCTCAACGAGACCTTCGATTCTCGTTTAGGTCGTGTCAGCTAAAAACCGCTCGATCTAATATTCGAATTTCGGGCTGTACACTGCTAGTACGAAACTTTGAAAAATCATAACTTCTTCATACGAAGTCAGATTTGGGCGTTCTTTTTATCGATGTTCTTAGTTTAACATATTCTATGACTTTCGTTTAGATTGCTAAAGCTAAATCTCAGTCTATCATAAATTCACTATTTACGCTTCCCGGTATTGTGCCGGTTCCGTCGCGAAACTTCAACGGGTCATAACTTCTTCGTTATAACTCCGATTTCGGCGTTCCTTATATGTACGGAAACCTTGTGACATACTCTAAAACTTGGTTAAGATTATTTATTCTAAATAATCTTTTGTCGAAAAGTTGTTTTCGACCCCTATTGCCTCTAAATTGACTAGCCTGGATTTGCGGGCGTTACATAATCACTCCTTGGAAAAACATAGTTGATCAGGCTATACCACTCCCAAGACTGACCAATACATCGCCGAGCTTACCTGTGATATTCAACAATCGCAATACTTTTGTTCTTGTCATTGTGACATGGATTTTAGTATGAATGCAGGCACGTATACTTAGTTAAATATTTTATTATTTAAAAGTATAAACTCTTAGACAGAGTGTTTTAATCCCAATGTAATTATAGTTAGTATATCTTTTATGGGTTGATATACTTAATTCACTATAAACAAAGCTCTGATACCAATCTGTCACCCCCGAAAACCAAGAACGGCGGAAACGTTCCGGGGTGGAGGACGTCATGTGTAGTATCATAACAGTGTAAAGTAGTAAACAAGCAACAACATCATCCATTGCAGTAAAGTAAAGTTTTAATACATGTGTGTTCTTTCATAATGTACAACAATAACATAAATAATCAAAATAAGACGAGTCTTGACTGTGCTCCGTCTTCTCAAGGCCTGGACATCATACCTGTCTAACTGGTAACCTGAGAATACAAGTTATTTTGAAAGCGAGTATCAGCCTAAAGCTGATGAATTCACAAGTATTTAAGTGTCATTGTCTTGTTTTGGGAAACTGTTATGAATGTCTTGTAAATCTTTAAATGAAACAATTGATATAATTTTGAAAACCCTAGAAAATCCCTTATTTCCTACTAGTATGAAATGCGGTCTTCTACCAAGACCCGAATGTTTTGCTATGAAAATGATAGTTTTTCCTTCTTTTTGACTATTACAAATAGTACTTAGTCTAACTCATCGTTTATGTGAATGTATCACAAAAATAAAGTAAATTAGGAAAAGAATATGATAGTCTTCTACCAAGACCCGAATGTTCTGTTATGAAAATGATAGTTTTTCCTCCTTTTTGACTATTACAAACAGTAATTTGTCTAACTCATCGTTTATGTGAATGGGTCACAAAATAAAGTAAAGTAGGAAAAGAATATAATATAAGTGTTATCCTTTTGTACTAGGACTAACACTACAAAAGAATATGATAGTCTTCTACCAAGACCTGAACGTTCTATAAGTAAAATGATACCTTTTCCCTTCGATTGACTAGTACTAAAGTACTTAGTCTAACTCCTCGTTTATGTGAATATATCACAAAATAAAGTCAAGTAGGAAAAGAATATAATATAAGTGTTATCCTTTGGTACTAGGACTAACACTACAAAAGAATATGATAGTCTTCTACCAAGACCTGAACGCTCTATAAGTAAAATGATAGTTTTTCCCTTCTATTGACTAGTACTAAAGTATTTAGTCTAACTCCTCGTTTATGTGAATGTATCACAAAATAAAGTAAATAGGAAAAAGTACTAATGTAAGTGTTATCACTAGGTACTAGGAGTAACACAACATCGCAGTAAGCAAAATGAATAACCTATTGAACATCTGAAGATTGTCCAATTATCCTCTGTAGCAGCAGCAGGGGGAAGGAAGGTTTAGTCCCGTAATCGATGTTCCTAGTATAAGTAGTAACCATAGACCTCCGTAGATGGTCATCAACCACTGGTGCTAATCAGTTGGGATTCGGAATGGTTAGTCCCGCCTAGTTATCCTGGGTACTGGGATAGACATGACAATTTACACAGAAAGTACAAATAAATCTTCCTCATAACTCTAGGTACAAGTATCCAAGTAAGTGAACTCATGTATCATGTAAGCATATGTAAGTGTACTCATGTATCATGTAATGTACTTGTATGGACTCATGAATGAACTAACTCTTGTGTGATTCCTTGTAATAGGAATAATGTTTGATATCTTCTAACTATCCCTATGATAGTTAACTTAAAGCTAATTCGTTGTTCAAGTAGGTTTATACACCCTTGCTACACAAGAGTGTGGGAAACTGAACGAAAGATGAAAACTATAATCTCAAAACATTTATATGAACATAAGTGTATAAGTATAGTTTTGTTTAAGAAGGTAAAAATGGTTTTGTAAGACATCTAAGAGTGTTGAATAATAATTAACGATGACTTGATGTCATTTTAATATACACTTCAAAAGTAATACATTTGATAACAAAGTATTTTTAAGATAGAAAACCATTTCATGCATCACATTTTGTAGTATGTGAAATCTGCTGAATGAAAACACAGTTATAAAATACATAAGAGTGATTTAATAACATATTGTTTTCTACTTGTATTCCCCCCATTAAAGCATTTAAAATCATTTAAAACATTGATTTAGGGGTATGAACTCACCTATAGATGGTGGTTTGGATGAACTGGACGGTGTATGATTGTTAGGTGTCAAGTGAGGACTTGTACACATACTACGATCCTAATGAACATATAATCACACATATATGCACTGAATTAGTCTTAAATTACTAATTGATAATGTTAAGACATCCTAGAACATAATAAAAACTTTATATAAGTGTTATAAGCCCTAAGGATTGCATCTAAGTTGTTGTGCGACAAGGCAATTGGGTTTAGGGTTCCAAAGGACTCTATACATGAGTTTACTCTATCATAACCATCACACAAGGAGTTTACGGCTGTGAACTCACAAGCTTGGTGACATTTTTGTGTTTTGAAGTTCCAAATGATCCTTAGAAGTATTCTAACTTGGTGGTTAATTTCTTGGGAGGGTTTACGGCATAGATACACTCCTTTGAGGAGTTTACGGCCCCAAGGCCATTTCCTTTTGAGTTTACTGCCGTAAACTCATATGGAAGTGGATATTTTTGTGCTTTCAAGCACCAAACTCATGTAGGATAGGTTCTACATATTTATCTAAGGCTAATGAAGGCCTTAGGGACACATTGGTGCCCTTCTTTCATGTTTACGGCCCAAGAGCCTTTTCCCTTAGAGATTACGACCGTAATCTCTCTTTGGGAGGGGTTTTTGATGTTTTAAAGTCCTTGATTTAAGTGGAAGTAATTCTATGTGATAGTCCAAGGCTTTAGGTGCATTAAAAGCACTCTTTGGTCAATGTTTTTTTTGGAGTTCACGGTCCAAGATCTTCTTGGGCCGTGAACACCCAAACTTTGGTGTTTCATTGTTGTTTTCTTGTCCCAATTACACCCATATACAAGCCTAAGGTAGTAACATATCACGGGGGAAAGGCTAGGCATTGTTTCGGGAGTTTACCGCCCAAGAACACCTTGGGGAGTAAACTCCTAAATCTAGTTGTTTAGCTATGTAGTCTATGTTATAAACACATTATAAGCTATATAACACTACTAGAGAGAGGTACTCACGATTTGGGATGAAAACCCGAAGATCCATGAGAGAGAAAATGGCTTTTCTCTAGTCAAAAATGTGAATAATGAATGCAATTGGTTCAAAATTCTATTTATAGTCCTGAGATTTTTGGCAGAAAATATTTTATTCCCGGAATGAACTCTAATATCATAGAGTATTGGAATAACAGTGTTGCACAAAACCCTAGTGCATCCACTCTCCTAATATATCCTTAAGTGTTAAACCTGAAATACTCAAACTTATACCCAAAGTCTGGAATTTCTCTGTAACTGTTCCAACTTCTATTGGCTTGATATGGTTTGTTCAGAACGGAAATTTCGGGTTGTCCCATAAGGGATCTCTTATGTAGTGTTTCATGATTAGGGTTACACCATGCAAACCCCAATGTTCATGACTTTCCACATTCTTTAGGCTCCATGGGTTTGAACCTCCATGGAGTATCCATGGGTCACCACATTGGTTTAGCCCAACATAGAGAACTATGGATCATAAGCCCACTATATAAGAATGAATGATTTACGCAATCAATACCCATACATTTAATTAGTTTCTTTTGATCACAAAATTAATTCTTGATCAATACTAATTAAATAATATGATTTCATATTAATAAACCATAAATAACCTTTCTCAAAAGTCCATTCGTACAAATTGTTCTGGTGAAGTGCAACCCAAATGGACCATGCTACTCTCGAGTCGAGTAGATACCAAATATAGTTATGGACTTAGACACCTTATCCAATAGTCTCCTACTTGGATAAGTCTAATAACTATAGTTGCAAGTACGACTTCAGGAACCAACCGACAATCGTAGCTCTTAAAACTTTGTTGAACTAGAACGCGCCATTTCAGACAAGTGATCATATAATCCTCTCTTCTCAAGATATCAGCCAGTCAAATACATGGAACAATGCCATACTTATTGTCCAACAATTTGTTTCCCGATTTCCGATTTGTTTGACATACAACTTAATCGAACACATCAATTGAGTTCTGACCGGGCCCGACACATAGTTAAAAAAATCATCGAGGGACCCAAGATATCACTTTTAATATTCCAAGGACTAAAAGGAACAGATAAACTTCAACAGTATATGCTTGTACTAACTATTCATTTAATCATACACAACAACATGCTTTATAACATCGAGTTACCGATGCGTTTTCGTACTACCAATGTACAACCAACTCATAGTCAACAACTTATATACCTAGATTTGAAGACTTATATGATATTATCATCTCACGATCACTCGAGATGAATTCCATAAAGTGATACAAGTGAGTGTGGGTTTAATCCAATACTTAGACCTTATGAGCACTCATGAATGTTGCAGCAAAACTTTGCTATGTCTAATACCATTCAGACAAATCTACAAACCAAATTCATGATAGTCTTAATTTAATACCTACTTCCAATGTATGATCGACTGTGGATAGTTTGAATAATATAATTATTCAAGAAGTCAAAACATGCAAAGTGAAACAATAGTAAATGATTGACACAAGACAGTACAATACTAGTAAATAAAAAGCACCTTTTATTTATGAATCAAATGTCAATTACATTTCAACTATTACATGTTTCGAAAGCTATCTAATCATTAAAACTAATATGATCCATCAGCCAAATGCGCCTCGCATGCTGTAAATTCTTAACCCTACTCAGCCCCTTCGTGAGGGGATCTATCGGGTTCTCGTCTGCTGATACCCACTTTGCCACGAGGAGTCCTTCTTCTATCTTGTGTCTTACAAAGTGATATTTCCTGTCGATGTGTTTGGACCTGCCATGATCCCTCGGTTCCACACTACCGCTATCACAGAAAATTTCCACAGGCTCTTGTATAGCTGGTACAACTCTAAGATCTCTGGTGAAGTTCTTTATCCATATCGCCTCCTTTGTTGTTTCTCTTGCTACTATGTACTCTGATTCGCACTTTGAATCAACTACAGTCTCCAGCTTGGAGCTTTTCGAAGTAACTGCTCCTCCATTGTTGTTTTGTCTTGCTACTATGTACTCTGATTCGCACTTTGAATCAACTACAGTCTCCAGCTTTGAATCAACTACAGTCTCCAGCTTGGAGCTTTGAATCAACTACAGTCTCTGAATGAGAGCAGAAATTATCTATGTCAGTTTGAAAGCTGGCGTCACTATACCCTATCACTCTGAGGTCATCACTCCCACCGAGGCTAAGGATCCAGTCCTTAGTCCTCCACAAGTACTTGAGAATGTTCTTTACCGCTATCCAGTAAGCCTTTCCTGGATTCCCTTGATATCTGCTGACTATGCTCAAAGCAAAAGCCACATCAAGGTGAGTACAAGCCATAGCATACAAGATCGAGCCAACAGGGGAAGCATACGGTATTCGACTCATCTCAGGTATCTCAGCTTCTTTACTCAGACTCTAAGCCTTGCTCAGTTTGGCATTGCTCTGGATCGGTAAGTCACCTTTCTTGTAATTATGCATGTTGAACCTCTTCAACACTTTGTCTAGGTAGGTACTTTGTCTAAGTCCAATTACTCTCTTACTCCTGTCTCTCAATATCCTTATCCCTAGGATATAGGCAGCTTCTCCAAGGTCCTTCGTAGCGAAACATTTCTCAATCGAAGATTTCACCTCCTACAAGGTTGGGATGTCATTTCCTAGAGTAGTATGTTATCCACATAAAGTACTAAAAAGCTAACAATAATCCCACTAGCTCTGACATATACGCAGGACTCATCCTCGCTTTTCGAAAAGCCAAACTCTTTGACTCTCTCATCGAAACAAATATTCCATCTCCAAGGTCCTTCGTAGCGAAACATTTCTCAATCCAAGATTTCACCTCCTACAAGGTTGGGATGTCATTTCCTATGAGTAGTATGTTATCCACATAAAGTACTAAAAAGCTAACAATAATCCCACTAGCTCTGACATATACGCAGGACTCATCCTTGCTTTTCGAAAAGCCAAACTCTTTGACTTTCTCATCGAAACAAATATTCCATCTGTGAGATGCTTTTTTCAACCTATAAATGGATTTCTCAAGCTTACACACTCTATTAGGGTACTTAGCATCGACAAAACCCTCTGGTGGACTCATGTAAACATCCTCAACCAACTTCCCACTAAGGAAAGTGGTTTTGACATCAATTTGCCATATTTTATAATCATGAAATGCAACTATGGCTAGCATCACCCTAATAAACTTAATTTTCGCTACTGGCGAGAAGGTCTCATCAGAGTCAACTCCCGGAGTTTAAGAAAAGTCCTTCGTGACCAGTCCCGACTTATAAGTGTATACATTTCCATCCATGTCGGTCTTCTTCTTGAAGATCCATTTGCACCGGACTGTCTTATGACCTGGTACATTGTCAACCAAGTTCCAAACTTGATTGTCATACATGGACTGAATCTCGTTGTCCATCACCTCTTTCCATTTAGAAGACTCAGGTCCTGCCAGGGCTTCCTTGTAGTTGTTATGTTCATCCAAATTTACCAGTGTGCTATCACTAATAAATGTATCACCTTCTACAGTAATACGGAAACCATAGAACTCAGGTGGAACACTAACTCTACAGGAATGCCTTAGAGGTACAAAATTGTCGATTGGTTCAACAGGAGTTTCCTCCTCAGGTTGAACGCTAGTGTTTGAGGTTCCTTAACCGCTTGACTCTTGAATCTCTTCAAGGTCAATTTGTCTCCCACTGTCTCCTTGGCCTATTAGCTCTCTCTCGCGAAAGAATCCTCTCCTCTCAACGAAGACAACATTGTCACTCGGTCTATAGAAGAGATAACCAAATGATTTTTGTGCTTAGCTGATGAATACACTGCTTACTCCGAGGTTCGAGCTTGTTGTGAGTCTTGCGCCTCACGAAAGCATTACAACCCCAAACCATGATATGGTCTAATGTGGGAGCCTTCCCAGTCCACATCTCGTGAGGTGTTTTGGCAACCTTCTTAGTTGGGACTAGATTAAGGATATGGGTAGTAGTCTCTAAGACATACCCCCATAATGAGATTGGTAACGAAGCTCGAATCGTCATGGAACAAACCATGTCAAACAAGTTTCGGTTGTGCCTCCTAGCCACAACATTAAGTTGTGGTGTCCTAGGTGGCGTCAAATGTGAAAAAATTCCACACTTCTTAAGATAGTCTAGGAACTCAATACGAAGATACTCACCACCCCGATCAGATCGGAGCATCTTCAACTTCCTACCCAACTGATTTTCCGCTTCCTGTTTAAACTCTTTGAATTTCTCCAAGGTTTCTGACTTATGCTTGATTAAGTAGATATAGCCATATCTTTTGTAATCATCAGTAAAAGACACATAGAAACAGTTAGCATCGCTTGTGGCGGTTCTGAAGGGCCCACACACATCGGTGTGTCTGAGATCCAACAAAACTTCACCCCTTTCATAAGTACCAGTGAAGGGTGATTTAGCCATCTTTCCAAGTAAGCAAGATTCACAAGAATCATCCGACCTTAAGTCGAATGACTCCAAAACTCCAGCCTTTTGGAGTTGGCCTATACGCTTCTTGTTGACATATCAAAGACGACAATGCGACAAGCATGCTTTATCTAATTCATTGGAAGAATCGATATGTAGCACACCATTTCCTAAGTTGTCTACAACATTCATAGTTTCATATACACCATTACAAGGCAACGCTTTAAAATAAAAAAACACCATTATAATAAGCATTTATTGCACCAATTTCATTACCAAACGAAAATGTGAAACCTTGTTTGTACAAACCATGAAAGGAAATAATATTTCTCGCCATATCAGACGAGTAGAAACAATTATTCAAATCTATTCCTAACCCACTACTAAGCAATAAAGAGTAAACTCTAATCTTGGTGACAGGTGACACCTTCCTATTCTCGATGATCAAGTTTATCTTCCCGTGCTCCACATCCTTATTTATATTTAGGCCCTACACATCAGATCAAATGTGAAATCCACAACCTGTTTCAAGCACCAAAGAGTTAGTATGTGATGATTTTTTAGATAGAATAGTATAAACACTTGCATGGGTGGGTTTAACCTTCTCATCTTTAACATCCTACAAGTATTTGGGACAACATCCCTTCTAGTGCCCATTTCATGGGAATAGAAACACTCTGCTTTTTAGGAATGGAAATGGGAGTAGCAGAACCAGCCTTGGTCCCACTTGAAAAGTATCCATCAAGAGACTTTCCCTTGCGATTCTTTGAGGAAGCCTTCCTCTTCTTTCCTTTCCCTTGTCCAATTGCCAGAACAGGGGAAGTGGTAGGAGTAGTAACAACCGATTTACCTTTGAGACCACTTTCGGTAGTCCTCAAAAGCCCTTGAAGTTTGCTAAGTGTGACCTCCTCCTTGTTTATATGATAGGTCATTCGGAACTGATCATAACATGGAGGTAAGGAGTGTATAATGATATCTATAGCCAACTCCTCAGGAAAGTTCATATTCAACTTTAGCAACTGGTCCACAAATCTTTGCATTTTCTGCAAGTGGCCCATGATAGGTTCACCATCCTTTATCCTGGTTGTTACCATGGCGAGATGATTTCATACCTCTCTTGATGAGCACTCTGATGGTATCTTTCCATCAGGTGCTGGTGCATCTCAAAAGGGTAGAAGTCCTCATAGGACTTTTGGAGTTCAGCTGAAATAGTGGCAAGCAAGATACAAGCCACCTTGGTGGCATCATTCTCATGTGTCCTAAACACAGCAATCTCCTTAAGAGGAGTAGAAGACTCGTTAATTTCCTTTAGCTCCTTGTCAAGGACATACTCCTTGTCCTCATAACGAGTGACCATCTTGATGTTCCTACTTCATTAATTGAAGTTGGAACCATCAAAGATGACTCTTCCACAAAGGTTCATGAGAGCGAAGGAGCCAGTAGGGTTTGAGCCAGACGCAGTGTTGCAAGACATCTGAGAAGAAAGAAAGACAAGTTTAGATTAGATAAAGAGTCCTTAATAAAACACCCAAATGAAATATTAAGGCTAGGACCCAACACAATACTTTACAATTTGGAAGAGGGATGTCGTAATCTAACTTCCAAAATATTTGAAGGTAGGTAAATGACGATTTACCAAGTTCCACCATGAAAAACAAAATATTTATTAAGTTGTAATTGGATTGAAACTCAAGATCCTTTGAGATTCATTGAACAATTCAATGGCATGTTTAAATCTCGATTACGCCCTTCAGGTTTATGACTGGCATATCGAGGATCAAAAACAAGGTGCGAATAACCATGAAAAATGTGCTTGGTACCCTCGATTTTATCACCCAATCAATGTGTTGCTTAACCACACATGCTCCATTGATCTTATGATAAACATCAAGCCACCCTTTGCCACCCTTACTAGTCCAAGTTAATGTGTCGATTAACCACACACGCTCCATCAACGAATTGGTAAAGTGCAACATGCAATTTTCATGGATTAGCATCAATTTCACATTTTCCTAAAGTAACTAAGATTAAGAATTTATAAAAGGATTAGTTACTTTATGATTATCATTATACTTAATGAGAATTATAGTCCTATCCTACCCGTTCAGCTAACGACCCTCCACCAGTCATAGAAGTGGTGGGTGAGAGTGGACGTCCATTAAACTGCCATTTTACAGGTAGTAACCTTATAACCCCCTTATAAAAAAATTAGCATTTTAAAAATGTTTTTGTTTTATCTACTAAACGAGTGGTTAAGATTACGTCTCACGGTCTCATAAAATTAAGTCGTCTCACATTGTAACATCCCGAAATATCAAGAGTAGAGTGGAAGGGCTAAAAGAGTAAATTGGGAAGGAGTGACTCGGCGAGTAGAGTCGCGATTTGGTCGCGTGTTAAGTAGCCGACTCGACGAGTCAATGAGGTGGACTCGGCGAGTAGGCGCTGAGTGGAGAAAACCTTAATTCTCGGGGTTGAGCCCTATATAAGGAACATTATGCTTTCCTACCATCCTCTTTCTCACCCCGCTTGAGTCCCAGAAACCCTAAAATCGTGGAGAAGCACCATTGTTGAGCATATTAGAGCTTGGAGAGGTGATTATTGAAGAGATCTTAGAGAAGGAGAGGCTTGGAGCAAGGGGCTTTGCTTGGATTCAAGTTTCATTGCAGTTGGGGCGTTCTTTTGAGGTAATATCTCGTTTTTGAGCTGCTATTTCTTAGATGCATCATTTTGGGGATATTAGAGATCACATCTTTGGATGTATTGGAGTTTAGAGGTTAGATCTGAGGTTGCTACCTCAGATCTGGAATGGAGAAGAGTTTTTATGCATGAAAGTCCCTGTGTTGAGTGTTGGATGAAGCTATCATGTCCCAAACCTTAGCCCTAATGTGCAAAATGCATAGATCTCTTTGGATTCACGTAAAGTTTGCCACTTTACGTGATGGATGAGTTGTAGGAGGCTAGATCTATGTTTTGGATCAATTGCATGGTCTGGAATGCTTCTGTATGGATTCAGACCGGTGGTACTCGGCGAGTCACATGGGTGTACTCGACGAGTTGCTTGAAGATGAGCTGGAACTCGACGAGTTGGAAGAACAACTCGGCGAGTAGGTTGAAGATAGCCTTAGACTCAGCGAGTCTGTTCTTGGACTCGGCGAGTCTTGTCGAAGAGTCCCAATATTTTCTGGTCGAGTCGAGAATCGGTGAGTCAAGGGATGACTCGGTGAGTTGTGTGCGAGTGGACTTAGAGTTGTTAAACTCGACGAGTCTCGGGGTGACTCGGCGAGTTACGTCGCGGATTGAGGGAAGTTCTGAGTATGGGGACTCGGCGAGTCATCGGGTTGACTCGGCGAGTAGAGTCAGTCAGGGGTTGACTTTGACCTTGTCTTTGACCAAGGGTTGACCAGTGGTTTCCAGGGGCATTTTGGTAATTGTTGATTATTGTTTTGAGTTCAGTGCATTGGTGGTTGTCCGGTGGTGGAGATCGTATCAGTGATCGGAGCTGCTTGGGTTATCTGTTCAGTCGGCAGTTTCGAGGTGAGTTATCCTTACTATATCAACGGGGTTTAAGGCACCAAGGCCGACCCTTTATCGGATGGAAATCCGGGTAGTTGTCTGTTGTTATGATATTGCGGGATATGGGCCGGAAGGCATTATGTTGTGAGCCGGAAGGATTATATGTTGTGAGCCGGAAGGCATTATATGTTGTGAGCCGAAAGGCATTATATGTTGTGGGCCGGAAGGCATTACATGTTGTGGGCCGGAAGGCATTGTGATGTGGACCGGAAGGTCCTAGCCTGGAAATGCGTATGTGCGTAATTAGTATGTTGGATGAGTTGTAGGGTGATGTTATGCTAGTGATCGGCTAGGCCGATATATTGGTTAGGGTGATGATATGTTATGTGATCTGTTTGACTGATTGGCTGACTGTGAACTGTTATATGATTATATGTTATGTGCACACGGTTGCTTGGACTGGAGTGTGACCCGATATGCATGGTTGTTCTATGTTCTGTTATGTTATGTATGCTGTTATGTTATGGGCCGGAAGGCAATATGTTATTGGCCGGAAGACAATATGTTATGGGCCGGAAGGCAATATGTTTTGGACCGGAAGGTCGTGGCCTGGAAGGGCGTATATGTAGTTAGTATTTTGGGGGTATCTCACTAAGCTTTCGGGCTTACAGTTGTGGTTTTATGTTTTCAGGTTCTTCAGGAGATCGTGGCTAGGCGAAGGCGTGATCGTACCGCTCCTCATGATTTTATAGTGATGTGATTCTAGGAACACGTTAAATGTTTTGTATTGAAAACCTTTTTGTAAAGATTTTAATGAAATCAAGATGTTTTGAAAAAAATTAAAATTGGTTGTATTTTTCGGTCGTTACAAGTTGGTATCAGAGCCTTGGTTTGAGTGAATTGGAGGAACACTCGTGTGACTCCAGTCTCAAATCGAGGAAGGTTTTAAAACAGAAATTAAAATGGTTTTTAAATTAAGTAAGAGGAAGACGCGAAGGTACGATTAGCCGGAGCCAATAAGTAACCCCAAATTACCATTCATGATATTTGTTTTAATGAGATTTGATAGAACAGCATGCTAGTGATAGGCTAGGGATCTTCAGGATTTCATGATATGCTGCCTGATTTGTGATGTCTGTAGCCTAGGGTTCCTTATGGGAGATTTTTAGTGTTCCTCTAGTGGTGAGGGTTGAGCGTTTTTATGCATGTTTCTCTAGGGCGTTGTGGTCGTACTTCATACAAATATGGGTAGGTGTGGAACGTAGTATGGGCCCGTACTACTGAAAGCACAGGACCCATACGCGTATCAGGGAAACCATGATCTCTAGGGTTGGGTTGAGAGAGTTGGATCCCAGGATGGTGGGAAGAGTCTGAGATTTGGTGTGGTGTTTTTCAGTATGGAGATTCCGAGGCATGATGAAAGTGGATCCGGATCAGGATCGGGAGCTGGAGAGGGAGTTCCGGGCGGATCGGTGCCGCCCGAGGTTATTGGTCAGATGAGCACGAGCGAGTTGGATGCGAGGATTCGTGAGATCCTGCGTGATGAGATTGATGAGTTGTTCCGGGCTGAGTTATCGGAGTTGTTTGGGTAGATCAAGACTGCCATGGTTGGGTATTTTGATGAGCTATATGCGGCTCTCACAGAGACGGCTGCCGCGGCGGCTACAGCGACTGTAGCAGCGGCAGGGGGAGGAGCTAGTCGGGGTTTTCAGTATCGGGACTTCGATAATACGAAGCCTCCCACATTCGATGGAGTTCAGGACCCGATTGTTGCTATGAGGTGGTTATTAGACGTGGAGGGGTGTTCCTTCACGTGTTCATGCCCTGCTGATCAGAGGGTGAGGTGTGCTCTGAACCTGTTGAGGCTCGGGGCGAAGGATTGGTGGAGATTGACGACGGGGTCATATTCGGATGCGTAGAGGGCTGCGGTTTTGTGGGATCAGTTCAGAGAAATGTTCAGCACTCGTTATGTTCCGCAAGTTGAGAGGGAGAGATTGGCTCAGGAGTTCCTTGAGCTGAAGTAGGGTTCGGAGTCGGTGACGGAGATCACCAGAATGTTCACTGAGAGGGCAATGTTTTGCCCTGAGTTCGCTTCGGAGCAGGCTCAGATGTCTCGATATCTAAGTATGCTCAAGAGGGATATCAGACAGTGGGTGTCCACGCAGAGGTGCGAGACCTTGTTGGAATTGCAGGAGGCCGCCAGGCGGCGTGAGTTAGGGATTGAATTGCGGTTGCGTGAGTTGAGGCAGGCTCCGGTGCAGTTGCAGTCGGCGCCGAAACGGTCCAAGACCGTCGATTCCAGGGTAGGAGAGCAGGGTAGTCACACTTATGGGAAGTGTGGAAAGGGTCACGCCGGAGTTTGTTGGTCCGGTGGTGCATTCCGCAAGTGCGGAAAGGAGGGGCACTATGCGAGGGATTGTCGGCAGTCAGCGCAAGTTCGGGATTTGAGTATTTGCTATCATTGTCATCAGGTTGGGCATTTGAGGGTCAACTGTCCACAGCTTGTTGCAGGACTGGTGCAGGCTCCAGCACCGTCCACTTTGAGGATCACAGGTGGAGGTCAGGGTGGAGCAGAGCCCTCAAGGGCTCAGGGTCGTGCTTTTCAGCTTGTAGCACAGGAGGTCAGGGAAGTGCCGGATGCAGCTGCGGGTATGTTTCTTTCTTGACGTCTTGTTATCTTGTGATTATCGTGGTGTATTGTTTTGTGCTGGTATCTTTGTGGGGTTTTCGATGCGGTATTCGTCATTTTGCGGGTTGTGGTTTTGGTTATGGGTTATTGTTTTGGGAATTCCGTTGGTTATCATTCATGAGGGTTATTAGTGGCAACCCGGCATTGGGATTCAGGCCGGGTAGCATCTGCTTTCTGAGGAATGGTTAGATGCAGATTGAGTTTCCTTCGAGCAGGTTGATCGGTGTTGATGTGAGGTCTCGTTGAGGTTGTTTATGCTTGTGGGAAGCAGTCTGCGTGTAAGTGTTTTCTTTGTGAAAGAGTTGTTCTGGGAGGTCGGTGATGGCGACTGGTGGTTGATAGTTAGTGCCCAAGTGGGGGAGAATCGGAGAATTCTCCGGGTGATCGATGGACTTGAGAGGCTGTTTAGCTGCTTGGGATTTCGGCGGTATTTCATTCAGCCGAGAGCGGGCTGGTATGGGTGAGTAGCAGGCGTTCGGGGCGGATTACAGACCTGGGGCATTTGAGTGTGGAGGGCCTGGAAATCGGGCCGGGAGTGAGTATGTATGTTGGAGATAGAGTTCGGAACCCTTAGAGGGCGAGAACAGTATGCATGGGAGGATTCCCGGAGGGATGGCTCGGTATGATGAGTGTTGTTTGAGCGGTCCAGAGAGACTGACGGCCGGAAGGCGAATCAGTCAGACCGGAGGCTCGGGAGGACGGTTCAGCCAGACTGAAGACCTGGTGAGGTGGTCTAGTCATGCTGAAGACTCTGCAGGTATTATCGGATCGGTCCGAGGAAATGGATTGGTTATGTTGTGATGTGTTGCACAAGAAGGTCTGGCCCCGGGTATTGATCTTGATTAGTAGAGATGGTGCATGGACTCAAGATTCCTTGCGAGCTGATTCAGGGCATATGTGTTGCATGGATAGCGGTTACGTTATAAAGGGGTGGTGCAGCGTTAGGTGAGCACCGTGGCACTTGTCGTGGTGACAAGACAGCCAAGTGGATTCCCTTGGTAAGGAAAGAGGGAGAGGAGTGTAGCTCCGAGAGGAAGAGCACATTCACGGAAGTGAAAGCGGCAGTGTAGAGTTTTGGTCGAAGTGGTCCGACGGTGGTCTTTGAGCAGCGTGATTGCGATGGGGGTATGGAATGATAGCGTGATGAGATGTCTGCTGACGACGCGAGAGAGATTTCCGCAGATGTAGAACCAAGAGACTCGAAAAGGATGCAGGGAGAGAGTCTTGGGCTCTCAGTGTGATTCTGATCATGGTATTGGATATGTATTAGTGATTCATCCTGGGGGATGTTGGAGGATATCATCAGTGTATCGGGTTTTCCCAACCTGAGGGTGCTGGAGCAAGTTCAGCATGTGTATGTGATTGCAAGAGGAGAACTCGTGGGAGTTGCTTTGAGATCGAGAATGGGTCTTTCCGTCATCACGAAATGGATAAAGTGGAATTCAGATCAGGGATCCGATGGTTCATGGCTTTCTAGCCCTTATGAGACGAGTGATTGTCGAGATTTGGGGCAGTGATGCTTCATGGGTAATTCTTGGTTGCTGAGTGTGATTATCAGAGGGTACAGCCGGTGCCCGGCTCAAGGCGGTGGTCAGGTCACCGTAAGGAAAGAGGAAGTGTGTTTGAGTTTCGATGGGTATGCCTTGAGGGACTTGGCCCGGTTAAGGCCAGGTGGCGTGTTGTGGGAGTATCTTTGGGATTGAATTGTTGTAGGCTTCGAGGACGAAGCCTAATTTAAGTGGGGGAGAATTGTAACATCCAGAAATATCAAGAGTAGAGTGGAAGGGCTAAAAGAGTAAATTGGGAAGGAGTGACTCGGCGAGTCCATGGATGGACTCGGCGAGTAGAGTCGCGATTTAGTCGCGTGTTAAGTAGCCGACTCGACGAGTCAATGAGGTGGACTCGGCGAGTAGGCGCTGAGTGGAGAAAACCCTAATTCTCGGGGTTGAGCCCTATATAAGGAACATTATGCTTTCCTACCAGCCTCTTTATCACCCCCTTGAGTCCCAGAAACCCTAAAATCGTGGAGAAGCACCATTTTTGAGCAAATTAGAGCTTGGAGAGGTGATTATTGAAGAGATCTTAGAGAAGGAGAGGCTTGGAGCAAAGGGCTTTGCTTGGATTCAAGTTTCATTGCAGTTGGGGCGTTCTTTTGAGGTTTTATCTCGTTTTTGAGCTGCTATTTCTTAGATGCATCATTTTGGGGATATTAGAGATCACATCTTTGGATGTATTGGAGTTTAGAGGTTAGATCTGAGGTTGTTACCTCAGATCTGGAATGGAGAAGAGTTTTTATGCATGAAAGTCCCTGTGTTGAGTGTTGGATGAAGCTATCATGTCCCAAACCTTAGCCCTAATGTGCAAAATGCATAGATCTCTTTGGATTCACGTAAAGTTTGCCACTTTACGTGATGGATGAGTTGTAGGAGGCTAGATCTATGTTTTGGATCAGTTGCATGGTCTGGAATGCTTCTGTATGGATTCAGACCGGTGGTACTCGGCGAGTCACATGGGTGTACTCGACGAGTTGCTTGAAGATGAGCTGGAACTCGACGAGTTGGAAGAACAACTCGGCGAGTAGGTTGAAGATAGCCTTAGACTCAGCGAGTCTGTTCTTGGACTCGGCGAGTCTTGTCGAAGAGTCCTAATATTTTCTGGTCGAGTCGAGAATCGGTGAGTCAAGGGATGACTCGGTGAGTTGTGTGCGAGTGGACTTAGAGTTGTTAAACTCGACGAGTCTCGGGGTGACTCGGCGAGTTAGGTCGCGGATTGAGGGAAGTTCTGAGTATGGGGACTCGGCGAGTCATCAGGTTGACTCGGCGAGTAGAGTCAGTCAGGGGTTGACTTTGACCTTTTCTTTGACCAAGGGTTGAGCAGTGGTTTCCAGGGGCATTTTGGTAATTGTTGATTATTGTTTTGAGTTCAGTGGATTGGTGGTTGTCCGGTGGTGGAGATCGTATCAGTGATCGGAGTTGCTTGGGTTATCTGTTCAGTCGGCAGTTTCGAGGTGAGTTATCCTTACGGGTAGTTGCCTGTTGTTATGATATTGCGGGATATGGGCCGGAAGGCATTATGTTGTGAGCCGGAAGGCATTATATGTTGTGAGCCGGAAGGCATTATATGTTGTGGGCCGGAAGGCATTACATGTTTTGGGCCGGAAGGCATTGTGATGTGGACCGGAAGGTCATGGCCTGGAAAGGCGTATGTGCGTAATTCGTATGTTGGATGAGTCGTAGGGTGATGTTATGCTAGTGATCGGCTAGGCCGATATATTGGTTAGGGTGATGATATGTTATGTGATCTGTTTGACCGATTGGCTGACTGTGAACTGTTATATGATTATATGTTATGTGCACATGGTTGCTTGGACTGGAGTGTGACTCGGTATGTATGATTGTTCTATGTTCTGTTATGTTCTGTATGTTGTTATGTTATGGGCCGGAAGGCAATATGTTATGGGTCGGAAGGCAATATGTTATGGGTCGGAAGGCAATATGTTTTGGACCGGAAGGTCGTGGCCTGGAAGGGCGTATATGTGGTTGGTATTTTGGTGGTATCTCACTAAGCTTTTGGGCTTACAGTTGTGGTTTTATGTTTTCAGGTTCTTCAGGAGATCGTGGCTAGGCGAAGGCGTGATCGTACCGCTCCTCATGATTTTATAGTGATGTGATTCTGGGAACGCGTTAAATGTTTTGTATTGAAAACCTTTTTGTAAAGATTTTAATGAAATCGAGATGTTTTGAAAAAAATTAAAATTGGTTGTATTTTTCGGTCGTTACACACATGAACCTAACACTATATATATATATATATATATATATATATATATATATATATATATAATAACATCTTTATGACGCAACTTATATATAAATTTTTCACCAGTGTTTTGGTAATATTCATAAATTCTAATATACATTAAATATTTAATTATAAATGTTGATATTAATCAAATTTATAATCAATCACAACATGTTTACTCTTTTAAACCGGATATATATATATATATATATATATATATATATATATATATATATATATATATAATCAAATGAGAACAATTATAAATTTGAGAACAATTTAACAGATGCATGCATCAAATAAATTAAATGAGTGTGTCGAAATGTAGGTCATTCAACATTACTTCCAAAAAATCAGCTCAAGCACTTCAATATATCAGGAAATTCAACATGATTTACTCCTTTGAGCTTCTCCGTTCGTATAATTAAGCATCATTGAATGCCAAACTTTTTTAGTGAATGAATCTATGTATAATGCTAAGAAATTAATGATCATCCTGAGAAGAATCAATTTGATTTGTACTCTGAGCAGGAAAATGATGGATCCGGTCGAATTATGAGTCAGATTCATGATATTGTGAAATTTAGCATCGTTCATCCAAAAGGAGATGTTGAGAAAATCAAAATTGAATTGGAAGCTACGCATAAGGTATTCGATAATGAAAGACGGCACATGAAAGCTAATTTTGTGGATTTTTAACAATCAATCGAAAGGTGTGGATCAGAAATTAGAGGATGAAGGATGATATGCTCCAGGGAGTGATTTCAACTTTTTATTAGTAAACAAACCTCTTCCACTCATAACTTGAGTTATTATAGATTTGGACTCTGAAACTAGAATATTAGGCAATGATCCCTATCATGAATCATTTACAGAAAGGAAATGACCCTTTTGAGTTGTTGTAGTGGTTATTAGTCTTGGTCAATTATTTAACCTAAGTTTACCTTCAATTTGTTTACCACTCTTCCATTTATAATCATGGATTACTCCTTTATGCTAATTGTCGGTGTCGATGATAAATAATAATAGTAAGCTCTAGGTGTTTGTCATATTTTCTGAAAAGAACCCAATAAATGTAAAGTTGCATTTTATGTGAAAACTCTTAACTTTGAACCCTCATTAAGCCAAGCTGTAACATCCTTAAGATTCGAGTCAATTTAAAACTTTTTAAATCATTTAAAACCATTCAGTTACTACAATTCTTTTTCAAAATAGCTTAAACATCAGAGTTCCCAGAAATCATAATCATCAATCGAGGAAGTGTACGGACACACCTTCGCCTTCCAGCGGCCATCCGTTGAACCTGAAACAATAAACAAAAACTATAAGCCCGAAAGCTTAGTGATTTACCCCCAAAATACCAACTCCATACAGATAACCATATCATATAAACATATATGTAACGAAACAACCATGCATCACGAGTTTGCAGTGTGACTGGTCCGCCCGTACCGGGCCTTCAGTCCACCTGGTCCACTCTCTGAGTCTACAGTATGACTGGACCGCCCGCACCAGGCGTTCAGTCTATATGGCCCACTCTTCGAGCATCGGCACGTCTCTACTGCCCTCTCAGGTCCTTCAGCCTATCCGTACCGCACGTCGGGCCTTCGGCCTAACTAGGTGCCCTCCCAGGCCTGCAGTCTATTCAGTCCGCCCTTGATATGTTGGCCTACAGCACAAAGTAGGACCCACCTCAACCCAACCCCCATACTGATCAAACAATCATGTGCACATAAATATCATACGCTATCATGTATATAATAGATAATCATACCGATCTAACAGATAACTAACACAACAACCAACCTATAACGAGGATACCAACCTAACTAGTCACTTACATAAAATCATCCTATATAATAAGATACCAACCTAAACCAGGCCATTAATATAATACCATCCTATCTACCGGGATGTAGATACAGCAGATCAATAAACATATCAAGAAAATACCCGAATGCAAAATCGATAAAGAGCTGGCCTTAGTGCCTTAGACCTTGTTGATATAGTGAGGATAACTCACCTTGCAATGCCAGACTGAACCACGAAATCATGCTCCCAAAACACTGCCCCAAACTCCAATACCTATAACAATCAATGATCCAATTCATAAATACCTGCTTACCAATTATCCTTAAAAGTCAAACCGGTCAACCCTTGGTCAAAGTCAAAGTTAACGGTTAAGGTCAACAATCCATGTTGACCTCAGCTCATCGAGTACCCTTAGCTACTCGCCGATTTCGTTGCATAACTCGCCAACTCGTCGAGTCAGTAGAGTGACTCGTCGAGTTTCTAAGGTTTGCGGTCAAAAACTCCTTGGCCGACTCGTCGAGTCTCCCTTGTAACTTGTCTAGTTCATACATGTCCAAAGTTTGGGAAAACCCTAGCCGACTCGTCGAGTAACTCATCTGACTCGCCGGGTCAACAACAATCTTCATCGGACTCTCCGAGTTGACCATGCAACTCGTCGAGTCCCTTCAGTCCTTCATCAATATAGAAGCTTCTTCGTGAAACCAAGGCTACAAACTATAGATCTAGGCTCCTAGGGTGTTTTTATCACGTAAACTTGCTAACTTTACATGCATGCAAGGTTCTATGGAACTAAAACACTCATAACTAGTATTACGCAAAGGTTTTGGACATGAAGGAGGGTCAAAGCTTCATAAAGCTTGAAGGCTTCTGTCCACAAAGCCTAGGGGAGTCAAGATCTGAAACTTTTCCCTTGTGACAAGCTCAAACCCGAAAATGTCTCTATCTTGCCCTAGAAATGACCATTTTCTTCCACAAAGGGGAGATCTAAGCAATTAAATGTAAAGGTGGTAGCTTTATACCTTAATCTTGATGCCATAATACTGGAAAGGCTGGATCTACAAGCTCTTTCTTGTCCCAAGCTCTCAACTCTTCAATAAACGCTCCAATTCACTCTCTTTTGGTCTTACACACTCAATAATGGAGACTGGCTAACTATTAGGGTTTTCTCTTGATGTGAAGATGACAAGGGAGGCTGGGAAGGAAAGTTAAGGACCTTTAAATAGGGTGCAAAACCCTGGAATTAGGGTTTCATCCTCCAAATGTTATTCGTCGAATCCTAACTTGAACTCGGCTAGTAGGTCACTTAAAAATGTGCCCCAAACCGCTTCTACTCGACGAGTCAAGGCATCCAACTCGTCGAGTAGACCTTGCAATTTATGAATAATTATAACCACAAATTGATACTCGGGAATCGGGGCGTTACACAAGCATTAAGGCCCTTAGCTTAAATTGAATTTCACATCTTAATATCCTAAAAAGTAACCAACAATCATTTTAAAAGTGATAAACTTAAGGGTCAACCATTAAGTCCTTAATAGAACACCAAAAGTGATTCAAAAGCTATTTGATCAATTTTCCCAAATCTGTCCTTGAACATCTAAAATCCGTCGAAGGCAATTAGAATACTTAAATATCACGAGACTTAGTTTTCTTTAAATATTAGTGTGTCTAGTTTCTTCAAACTTTAAATCATATTTCGAAATTCCAAATCCTTCAGGGGTAAAATTAGCAATCTTCTCAGGCTAGGCCATGCTCTCACAGATTTCATGCATTGTCTTAAAAAAATCATAATAAATTCATTAGAACTCCAAATACCGAGATTCCAAATCTTATAGTTAGATATGGATGTATAGTTTCCTTACTATATAGGTTCTGAAGTAATTCGTAGTATATTGGTACAGTTTATTCCAAGAGTGTTGAGTCATCTAGAAATTGATAGCTTAAGGCCACTGACTTGTAAATTTAATATAAAATCAACCAAAAATCATTAGAACAATATCTTTATATTCCTGAAAAGATAAAAGAAGGAACTTTACCAATGTTGTTTATGGAAATTTAAGAATAGGTTGAAAGGTAAGAAAACATATCCCAAACAGAGAACTACAATCAAAGAGAAATTAAGGAAATATGCACATAAGTTTTATAAGAGTAATACAACAAGCACAAGCTAAATAATGTAATATTTTTTGTGTAGGTTCTTGGAAAGGAAAGGATATATCTAGCTCACGCTAGCTAATTTTCAAGTTCAAGGAGGTGAGTTACACTAACTCTCCTATTATGTAGTCATTACTTGTTTTATGTTATTGTTCATGGATACCTGAATCCGGTAGAGTAAACACGGAAAGGCAGAATGTAGTCTGTTCTCTAGTGAGATAAGCAAACAAGATTCATTTCCATGTTCTTTATTCGTTAGTTATTCTTTCTTCATATTAATCGTATAATACTTTTGTGTTTTTGATTCAATAGTTGTTGTTTCTTCATATTAATCGTATAATATTTTATTAAATACATAAAATGACATATGATTAAATACATGATTACAACTAGATTAAAAACATGATAACAACTATTGAATTGAGAATGTGAATTTGAATCTTGTTCATATAAGTCATATGTTACTAGATACGTATAATCACGTTTGATTAAATACACGAGAACAACTATTGAATATAGAACACAAAAATGAATATTTTCCACATAAATCATATGTTCTTAGATACATATAATCACTTGTGATTATATGTATCTAATCACATACGATTTATGTGGCTAAGATTTATTTTCGCATTCTCGATTATATAATTATTTATTCCATTTTAATCATATGCGATTAAATACATTTAATCAAATATGATTGTATGTTTCTAATCACATACGATTTTATTTGGAAAAAAACCAAATCGTTTATATATAAATCATGTGATTATATATGTATATATATATATATCTGTGTGTGTGTGTGTGTATAATCACATTTATTATCTACACAATAACAAATAATGAATCAAGAACGTGAAAACAAATCTTTATCCCTATTAATCATATGTGATTAAATATATATAATCATACGTGATTATATGTATCTAATAACATATGATTTATGAGGAAAACATTCATTTTCACTTTCTCGATCCAATAGTTGTTCTCATTATTTAATCACATATGATTAGATTTATGTATTTAATCACATATGATTTATATAGACAATATTCGTTTTACATTTCCGATTTAATATTTGTTCTCGTGTATTTAATCACATGTGATTATATGTATCAAACAACATATAATTTATGAGCGCAAGATTTGTTTTTGCGTTCTTGATTCAGAAGTTGTTATGTGCCCATAGTAATCATATTTGATTAATTACATATTATCACATGTGACTAAAAACAAGAGAAAATTATTGAATCGAAAATTTGAAAATGAATCGTGTCTATTTAAATAATATTATATTAGATACATATAATCACATGTGATTAAATACATCTAATCACATGTGATTATATATATATATATATATATATATATATATATATATATATATATATGTGTGTGTGTGTGTGTGTGTGTGTATAATCACATATGATTTATATTAACAAAAAGAATAGTGTCAATATAAATCATATGTGATTGGATATATATAATCATATGTGATTATATTCAAGAGAACAACCATTAAATCAAAAAAATGTGAAAACAGATTGTTGTTCATATTAATCATTTGTGAGTAAATAAGTATAATCAGATATGAGTAAGTACATGAGCAAAATTATTTAATGGAAAACTTGAAAATAAATCTTATTTATATAAATCATATGTGATTAGATACATATAAGCACATGTGATTATATGTATTTAATCACATGTGATTTCTATGAATAATACATACAATCAGACACGATTTATAACATTATATTCATTTAATCACATATAGTGTTGGTGGTTATAAGTAGTGGATGGTGGTCATGTGGTGGAGATGAGTAGTCGTGTGTGGTGGTTATGATGGTGGAGTAGGTGGCGTAGGGTGGTGGTTAGTAGCAATAGGTGGTGGTGAGTGTTGCGGTTCGTGGGTAATAGTTGGTTTGTAGTAGTGGTAGGTAGTGGTTGCGGTGGTGATAAGTGGTGTGTAGTTGTGGGGATGGTGGTTATGATAGGTTATGGATAGGTTGGTAGTGGTAGTGGTGTTTATGGGTGGATGATGGTGGGTGGTGGTGGCGTGTAGTGATGTTTAGTGGTGGGTAATATGGTGGTAGGTGGTAATGATGTGGGTGAGTGGTGGCGGGTGGTGGTGAAGGTGGTGACAGGCGGTGTTGATGGGTGGTGGTAATGTGTGGTGGGTCGGTGGTGGTGGTTAATGGTGATAGGTTGTGGTAGTTATGGTTTTTGTGAATGATAGATGGTGGTGGTGGCAACTGTTGGTGATGTGTAGTAGAGGCGGGTGGTAGTGGGTGGGTGGTGGTGTTGGTAGGTAGTGGTTGGAGATAGTGGCGAGTATTGGTAATGTTGGTGGGTGGTGGTGGTTAGTGGTAGAAGTGGATGGTCATAATGGGGGTGGGTAGGTAGTAATAATGATGGTGGTGGGTGGTGGGTGGTGGTGACGAGTGATGTCGGCAGCTGGTGGTGGTTGTGGTTTTGGCGGGTGATGAGTGGTGTAGACGGGTGATAGTGACAGATGGTGGTGTTGGTGGGTAGTGGTTGGTGGTAGTGGCAAGTTTTGGTAAATATGATGGGTGGTGATGGTTGGTAGTAGAGGAGGTGGTAGTGATGGGTGGTGGTTAGTGTTGGCGGGTGGTAGTGGGTGGTGGGTGGTGGTAACGTGTGGTGGTGGTTGTGGTTTTGGCGGGTGATGGGGAGTGTAGGCAAGTGGTAGTGACAGATGGTGGTGTTAGTGGGTAGTGGTTGGTGGTAGTGGCAAGTGTTGGTAGTGGTGGTGGGTGGTGGTCGTTGGTAGTAGAGGTGGTGGTAGTGATGGGTGGTGGTTAGTGTAGGCGGGTGGTAGTGACAGATGGTGGTGTTAGTGGGTGGTGGTTGGTGGTAGTGGCAAGTGTTGGTAGTGTTGGCGGGTGGTAGTGATCGTGGTAGGTGGTGGGTAGTTGTTGTTGGTGGTGGTGGTTTTGGTGGGTGGTGGTGCGTGGTAGTGGTGGTTTTGGTGGGTGATAGATTGGGTGGTGGTGGCGATTGGTGGTGATAGGTGGTGTAGGCAGGTCCTGCTGATGGGTGGTGTTAGTGATTGGTCGGTGGTGGTGGGTGCTTGGTGATGGTGGTGACGGTGCATAATGGTGGTGGGGTTAGTAGTGGTGGTGACAGTATGTGATGGTGGTAGGGTTGGTGGTGGCGGGTGGTGGTGGTAAGTGGTGGTAGTGGGTTGTTGGTTGTAGTGAACTAGTGATGAGTGGTTGGTACTGGTTGTGGGTGGTGGTGGTTGGTGGTTGATGGGTTGTAGATGGTGGTGATGGGTGGTTGGTGGGTGGTAGGTAGTGGTCGTGGATGTGTTGGGTGGGTGGTGAGTCGTGTAGTTTAGTGAGTTTTTTTTAATTGTTTTTAACTATTTTTTGATTTATGTGAATATTATTTTATAGTTTTTGATTTAATTACAAAAGTCTCACATTGTAAATTAAAGAAGAATTTTTGTTCTCAAATGTTCTCGCAATAAGAAGTGTTATAGGTCCCTTATCACATTATGTGTGTGTGTGTGTGTGTGTGTATATATATATATATATATATATATATATATATATATATATATATATCTTCAAAGCCTTGGTGAATAGTATAGTTTTGTTTCTTTGGCACTGTGCCACACCAGTTTTCCTAATGTTACGCTTTAGGTCCCTTATCATACGTGTTGTATAAATTTCGCGCAACACACTCCTAAGTCCCAACACATGTGTTTTACATCTGCTCCGTCCATCACTTTTGCTAGTCAATCATCTACTTCACCGTCATATATATATATATATATATATATATATATATATATATATATATATATATATATATATATATATATATATATATATATATATATCCTTTCCGATTGACAAAGAGGAGGAACAAAAGCAACCCTAGAGTTCGATGCCCTTTCTAACATGATTTATGCTTTACTGCCAGTCATTACGTTATCAATTTTGATGGAGGTAGAAGGAAAACGTGAGGTAAAAGTCTGTTGAAATAAACACCCCTAGTTTTCGATTTTCAGGTCGTTGTCGTCAATCGTTAGCTTTTCCTCTCTTTTCATCCTATGAAATCATCGTGTTTCTTTTAGTTTTGTAGGATATTTTCTCTGCTAATCAGAGAAACATTTGAAGGTGTAGAGATCGGAGGAGATTTAAAGGGAAGAAGGAAGAAGTAACCACGCACACCAACACTCCGGCCGTCGCCGCCCTCCCTCCCCACTCCCACCTCAGGTCATCTCCACTACAGGTATGGGTTTTGTTTTTTCCTTTTTTGTTGATCTCTCTCTTTCTACTAGATTTTATTGATATATTGAAAGGTGATTCGTCTAAGATTAAATTTTTTTGCAAAAGGTTTTGGAGATGGTGGTGTGTGGCAGTGGTTTTTGAGCCAATGACAACATTTGGTTCTTCACTTCCAAACTCGATATGATGACTCAGATCAACGTACTTGAAACCTCTCCATCTTTTATAGTCGTCACCATAACCTAAAACCCTCAATCTCACATAAAGAAGAACACATCATGAACACCACTACGAACACTGTCGCCACCATCCACAATCATCCCCAAAACCCATCGGTACATTTGGACTGAACACCTCCTTCATGGTAGTGGACATGATTTTCCATGTGTCTTGGGTGCCTTTCGTTTCCATTCATGGTAATCATGGTTCTTTTGGTAATTTTGAATGTTTTTATTTTCTTTTTGTATTCTCAATGTTAGGATGACAATATATATGGTGAAATTGTCCTCAGGAAATTGAAAGCGGTGAATTTTAGCCTAAACTTTAGGAACCATCTTTCTCCCCTGCATTCTTTTTGTTACCCGTGGCATTTAAAATGTTCCTTTAATTTACATATTACAGTAAATCAAAAATGAGGTGTTATCAATGGAAAATCAAAGGATTTTGATGGAGGTTTTAGAATGCGAACCATGTTAATTTTGTTTATGCCAAAAGGTTTAGAACAACAAAAAAATTATTAATTACTTGAATTTTAACACTTACCTCCAAAAAGTGCACAATGAAGCAGTATTAATTTTGATTGTCGTTTTTATTGTAATTTCCAAGCCCTAATTAATTTCATACATCGATGGCCGGTTTTCTTTTACCTCGTATAATTCTTCAAGCTGATTTAATGTAGACATAAGGTGTTTGGTAAACTGCTCATAAATTTTGTTTGTGATAATGGAGCTCTTACTGGATGTAGGAAAGTTGAATGATTAAAATTGGGTGTTGGTTTTGCAGATGGATGACCTAAGTCAAAATAAATCAACAATATGCGACGTAGTGGATATGATAGGATCTCAGAGGGTGGGTGCTGCCAAAGAGAAACCCTTGGAATTAGTCCCGAAATTAAGGTTTTGGGACAATAAAGTCACCACGTCGTGGAAAAAAATATGCCACGTCATGCTATTGTGTTGATGCGCGTTCCTCATCAACAAATGTCACATTGTGGCCCACCTAATGCCACATCGTAGTGTTGCAAAATCCCAAAAGCATGAAATAATTAACCTTTGAAAAGAAACCTGGAAAAAGTGGATGCTACTATACATATATTGAGATTTTGAAAGTCACAAACATATATATATATATATATATATATATATATATATATATATATATATATATATATATATCATTTTCGTGAAACAACTTATATACGAAGTTTTGGCCTGCGTTTTGGTAATACTCTCAGATTTTAATATACATTAATCATTTATTTTATATAAATGATTATATTAATCATAGTTGCAATCAAACACATCTTTATTAATTCGCTAAACTGGATACAATATTAATATTTATATTAATTCTTAAAGCCTTAGGGAATAGTATAGTTTAGTGTCTTTAGGATTTTGCCACACCAGCTTTCTATTGTTACACATTGGGTCCCTTATCACATGTGTTCTACAAATTTTTTCCAACGCACTCCCAAGTACCAGCACATGTGTTTTACATCTGCTCCCTCCACCACTTTCGTTAGCCAATCGTCTTGTAACAACCCAAAAACATAGGTAATAATTTTCATTTATTAACTAAAAATAGTATCCGAATTTCTTTCCCACATAATACATTGTTCAAAAGATCTGAGTATCCAAAACAATGAGTTTGAAATACTGAAGAGTGCAAGCTACGCCATCAAGCCAAGCTCTTGCCCTTAGAGCCAAAAGTACCTCAAACACCCAACAAACTTTAAGGAAACGCCTAGTGAGTTTTCGAAAATGCACAACACATACAATCATAAAAAAACCATGCAATAGAAAGGCATACATGAATTGCCATGGACTCCCTCCATGGTCTTTACTTGGAATGCCATGGGCTCCCTCCGCTGTCTGATAACCAAGTGTCATGGCACCCCCATGGTCTTCACCTAGAATGTCGTGGGCTCCCCCATGTTCTGATATCCAGGTGCCATGGGCTCCCCCCATGGTCTTAACATAAAACAATCCATACCACAAAGCATGCAATTGCATATCAATCAATTACTACACATCAGATAATGGGCCGACATTGGTGCCTTCGACCCATTGGTATGATGAGAAGACTCACCTCAGTCTACTAAACAGAATAGCCACTCACCTATCAGCCCGAAACATCACACTGAATAATGGTACAAATAACACTAAATTAGGTTTATAACTCAACCTAGTCAAAGAGTCCAAAAACCTAAGTCTAAGTCCTTACATGGTGGCCCAAATGTCTTTCCTTTACTAATGGGCCTAGGATCCAAGATAAAAGTTATTAACAGGACACATGGCCCAATAAGGTCCAACCAAAACAACTATGGTGCAAAACAAAATAATCTGACCATTAACTCAAAATAGGACCATGCCGAAAAATGAATAAGGCCCAAAATGCTTACAAGCCAACACGAAGCCCAAACCCATCGAGGGTGCGTATGCCCAGCGTACCACTCCAGTGCACTTAGCTTACTGAGCCCCTTGGTTGTACGCGTAGCATACACAATATTACGCCCGACGTAAAAGCATGGTATGCACCAGCGAACATTTAGTGCTTAATACTTGGGATTTCAATGTTAAACTTCAGATCTGAGTCCATTAATATTTCCTAGGGCATAAAGTTGGCAGCTTTATGCCCTTGCATGCCATAAGGCTTCCCAATACTTCATTCTCATTAAGACCTCATTTAAGACCTTAAACTCATGCATGGTATGAAAACAACAATCAAGATGACACCTTTATGCATCAAGTATGGTCAAAAAGTTTAGATCTAACTCTCTTAGCCTCTAGAGTTGCTCAAGTCTCAAGAGAGGGTCCAAGAACCAACAAGGGACTTCATAACAAAACCCTAACTCAAACTAAAAAAAGAGATGAAAAGGTTATGACTTTATACCACTAGAAGTTCCTAAAGATAAACTAGATGCAGGATCTAGAAGCTTAATGACACCCAAGACTTGATCACCACCTTCTCCTTCTTGAATGCTCTCTAAAATGGCCACCAAAACATTCTTTAAGCTCAAGGATCACACTCAAATGAAAATTTGGGGTTAAGGGTCGAAATGAGGCTATGGAGGTTGATTAGGTTTTGGTCCAAATGATATAAGATTGCTTAAATAGGTTGCAAGTCAAAGAATTAGGGTTTGAGATATCTGCCTCCTATGCACCACATAATGCCCGTACGCCCAACGTACGAGCCCCAGTCACTCAATGCCCTCACACACGTATGCTAAGCGTACACAGATGTACACCCAGTGTACGGAAAGGACCATTTTTGACAAAATTAAAGCACTTGAGGGTGAACAATGGAATACCTAGATTGGAGTGTTACACATCTTCTTCACTGATACATATCTCTTTTTGATTAAATCCAATCTAATTAATGGGAGGAGGAATAACAACAGCCACAGGGGTCAATGCCCCTTCTTGAATGAGTTATGCTTCACCGCTAGTCACCACATTATCGATTGAGATGGAGAGAGAGAGAGAGAGAGAGAGAGAGAGAGAGAAGGAAGAAGAGAGGTAAAGTCTCATGAAATCTACAACCCTAGTTTTGATTTTCAGGTCATTGTCGTGAGTCATCAGCTTTTCCTCTATTTTCATCCTTCAAAATCATTGTCTTTCTTTTAGTTTTTTACGTTATATGCTCTGATAATCAGAGAAACATTCGAAGGTGCTAAGATTGGAGGAGATCAAGAGGGAAGAAGGAAGAAGCAACCACACAAAATAGTGCTACAGCCGCTGCCACCCTCCTATCGCCACCTTCGGTCATCTCCAAAGCAGGTATGGGTTTCATTTTTTCATTTTTTTTATCTCTCTTTTTTTACAGATTTTACTAATATATTGAAAGGTGATTCGTTTGAGATTTAATTTTTTTTCAGAAGGTTTTGGAGGTAGTGGTGTGTGGTAGTGGTTATTGAGCTAAAGACAACATTTGTTTCTTCACTTCCAAACTCAATATGATGACTTGAAGCAACATACTTGAAACCTCTCCATCTGTTGCATCCGTAACCATAGCTTACTACCTTGAATCTCGCATAGAGAAGCACACATCGTGAACACCACCACGAACGCTGTCACCACCATCTACAATCACCTCCAAAATCCATCGGTGGATTTCGGCTCAACACCTCCTTCGTGGTGGTGGACATGATTTTCCATGTGTCTTGGTTGCCTTCTATTTTCATTCCTGGTAATCATAGTTTTTTCGGTAATTCTAAAGGTTTTTATTTTCTTTTTGTAGTCTCAATCTTAGAATGAAAATATATGGTGAAATCGGCTTCAGAAAAGTGAAAGCGTTGAATTTTAGCCAAATCTTCAGGTACCTTCTTTCTCCCTTGCATTCTTTTTGTTATGTGTGGCATTTAAAAAGTCCCTTTTATTTCCATATATTATAGGTTTGTAAATCGAAAATAAGGCGTTATCGATGGAAAATCAAAGGATTTGGTGGAGGTTTGAGAATGCCAACCATGTTAATTTTGTTTTTGGCAACAGGTTTAGAACAACAAAAAAATATATTACTTACTTCAATTTTGAGCATTTACCTCCAAAAGTGCACAATAAAGCAGTTTTAACTTTGATTTTCATTTTTATTATAATTTCCAATCCGTAATTAGTTTCATACATTAATGGCCAGTTTTTTTTGCCTTGTATTATTCTTCAAGTCTATTTAATGTACGCATAAGGTGTTTGGTGAAGTGCTCGTAAATTTTGTTTGTGATAATGGAGCTCTTACCGGATGTAGGTAAGTTTGGGGATTAAAATTGGGTTTTGGTTTTGCAGATGCTTGACCTAAGTCAAAAGACATCAAGATCAAGTTGTTGCTACTCCATTTTCCTCTTTTCATCTACATCGATCCAAATATGAATTGGTAACCGTCTCATTATGAATTTTTGTAATTTCTACGTTTCCATACAAAGGACAAATATGGTTGAGTGAAATTTTGTAATTTTAGAGTTTTATTTATGGAAATTGAACGTCGTGATTAGGAAAAAATATCATGTGAAAGTTGACCTTCCATTATGTAATTGGTGGCAAAAAATCTTGTATGATGAAGGAGGATGACGGTTGAATTATGATGAATTGTTGACCTAAGCATTTACCAAATTCAATAAAGTAGGTGGATGAGTACAAACACCTGAATATCTTTTTCCTCGATTATTCCTACCTTTTTCTGGTTTTTCTTTTAAATTTTAATCCTTAATATATCTTTTCTAGCAGATTAATTTTTTAAGACCCAAGTTTTGTTGTTATAGTCTCTCATAGTTGTAATTCTCTCGGGTTTTTCTACAAAATATGGATGAATGAATGTCATATTGTTGCTACAGTTATGTTGTTTGTTTCTATACGATATAAAAGGTTGTTGATGCACTTAGGTTTGGCTGGAAATATATTTTTATTTTTATTTAGCTAAAAGGTAATGTGATTATATAAATTGTTTTTCATTTGATCTAAATAAGTTATATAAGAATCTTCAACATTTACATGTTATTAGTATGAAGAGGTTCGTAGGGGATGATCGGCTTGGTGGGGAAGAAGGATGAACTTAGGCTCTGCAGAAGATTCGGTTGCTAACAGTTGCTACCGAACCAAGGTGAGATTGGGCTGTCCACCTACATATGAAAAAGAAAATTGTAACCTACAAGAAAGTGAGAGCTGAAACTACAATTTGCAGATTGGTTTTGGTAAAAGAGATGGAACTAATACTCTCCCACTTGGAATGCTACGTTTTTCGTTTTTTGGAAGAAGGCAAATAAAGCAGGTAGAAATTAAGTGGTACAAGGATAGTAAATGTAAGTTTTTTTTTTCTTTAGAAGGGACCATTTAAGAAAAATATAAACTTTGGTGTTAATGTTTGGTTTTCTGTCAATTAGTATCTTCTTCTGAAAAGAGCAATGCACTTTATGGTCTTTAGGTTTGCATTTACCTGGTATGATTTTGAGCATGAAAAGACAGTGTGCTTACATTTTTATGTTTTTAATTTTTATCTATGTTTTTAATTTTTATCACATGATCTGTTTTAACAAAACAAGCAACCTATTTTGATTAAGGTAAAAATAACATGTTTATGTGGTTATGTTTTTTAATCAGGCCAAAAAGTATTTTGCATTCATCTTATGTTTTTGTTTGTCTAATTATGAGAATGCATGAAAATACAATATAAAAACAATTGTGGTTCATTCTATAACAAGTGAAATCTCTATGAATTTTTGCAACGGTGGAAGGGATTTTCGTCATCAATCATGACTTTATGGACACACACTCATATACACAACCACACATACATTGTTATATATTGTACATATGCGAGTGACGGTCCATTTGAAAGTAAAATTCTATAACATCATAGTAACTTATGTTAATTTTTAAATGTTTATCACACTTTATTAGAACCCGTGACGTAGCACAAATGGACATTAGACCCATTTATTAAATGAGTTTATTTAAAAGAAAAAACTAAATACAAAATTCTAAACATTTGAGAAGTTTTAACTTATAATAAAAGTGAGAAAAATGTTGAATTATAAAAATTAAAGTGTTTTTTTTTCTTTTTTAAATTTAAACAAATAATTTAGATAAATAAATAAAGAAAATTAACGAATATTTAATTTTGTAATTTTGAAATTAGAAAGAAAGTTTATTAATGAAATCGATATGCATTTATTATCACATATAAATGCTATCTAAAATTTAATAAAATGAAAAAACCATAAAATGACATGTAGAATAAAAATTAATTTAAAATAACCACAAAATTACATGTATCAAAATAAATAACAATGTGACATATGTCAAAAAAATATTAATATATTAGGGGGATTTATAGTCCGACTAGTTTCACATTTATCATTTCTTTGGAGTCATTGTATGAATTAAATAAGTGAATGATTACCTAAGCGTTTTAATGTAATGATATCCGGTTTTACCCTTCTTCCATTATATCGAGGGTTCAACTCATGTACACATAAATGAAATAAGTTAGGTTTACTTAAAATACATTTCCCGTTTAATAAAAAATTTTTTTAGATAAAATAGAATTTGCATGATTCTTTTTTGTTTTTGGTGTAAGTGGTTTTATGAGACTTAGTTGATGAAGGGCAAAAATAAACTTTTTTTTACATTAATGTTATTAAAAGTAGTCACAAGAATTAAACCGACAAAACTTAAAAAACATTAAGATTTTTATATCAATAACCCTTCTTAAATGCTAAAGACCATAGGAAAATTATGATTTGTTTGTTTTTGATTTACAACAAAATGGCATAATTAAGCAATTTTTGTTTTCAACCGGTAGTAACCCTTAAATCTACTTTCATAGCTTTAACTCCGAAAATGATACCGTCATGAGCAATCATGTGAGGAATGGGTAGTGAAATATTGTCTTTCATTCAAAAATTTAAGCAATTCGGTCATAATATCGAATGAATTCAAAACACAATTCAATACTAATACCAACAACTACATAAATCATAAAACAGTAAATATGTTACGATAAAAACGTAGGAGGTTGCATAAAAAATGAGAGGATAATTATTATTTTAGAGCAACACGCCCTAACAATTAATTTTGTATAAATCATTATCTCATGATATGTCTAATATGTCTCAAAATTAAAAGACATTGTGACGTCTCAATTTCATAATGTTTTTTATTTTTAAAATCTTGAAATCATTTGTAATCAACTGGATAAGTACGAAGTTTAGTGAGTTCCCCAAAATACCATATATCAAAATACATATACATGCATACAAACGATGGCTCGCGACCTTTTGTCGATCCATCAATTAGCTCGCGACATTTTGTCGATCCACCAATAATATGTGTGTCTAGACTTATAGCATGTCTGACAATTCGTCATCAACATGAGTCTATAAACTCCGGACCTATAATCATTCCGCTATCAACCCCACACTTAACCGTAACGAATAACTCAAATACAATAACATTTAAGCACATAGAGACTACACTTCTGACCCTCCTCTACTAGCTCTTACATCCTAACATACATGGATACATATTGTAATACATAGTATAGTGAAATAACTCACCTGAAAAATTACTCAGACGACTATGAACTATTTGACTCGTGATCCAACCGACGGGTAACATGTCTAACAAGTATTAATCTATAATACTATAACTTATTAATTTCTATGACAATCTGGTAATAAAAATATTTTCACTAATCCCAATGAATGCTTCAAGTTTTATCAAATAAGGATTAACAAGGTAAGATCACACCCGTAAGTACATCAATCAGTATTTTGATTTGGAATCACTAATAAATCTTATTTATAGATTCATAATAATGATTAAGAATATAAATATAAGTTACACATAAAGCGTAGTAAGTCCAGCTTAACATACATAGTTTGCAAAAAGTCAGAAACTTCGCAGGCAGAGCTTTGACCCCGAATACTTCATTTCATTAGGATTTCCAATGTCGCAACACCTCGCTAAATTGCTCGAGACTTAGAAGTCAGACCCTAGAGGTTTTGGAGAAAGTTTGAGAAATATATTGATTGAAATGGTTTGAAAAATGAGCAAATCCCAACTCCTCTTTAAATGCATGTTCATAGGGTGCGCCACATCATGTTCTATTATTAAGGTGTCTTGTGTCACGTTATTGTTGGTTCACATCGAAGAGGTTGGTTGAGGGTCCGACCTCAACTTCACCATGTGCTGCACTACGGTACTGCCACGTCACTCTCAACATGTATTTTTCGTGATTCTCGAGAAATCATAACTTTCGCATACGAGCTCTGGGTTTGATGTTCTTTATATCTAATCATAGGTATTTCCGAGTACTATAATCTCTCTGTCGATCTCAATAACTAATTTTTATTCTATTTTAAATTCAAATTTTTATAGAGATTAAATTGTTAAAATCTGTGTGAAAATCATAACTCTTTTATATGAACTCCGTTCTCGACCGTCTGTATATCTAACGATTTGTATTTACCACATCTTCAACTCTCGTTTACATTGTTTTGGCTAACAATCAACTGATATTAATTTCTATTTATGTGTTTACCAGAAACTTCGAAAAATTATAACTTTTTCATACAAAGTCTGATTTAGACGTTCTTTATATGCATATTTTCGTAATTTCGATTACTACGACTTTCATTTAGATTACTTAGGCTAAAAAGTAGTATAATTATACTTCAAACTTTATAAAAAAACATTTATATGAAATTCTATTGTAAAATGAAAATAAGGTGTTACAGATATCAAATTTAGGACGAATCGGTTTATTCTAAGTGTTTCCATAATGTAGAATCTGCAACAAATATTGTGGATAGGAAAAAAGATAAGAAGATATTTGATTTTTCTCATGAAAAAATCAAACATCAATCTATATTTTGTTCCTATCTGTCATCCTACTCATATAGAATAATGAGTAAGAGGATATTTGATTTCTTTTAACACATTAGTTAAACTTGATACTTGTCTTCATCAAATACGTATGAACCTGGGTATGAACATAAAGTAAAAATATATTTGATTTATGTTGTGGATAAGTACATATCCTCACAATTAATGAGAAATTAGTGCGGTGCACATTACAACGGTTTTGTTAATATTATATTTTCAATGAAATTTATCTAATGTTCTGATACACAAATCATCTTTATACTTTTGCTATTACACATGGTCCATGACTGTAATTTTGTCTTACACATGAAATATTTTTGTAATATGATATTACACAAGGTCCATTTCTAAAATTTCATTACACAATGACTGATCATATATTATCAGTACTATACAAAGATCATTTATGTCATATCGATGGTCTCTTTTTTTATATTGTTCGACGTGGTTTTATGTACAAACTATTTCTGCAATTTCGATATTACATATGACATATTTCTATAATCTCATTACGGACAATATTTTTGTAATTTCATTATTATATAGGGACTATTTATGTAATTATTTATTATAAGGACTAATTATGTAACTATTTCTTACAAGGAACATTTATGTAATTTTTGATTTCTTCCAAGACTGTGTTTGTAACTTTATAAATCTTACCAGGACAATTTTTATAACTATTTCATACAGGGACCTTTTCTGTAAATTTTTGTATTTCCTAGGGGCCATTTCAGTAACTTTGTGACTAAGTATAGGTATTTCTATAATTTAATTTTATGAACAAATGCCTATTTTTTATTTTTCCGAATAGTTAAAAATACAGTATTAACGTATTTGGTAAGTTTAGGAAAAGAAGAAACTTAATCTAAAAGGTTGAGTATTGTTTTGACATGATTATTCATTAGGATAATCTGGTTTCTTCTTTGAATAAGGATTTTCATGGAAAATTTATACTTTACTACATTTCTATAAACAAATATGATATAAATTTATTAGAAATGGTCATGTATATATCTTATTTGCCACACAAATTTGTTTCTTTCACAAGCATAATTGTCATACAAGTTTAGTAGTTTCTCTCACAAGCATCTTGTCACACAAGTTTAGTTGTTACACGAGCTTCCTAGTTTTCTTAGGGAATTCTATAGATTAGTTATGTTATGTTGTATCTGTATATATAGTGTAAAATTGAAAATTAACGATATCAAACAATTATAATATCTTACAAGGTATCATAACCTTGATGATTTTACGCCTATTTTTCTTTCCATGTTGTCGACATCCTAAAGCGACATATGAGCATACCCTAATCCTCTCCCTTCTCACAATTATTTCTTCTATAGGCAGCTACTTCTCTAACCACCTTCTTCCCTTGTCAATCAAGATTGTTTAATCCATAAACAACCAAGTTTCAAACCACATCCCATTACTATCCAAATTTCTTAAAACACCTCTCCCTATTATTGTACTGTTGGAAAATTGTTAAAATGCGTAGGTCTATTGGATTACACATAAAGTGCAATCAAGGTTGAAAACAAAATAAACAATTTAAAAAGGACTAATTTGTTAATTCATTATAAATATGGTGACTTAATTAGAAATTCAAAAGTTGAAGGATTATTATGTAATTAATATATGATTAGATAACTACCATATATTAAGTAGTACTTATTTAATAGTTAACACGTAACTAGGATTTTGCCTGTCGCGCGTTGTCGCGACGATCTGTTTGGTAAGTTGAATGTTGATGATTGTATTATAAAAGTTAGGTACTTTTGCGTTTGTTGATAGATAAATATATAAGGTCGGTACCAGTAAGTAACTCATATATATATATATATATATATATATATATATATATATATATATATATATATATATATATATATATATCATGGAATGAAAATCTATTATATGTGAAAAAATTCATAAACAGGAAACATACATAAAAAAAAGCACGAAAACAAAAAAAATGCTAAAATTTATAACGACAAGTACATAAAAATAAGTAATATTTTTTTCGAAGTTAATGAATGGAAGTTAAAATAATAAAAAAAACATATCATATATAACCCGACTCATACGTAGGAAGCATATATAAAAATAAGCATGAAAATGTTAAAAAAATAACTTTGAAATGTAGACAAACTCCGGTTTATACCAACATGTACATGAAAAAGCAAGTAAGATTAAAAAGAAAAATTAACAAACGAAAATTCTAAGTATGTAATTTTTTTCAAATATATACCGACATATATACATACAAATAAGTATGTAATTTTTTTTCAAAGTTAAGGAATGGAAGTTTTTAAGGAAAATCAGATTATGTATATAATGGGGATAAACAAGAAAGTTTATAAAATGGAGGTCATGAAATTGATATTTTACAAAGTTCAAAGTGGAGGGGTCAAAGTAACATTCTAAAAAGTAAAGGGGTGAAAAATATCATTTTAAAAAGTATTTTAAAAGTAAAGGGATATAAAATGTCATTTTAGAAAGTGGAGGGATGACAATTGTCGGTGAAAACATCCACCGACATTGATTTTTAATATAGCTACTATTTTGCCCTCCACACATTGCAGAAAGGCCAATACGTTTTCAAAATTGAATTGTGACGGTTATATTGATAAAATTTAAGTAATGTTGGATTTGTTGATAGATAAATATGAAATGTTGGTACCATTAAACTATTGGTGAATGGGGTAAATAAGAAAGTTTAGAAAGTCGAGGGGATCAAAGTGGTTATGAGTTGATTCATACGAAGTGGAATGGAGATTAGTGGAAATCAAATGATTTCTAAATAGAATAATTCAAACTCAAAGTCCTTAATCATATATTTCTAAGTTATCTATCAACAGGGATATATTTCATAGATCCTTATATTAATTCGTATTATGACAAAGTTAATTGGTATCATGAGTCCCATAGTTAGTGGTGACTTCTCAAGTTACATAATCAATGGTACAATCATGAATATTAAATCAATATTTTTATTTTTAACCTAGGGATTCCCCTACTAGTCAGATATACCTACACCTTAGTAAGTCACGGTCTCCTAGTTATTAACTAAGCAATTGATTAAGTAACATAATCTGAACTTAGCCATAAAATTATATACTCAACTAAATAGACATAAAAAATACTAAGATCAATACACATTCATATTTAATCAAACATGTCATAATAGATTGAATAAAAACTAGTAGCCTTTCAAATGAACCAAACCATAATCAAGTTAGATCATGTATGTCTAAACAAAAGTAATAAGACTTGGCCCATGAACTAACTAAGAAAAAAAGAAAAAACCAAATAAATCTAGTATACAACAAACCAATTATTCATTTTGAGAGCCTCTTTTTGTATATCTTATGTATATTTAACATTTTATGTCTTGTAAGAATTAAAGCTTTATTTATTGCCTTTTTAGAAATGAAAAATATATCAAAACCAATAAATCGAGACATAAATTCGTAAATTTGGTATATTTCTCTAAAATCTTCAAAATATTCTCCATGCTAATATCCACCTGTCTTCCTTAATCATTAATCCATAAAATTATGCTCCAAAATTGCTCTTTTCAGCTTTTATTTCATCGTATAATCATGTTTAGCTGCAAAAAATAAATGTATAAAAATTAAGCATCTTTATCCTACCTAACTATAAAAGTACCTATTAAAAAGCACATGATATGTCCTTTAAAATACATATAATTTAAGAAACATCACATAGCGATCGACGAGATTGTTGCTGCCTTTGTCCATTTCTTCTCCTAAGGGGAATGACAAGGCAACGGAGGTGTGTAAACGGGACGAGAAAGAATTCAAAATATTGCTACATCAAAATCCATAAAAGGTACTCTTCTTTTAGTTCCTATTCTTTCTAGCATCAAGTCTACCCTAATCAACCATAATGACCACCACTGAAAACCCTCATTGTCGTCGGTGGTGCACTACAACAACCCAGTGGCATAGTGGCTATGGTGTGGCTGAATTCTAGCCCTTAGGGGTATGTTTTGAACATACCCTAACATGTTGGAATTTATCAATGCATACTATTGATAATGTAATTAACCAAACCTAGCTTTACATGTTACTCTCCTATTTCCTAGCCATATATAAGCTCATGAAAGGCATTAAACATTGTTAAGTTGTTGGAAAATTTGTTAATAAAAGGCATACTAAAGTTACAATGTATGTATAACTGAGTGTATGTAACACCCATAAGTTAGGGCTACACATTTTAGATGATATTTATATATTTTGTACATGTTTTATGGGAAAATATTATAGGTTTATAATATTTGTATACAACTATATCATAAATTAACAACAACGATAAATAGACATTTTTTTATAGAAGATTATTTATGATAAATTGTATTGATGAAAGTTGTAGTAGTCATGATGCCGGTTGCCAAAATCTGACTTCATATGAAGAAGTTTTTATTTTTTAAAGTTTTTTTTAGCCCTATACGACAAAATGTGTCGTAAAATATAAATTGGAGACAGGCTGCTTATTATCCTAAGTGATCTAGATTAAAGTCATAGTAATTGTAATTCCAAAAGAGTTCATATAAAGAACGCTTAAATATGATTTCGTACGAAGAAATTATGATTTTTCGAAGTTTCATTTTGACACAACACAATAATGTGCGACATAGAAATTGAAATTAGAATAAATTGATTATTAGTCAAAACAATATAAACGAGATTTGAAGATATCATAAATAAGAATCCGTCGATATAAAGACAATCGAGATCGAAGTTCCTATGAAGGAGTTACGATTTTCGCATACATTTTAACTGCATAATATATAGAAAATATGAATTTAAAATATACAAGAAAGTTGTAGTACACAAAATTACCTATGCATTTATATAAAGAACGTCGAAAGTGGAGCTCCTATGAGAGAGACAGATGATGTGGCGGCCTGAGAACACACCACATGGTGAAGAGAAAGCCGGATATTCCACCGAGATGATGATGTGGACCCACAGTAGCCAGTCATGTGGCAACAAATGGGGGGAGTAACGTCGCCTGGGTGCGGCACCCCCAGCCAAAGTGCGACGCATTTCATGCCTATAAATAGAGCTAAAAATTCTGTCATTTTTCACAAATGTTCCTTTCTAAACTCTCTCAAATTCTTCCAGCAACCTGAGCCCCAAACTTAGGAGTTTTTAAGTGTTAGTAGTGAAGCTATGGAGCATCAGACGGCCGAACAGAAATAAGTGTTTGGAGTCGAAGGTCTGCCTACAAACTTCTCATACTTTTGCTAGAAACTCTATATGTTAATCTAGACTTACTACACTTTAGGTGTAACTTATATTTATATTCATATTCGTTATTATGAATTTATAAATAAGATTTATCAGGGATTTCAATTCATAATATGTATTGATCTACTTACGAGAGTGATGTCTACTCTTGATCTAGTGAGGTGTTTAAACTGGATATTCCAAATAGTATGTATTGTATATATATATATATATATATATATATATATATATATATATATATATATATATATATATATACACACCAAACGGATCCTAAATCCGATATGATCTTACTTGGTTGTTCCTTATTTGATATAACTTGAAGTATTTCTTGGAATTATTGAAGAATCCAGAAATATTTTATAAGTTTATAAATATGAATGAATTCTAAAGCATTGTAATATTCATATTTAGGTTGTTTAAAAGGGATAAGCTGAAGAATTAATCGATGAGCTAGCTTTCCAGAGGATCTTTGACCTTAATCAGGTGAGTGTATAGATACTTTTATGAACTAGATATAATACAAGTATCTGTTGTGATATGAGCTTTTGACTTAACACCGTCACTCGATGATTCTGGTTGGGTTGAGTCCTATAATCATAGGAATGAAGATATAACATCAATCGACATCAAGAAGATAGTCCAGCTACGAAGCTTCAACGGACTAGTTAGTATATGTTTGACAATAAGGAAATTAGGGTTTTTGATAGAGAGAAGGTGATACCTTCTTCTAGAGAAGACGGTTCCTTTTAAACCATTTGTTCCTAGCACACGATCCTAATGGTGTCCTTTGTCTCGTCTTGCCCAAAAGGACGTGGAGGCGTCCCATTGGTGCATCTTGCACCACTAGTGGTCATATACTATTGAAGCAGAATAAACAGAGGACAGTGCCTTAGGCACTACACGTGTCGATCTGGGAGACAACCAACTGTGTTTTGTCTTATTATAGATCAGAGATTGTCATCAAGAATTGGACCTGGGCCTGAGGGCACCAAACATGAGGGTCCTAGCGCGAGAGCAAGGACCCGGGTCTAGAGCTACATAGGATTCGTGACCGTTAGCTAGGCCGTCCTAAAGATAGTGGTTGTGTTATCATTAACGTGTTCCTATTGGGATACGTTAACAAGTCCCCTAGGCTAGTAGACGTCTGCATTGGCTTGACGTAGCTTATTTGTGTAAAACCCAAAATGGTACGATGTATCAATCGGATTCACTTGATGGTGAAAAATCCCAATCAAGTGAATTAGACAAGATGAAATATAGAATAAGATTCTTGATTACACTTCAATGCACAATATTATTGACTAGTCGGGTACATAGGATTCTTGATTACACTAAGTTCTCTCTTGTTTATCTTTTGTTTCTCTCCAAATCACGTTCTAAGCTTATGGCAGCCCCCAAAAACGTCCCACACACATTACAAGGCTCAAATGACACTATTTATACCTAGACCTAGTAACAAAGCCCAAGCCTAAAACCCAAGCAAAACAACATTATACCTAACCAAAATCATAGGTGATTTTGGTCCAAACAACACCAAAACATGGTGTTTTCAGTCCTAGACCGAGAACTCTAATATCTTCTGAAAGGAAAAGCTTAAGTCAAAATTTACGACCTAACAATCTCCCCCTTTGTTTATATCTTTCTTTTCACTTAGAATAAACCATAATTTAGTCCTAACAGTCTCCCCCTGGGTTTGTAGTTTTTTTAATCTTCTCTTCATTCTTGACTTCGGATTTTGTCTTCGATTTCTTCACAACGTCAAGATGAACATATGAATTTTCTTCATGAATAACTTCATCTTTAGTAGTTGGACATCCTTATAAGTATTTGAATTTGAACGCACATTGAGTGTATAGGCTTCTTGTAAGGATTCTTGAAAATCAACACTTGCAGCTTGGAGAAACTTCAAAGAAAATAATTATAGATAGACCAATTCTTCTGGATCACTTCAACAAGTTCATAGATAGCAGCAAATTGATTGAGGAGGCTTCAATGCAATTTGTCACATAACTTCAAGTACAACTTCACCTTTCTTCTGGGGTTGAAAGATTGAATGTTGAAAAATAATCTTTACTTCCAGTTTCTTCGAATGAGTATTCTTTAAAGATCACCGTTGTGCCTTGAAAAGTAATCATGACTAAAAAAATCCATGTGGATCAAAGAATCATAAAGACCCTTCTCACCACAGTTATACAAGGACCTAGACTTGGCTTAGAAGGAGACTACTTGCAATATATGTATGAACACGGAGGAACGCACTGCGATTTGTTGAGTATCGGAGAACTAACTCATGGCCCTTTTTCACGTAAAAACCCTGTATATCCTAGATCAAAGATCTCAATACAGTTGTAACATCCTAAATTTCGAGCCTAAAAAATATCGTTCGTAATTAAGTAAATTATATATTCGTTTTACTAAAAACATTTTCAATATCATATCAACCCATAACCATAATGAATAAGTATAAAAATCACAACATCGAACATTAGTATAAATAAAAGTACAATCCCAAAAAAATCAATGTGGAAATCAAATGTGTGTGTGTGATGCGCTGCTACGGCGTCGGCTCTTTCCCCTTGGATGAAGAGGTACCTGAAACCAAAACTGAAATTGTAAGCACAAAGCTTAGTGAGTTCCCCCATCATACCACATACCATACAATCACATAGCATACATACTGTTGGACAATTCTAGGTTGCCCGACCTACCCATGTCAAGCCATTCCGAGGTGCTGACCTACCCATGTCAAGCCATTTTGGGGTGCTGACCTACCCGTGTCCGGTCTTTCTAGGGGGCCTACTACCCTCCGGTCTATCTCAACCGACATCGGGGACTATTTCACCCCTAACTCTATCATATAATAACAAAATATAATCATACAGTTAGACATATTTGGGGTACTGACCTACCCTTCGGTCCTAACGACAAAGTCAGGGAAAAGCTATTCCTTGCTACTACCACTAACTCACATAGCATATCACATAAGCATATCTCATAAGCATATCACATAAGCATACCAAGATAATTATCACAAAGACAATTATCTACCCATTACTCTTGTTGGTGGGCCGACATTATGGCCTTAGACCCACCCCTACTGGAAGGTAACTCACCTTGATGTCGTGTAGCATCTGCACTGTCCTCAATGTGAAATTCGGATCTCTTCGACTCCTCAATCCCTACACAACAACCCTTCAAAGTTATCAATTTGTACCCACAACCCCTTCAAGGGTCAACTTGAATCCAAGTCAAAGTCAAAGTCAAAGTCAAACCCTGGTCAAGTCAACTCTTTGGTTTACCAGACTCGCCGAGTTGGTCCGCCAACTCGTCGAGTCCCTTCATCAACATAATACTACAAACCCATCCCCACTCCTAGAGTCTAGCTAGAGCCCGACGAGTTCACCTTGAACAACACTTCAGTCAATCTTCAACCGAATCAGTGAGTTCTTCCTTGAACTCGTCGAGTTCATCTTCAGAATATGAATGTGTCCAGTCTATGACTCGCCGAGTTGTAAGAACAACTCGTCGAGTTCATCTTCAAAGACTGGGAGATTGCCTTGGACTCGCCGAGTGTGTTTTAGCACTCGTCGAGTCCCATGATTCCCAGGTCCCTTAATAGCCTAAAAAACTGGGGAAGCTTCCACACTATCATCTGGTCCTTCGACAGAAGGGATTTGGTGGTCATTATACCTCGACTCGCTGAGTCCAAAGAGCGACTCGCAGAGTCCATCCTTGACCATTACTATACTTTCGATTTAATTGGTTTTAACACATCAAAATTATAGATCTGGCCTCCTAATGTCCATATTACATGTAAAGTCTCAAGCTTGGTGCACACGCATGGGATATTTGGTTCAAAAAGCCATAAAAGATGGTCTACAAGATGCATGGGCTGTTTATGACAACAAAGTTGGCATCTTTATGCCATAAAGACCCCTAATGGCCCCAGATCTGAAGTCATAACTTCGTATTACACTTCACAACCTGAAAATGGATTAGAAAGCCCTAAATAAACCAAGATCCAAGCCCTAAAGATGATTATTTACATGGAAGATCAAGATAGGAGCTTTTTACCTTAAATGAGCTGGAAATTGAACAAAATCTCTGGATCTCCAAGCTCCCACTTGAACTCCCAAGCTCCTTTCCTCTTCTCAAATTTCACAAACCACCAAAATGTACAAAATGACCTTAGAACAATCAAACAAGGCTAGGGTTTCGAGTTATGGTTTGCTATGGATGATGGGGGCTGAGTTGAGGGGTTATAATGCTTTTAAATAGGGTGCGAACCCTCGATTTAGGGTTTCACTCAAACAGCGTCTACTCGCCGAGTCGGTCTCCCGACTCGACGAGTAGACTACTTAAACTTCCCGCGGATCACGACTATATTAGACGAGTTGGGACTCCAACTCATCAAGTCCTAGAGAAAAACATAATAAATACTTTAATTAAAGGCATACCAGGAATCGGGAGTTACAAATCTCCCCCACTTATCTTAGACTTCGTCCTCGAAGTCTGCTACTCGGTCCTGAAAAAGCTCGGGGTAATGCTCCCTCATCTCGTCCTCTGGATCCTAGGTCCATTCCGAGCCATTGCGGTGCCACCACTGCACCATAACTAGCTCCCCTCTGTTGTTCCTCAGATCCTTTGATTTCGTGTCAAGGATTGCCATTGGCCGCTCGATGTAATTCAGGGTGTCATCCACCTGAATATCCTCTAAATGGAACTACAATGAATTATCCACTAGACACTTCCGCAACTTGGAGACGTGAAAAATGTTATGTATCTGACTGAGTTCGGATGGCAGATCTAGCCTATATACCACCTTGCCCAGCCGGGCTACAACCCTGAAGGGTCCAATATACCTGGGGCCCACCTTCCCCCGCTTCCTGAATCGAATGATGCCCTTCCAAGGCGAAACTTTCAGGAGCACCATATCCTCGACCTAGAACTCCAGGTCCGATTGACACTTGTCGACATAAATTTTCTGCCGACTCTGAGCAGTCTGAAGCCTGCTTCGAACCTGTTGGATCCTCTCTGTCGTCTTCAGTAGCACCTTGCTACTCCCCATGACACTCTGACGAACCTCACCCTAGCATATCAGGGTCCTTCACTTCCTCCCATACAACATCTCTAAGGGAAGACGGTGATACTCGCATGATAGCTTTTATTATAGGAGAACTCCGCTAACGGAAGGTAAGTATGCCAACTACCTCCAAAATCTAAAACACACGCCCACAACATATCCTCTAGAGTCTGGATGGTCCACTCGCTCTGACCATCGTCTGAGGGTGAAAGGCGGTGCTAAAGTGCAGACGAGTACCCAACTCGTCATGAAACTTCTTCCAAAACTTGGATGTGAACCGCACATCCCTGTCGAAAATCACCGAAACTTGCACCCCGTGTCGTGCCACTACCTCCTTGATATAGATGTCGGCCAACTTCTCGGCCGAAATTCTCTCCTAAATCAGAATGAAATGGGCACTCTTGCTCAATCAATCAACAATGACCCAAATCGAATCTACCCCTCGTGCGGTCCTGGGATGCTTCGTGATAAAATCCATAGTAATATCCTCCCATTTACACAATGGGATATCCAACGGCTGGACCTTGCCGTTGGGTCTCTGGTGCTCAGCCTTGACCTTCCTGCAGGTCAGACACCTCTCCACAAACCAAGCTACGTCCCTCTTCATACAGGAACACCAAAAATCAAGACAAAGATCTTTGTACATCTTCGTCGCCCCGATATGGATAGAGAAACTGGATTTATGTGCCTCCTCCATCAATACCTGACGCACACCACCATGATATGGGACCCACACTCTACGGTGAAGAGTCAACAATCCCTGACAATCATAGTAGAAGGAGGAAACCCGACCCACAATACGCTCGCTCTTCCGATGCTCCTCTTTCATGGCCTCCTGCTGGGCCTCCCGAATCTGCTCCAACACTAAAGTCACAACTGTCATCCTCATGCAGATATCCCTCATTGGCGCTGCCTTGCAGCTAATCGCATCGGCCACAACATTGGCCTTCCCCTGGTGGTAGAGGATCTCGCAATCATAATCGTTTACCACATCAAGCCACCGACGCTGCCTCATATTCAGATTTGCGTGATCCATGAGATACCTCAGGCTCTTGTGGTCAGTGTAAATAGTAAAATGAAACATATAGAGGTAATGGCACCAAATCATGAGGGCGAAAACAACGGCCCCCAGCTCCAAATCATGCGTCGGATAGTTCGCCTCGTGAGGCTTCAGCTACCTCGAAGCGTAAGCGATAAAATGCCCTCTCTGCATCAATACCGTGCCCAAACCTGAGATGGAAACATCGCAATATACTAAAAAATCCTTCATGCCCTCCAGCAGGGCTAAGATTGGCGCCTCGCATAATCTTTGTCTCAACGTCTCAAACGCGACCTGTTGCTAATGTCCCCAACGAAAGACCACGACTTTCCTCGTCAGTCGGTTCAAGGGAACGACTTTCTTGGAGAAGTCCAGAATAAATCTCTAATAGTAGCCCGCCAGTCCCAGAAAGATCTGAATCTCAGATGGAGACCTCGGAACCTTCCATCTCATCGCGGCCTCCAACTTGGCCGGGTCAACCAAAATCCCGTTCTGGTTTGCAAGGTGCCGAAGAAACTACACCTCGCGCAAACAGAACTCACACTTGGAAAACTTAGCATACAAGCTCTCCATCCTCAATGTATCCAGAACCTCCCGCAAGTGCTCCTCATGCTTCTCTCGTGTCATTGGCCTGCACATGCGGTTCATGAGATCTATGAATGCGGCAGGAGCGTTGGTGAGCCCGAACTGCATCACCACAAACTCATAGTGACCATAACGCATCCGAAAGGCTGTCTTCTGCACATCCTCCTCTCTGAACCTCATATGATGATAACCTGAACGTAAATCAATCTTGGAGAACCAAGATGCTCCCTGTAGCTGGTCAAAGAGGTCATCAATCATCGGGAGTGGGTAACGGTTCTTCACCGTTACCTTATTCAGCTACCTATAATCTATACACATCCAATACGAACCGTCCTTCTTCTTTACAAATGAAATTGGGGATCCCCAGGGTGAACTGCTCATTCTAATGAATCCCCTGTTTAACAGCTCCTGCAGCTATGTAGACAACTCCTACATATCAGGAGGAGCCAACCGATACGGTGCCTTGGCTATCAGAGCCGCACCTGGGACTAGGTCGATCCTGAACTCTACCTGCATCTTCGGAGGTATCCCAGGAAACTCCTCGGGGAATACATCCGTGAACTCTCGTACTATTGGCACATCGACCACCGTCGCCTTACCCGCCTCCCGGATATCCACAACATAGGTAACATATCCCGTACAACCCTGGTGAAGGTAGCGCCTAGCCCTCGCTGCTGAACATAATGTTGGTCCTCGCTATGGGCTCTCGCCCTGAATCACCTGATCTCCCCCACTTGGGGTTCTGATCTGCACCAACTACTGTGCGCAGTCGATCACCACCCCATTGGGGCTTAGCCAATCCATACCTATAATAACCTTGTTCCCCGCAATAGTATGGGAACCAAGTCTACCAGGTAACGCTCCTCGAATAATCTCAAAACACAACCCTGAAAACCTCTGATGCCCGCACTGACCGGTCGTCTGCAATCTCAACCTCTATAGGGCAATCCAATGTGCCCGAGGACTGAGGAAACATGTTGCTAAGCGCAAGAGAGAAAAATGATCGGGTAGCACCCGAGTCAAAAAACACTTGAACTGGGATACCGTTCACACGGAACGATCCTAAATAGAACATATATATCACATATCAAAATCACAACGACATAACATAAAAGATTAGAGAGAAGAAATCATACACGTCACCACATCGGGTGCGGCGTGTGCCCCCTCGGTTGTTAACTGAAACGCTCGGCTCTGCACCACTGGAGCGTCTGCCTTAACCTTCCGGCCATCCACAACTCATGCTATCGCTGGAGTCGGCACCACCACTGGCGATGCTGCTGATACTACTGACAAACTAGGGTAGTTGGCCTTCTTATCGAAGCAAATCAGGTCTGATGTCTGAACTGTGAGTGCGGGGGCAGTACAATCCCTGCCAAAGTTCCCCATCTTGCCGCACTTGTAGCAGCCTGACGATCCTGCTCTACAAGCTCCCTCATGCGGCTTGCTACATTTCTTGCAGCTGATCTGGTCCGGCTAGCCCTTCGACCTGACGTCGGATCCCTTGGGTTTCTTCCCCGAAACCCCTGTAACCGACTCAGTCTCTGCCTTCCTCTTCATGAAGTGCTCCAAATCAATCTCCCTCTCTCGTGCCTTGGCAATCATGGACTCCAAGTTCGGGCAAGCTGAATAGCTGATACGCTCCCGAATGTTAGCGCTCAACATGTCATAGTAACATGTTTCGCATCTCCTCATCCCCAGCATACTGAGGTACCAAAAAGTTCTTCTCCCTGAACTTGGCGGTGATCTACGCCACTGACTCCATAGTCTATCTCATATCCAGAAACTCCCTGGCCACCTGCTGAAGCTCTACTGCCGGCGCAAACTCTACCCTGAACCTGGTCACAAAGTCTGACCAAGTCATAGCCTCCACAGCTAGGGCTCGCAGCGAGTCACCGACTGACTCCCAAAAATCTCTAGCTCTGTCCCTCAAACAACCTACAAAAAGCGGACCTTCGACCCCTTCGGGCAGAAGCTCTTCAACTGTGCAGACTGGTTGTCCGCAATCCATCTCCTGGCTGCAATGGGGTCCTTTGCCCCATGAAAGTCTGGAGCACCACTCCCTCAAAATTCCTTAAAAGGACAGTGTGCGCGTACCTGACTGGTTGGACGCCAAGTCACTCCGGAATGCTCAGAGGCGATCCTCCATCAGCTCAACAATCCCTTCCTTGATCGACCCGAAAACAACCGGGGACGCCTCAAGGATGCCTCTCATGATCTCAGACACGATGAAGTCGCGTAGCCCGTCATCGAACCGCTCATACCTTTCACCCGAGCCTGATCCTGATCCTGATCTAGATCCTAAACCTCCTGTCCATGTCATGTGACCACCATATTGAAAATAAAACACGTAAACTTCAGGATCATACATACTTTTGAGAGGTCTCATACACTCCCCAAGTTTCTTGGTTCCATCTTGGCCCTCTTTGACTCGAGTACGGATCCTCTACTTTCAGTAGTACTGGCCCATACTACCTTCCACATATATCCGTACTTTCCTCAAGAATTGCCTCTGAAACATCCCAAAAATACAAGCCAAAAAGTTTTGTTTTAACACATTACTGAAACCATAATATCAAAATATCATATAATAAAACCATAAGTCGTGTATTTCAAAATATCACAAAATATGTCTCATATCGCAACTGATGTCAAATCATAACAAAATATCAGAGTTTAACTCATAGGCTAAATTGTGGTGGGTGCTATGCCATCATCCCGAGCCCTTCCCCTTACTAGCTAAGGTACCTGAAACCAAAATTGAAACTATCAGCGCGAAGCTTAATGAGCTCCCGAAACTACCACATACCATAAAATAACATATAAAGCACATACTGGTCCTTGCCCATTGCATCAGAACAAAATCCGGAAACTGCATCGGACCGAAGTCCAGAAACTGCATTGGACCGAAGTCCGGAAAACTAGGGCCTTCCCCTCTGTATCGGACCGAAGTCCGGAACTACTGCTGACTAAACGGTCGGAGTTGTGGCGGTAGACCCGTTCCTATTGGTAGGAAAACTCACCTCGTAACGCTGGCTACTGAGATGCTAGATCTCAAACTGTCTGACTACTCCTCCGGAACTCCTCGGCTACAAGTCCCATAAACACTAAATCAAATACTGATAACTAATCTCAGAGTAAAATGACTATCTACCCCAGGTCAAGTCAACTTCCTGGTCAAAGTCAACTTTCAGTTGACCGGACTCGCCGAGTTGGGCCGCTAACTCGCCGAGTCCCTATCATCAATTCTAATCCTCTACCTGCTTCTAATCGTCGAGTTTGGCAAAGACTCAACGAGTTCTGCTTCAATACTAACATCGATTCTAACTTCATTTGACTCGTCGAGTTTTATGAACAACTCGTCGAGTTCCCCTTCAACAGAAGAACACACTAGTCTATGACTCGCCAAGTCGTATGAACAACTCGTCGAGTCCGTCTGCTTCAAGATCCAAGTCTTAACTCACTAAGTCCTTACTCTACTTACCACACAAAATTGCTACTACTGAAAAGAGAATCTAAGACTCGCGACCCAACTCGTCGAGTCAGAAGAATGACTCGCCAAGTCCGTTGCATGCAAATTCCATACAATCGATTCTAATCAACTTTAGTGCATCCCATTCGTAGATCCAAGATTCTGGGACTATCTGAACACGTAAAATTGCTAACTTTACGTGTATCTAAGATGCAATGAAGCAATAACACTCATACTTTTCTATTATGGGGGGGTTACTTGACTAAAACAAAGCCATGGCTGCCAAAAGGTGGTCTCCTTGAGCTTCTGGAGCTCAAGAGAGGCTAGATCTAAGATATGACTCGGTCACAAGGCTTTATCACAAAGGATTTGGGGTTTTTGAGCTTAAAACCAACAATTTGGGAACAAACTAGATCTATTAGCACAATAATCAAGATGGAAACTTTATTACAAGAAGGGATGGCCAAAGAGGAGTGTATTTTGGATCTACTTCTTCTTCCATGAGTTCATCTACCTTCTCCTTCTTCTCCTTGCTCCAAAATGCACCAAAAGTTCCTTCACCAGGCAAAGATCAGTCAGACACACTAAGAGGAGGCTAGGGTTTTGGGAATAAGTCTCTAGGGAGTGAAGGAGGCTGGTTTGGGGCTATAATCACGTTTAAATAGGGTGCAAACCCTTGAAATTAGGGTTTCATCCAGACCGGCAGTCTCGCTCAGTCCGATAATATGGACTCATCGAGTTGCCAACTTAAACCACATGCAAATCCAGTCTCTACTCGACGAGTCGGGCTACTGACTCTTCGAGCACCCCTTAAGAAATGAAAATTACTTTATTTAAATCACATACCAGAAATAGGGCGTTACAACTCTCCCCTACTTATCCTAAACTTCGTCCTCGAAGTATGATGTTGCTGAATTTATAACTACCTCTGGATAATGCTCCCTCATTTTCTCCTCGGCCTCCCATGTCCACTCTGAACCCTTCCGATGCTGTCACTGCACCTTCACTAGCTGGACTACCTTGTTCCTCAAGGTCTTCATTTTCCGATCCAAGATCGCAACGGGCCTCTCAATATAATTCAAGTTGCTATCAACCTGAATATCCTCCATGGGTACAACTGCTGTCTCGTCCACCAAACACTTCCTTAACTGAGAAACATGGAAAGTGTTGTGGATCTGGCTAAGCTCTGCTGGAAGATCCAACCGATAAGCAACCCGACCCACCCGTGCCAAAACCCTAAAAGGACCAATGAACCTGGGGCCCAATTTTCCCCTCTTCTGGAACCTCATAACACCCTTCCAGGGTGATACCTTCCGGAGGACATATCGCCTACCTGACACTCCAAGTCTGTACGCCTCCTGTCGGCGTAACTCTTATGCCGACTCTGTGAAGTCTGCAGTCTGCTACGGACCTGCTAGATCAACTATGTGGTCTTTAGCACCACTTCGGTACTCCCGATGACTCGTTGACCGACCACGCCCCAACAAATCAAGGTTCTACAGTTTGTCCCGTAGAGTATCTCGAAAGGAGGGCGATCAATACTAGCATGGTAACTGTTGTTATACGAAAATTCCGCTAATGGAAGATATGTATCCCAACTGCCACCGAAATCTAGGACACATGCCCGAAGCATGTCCTCGAGAGTGTGAATCGTCCTTTCGCTCTGCCCATCCTTCTGAGAGTGGAAGGCGGTGCTGAAATGAAGATGAGTCCCCATCTCTTCGTGAAACCGCTTCCAAAACCTGGAAGTGAAATGGACGTCTCGGTCTAAAACTACCGAAATAGGCACTCCATGCCGTGCCACTACCTCTCGCACATAAATATCAGCTAGCTTCTCGGCCGATATGCTCTCCTGAATCCGTATGAAATTCGCGCTCTTGGTCAGCCGATCCACTATGACCGAAATCGAATCAACTCCACGTGCGGTCCTGGGAAGCTTAGTAATTAAATCGATGGTGATTTCCTCCCATTTCCACATGGGAATGTCTAAGAGCTGCATCTTGTTGTGGGGTCTCTGATGTTCCACCTTGACCTTCCTGCAGGTCAGGCATCTCTCCACATACCAGGCCACGTCCCGCTTCATGCAGGGCCACCAATAGTCGGGTCAAAGATCTCTGTGCATCTTCGTCGCCCCTAGGTGGATGGAGAAATGAGACTGATGAGCCTCGTCCATCCACACCTGCCGTACTCCGCCCCAATACGGTGCCCATACTCTCCCATGAAGGGTCAACAATCCTCGACTGTCATAGTCAAAGGAGGCTACTCGGCCCACAATCCTCTCACACTTCTGCCTCTCCTCCTTCAGTCCCTCAACCTGCCTCTCTAATCTACTCCAACAAGGGAGTAATCATTGTCATCCTCAAACAAATATCCCTGATCGGGGCTACTATCGCCTTGCGGCTCAGGGCGTCGGCTACTACGTTGGCCTTACCCGGATGATAAAGGATATCACAATCATAATCCTTTACCACTTCTAACCATCGGCGCTACCTCATGTTCAAATTCGGCTGATTCATGAGGTACCTCAAACTCTTGTGATCTGTGTAAATGGTACAGTGGACCCCATAGAGGTAATGTCGCCAAATCTTGAGGGAAAACACCACTGCACCCCAACTCTAAATTGTGTGTCGGATAGTTAGCCTCATGAGGCTTCAACTGTCTAGAGGCGTAAGCTATCACATGGCCCTGCTGCATCAACACTGCTCCCATACCTGTGATCGAAGCATCACAGTAAACTACAAAACCCTCTTCCCTCGGGTAGGGTAAGAATCGGCGCCTCGCACAATCTCTGTCCGAGGGTCTCAAATGATGCTAGCTGCTCAGCCCCCCAACGAAAGACCACCAGCTTCTTGGTCAGTCGGGTGAGTGGAACTGCTATCTTGGAGAAATCCTAGATGAATCTCCTGTAGTACCCTGCCAATCCTATGAAGCTCTGAATCTCAGATGGAGACCTCGGGACCTCCCACTACATCACGACCTCTATCTTGGCAGGATCTAATAGTATACCTTTCTAGTTGACGAGGTGCCCGAGGAACTGCACTTCGCGCAACCAGAACTCACACTTGGAGAACTTCACGAAAAGTCTCTCCCTTCTTAAAGTCTCTAGCACCTCCCTCAGGTGCTGCTCGTTCTGCTCCCGAGTCTTGGAATAAACCAAGATGCCGTCGATGAACACTATCACATACCGATCCAACATCGACCTGTATATGCGATTGATGAGATCCATGAACGCGGCTGGAGCGTTGGTGAGCCCAAACGACATCACCACAAACTCATAATGACCATAGTGGGTCCTAAAAGAGGTCTTCTTCATATCCTCACCTCTTACCCGCATTTGATGTTACCCGGAGCGCAAATCAATCCTGGAGAATCAACATGCTCCCTAAAGCTGATCAAACAAGTCATCTATCCTTGGAAGTGGGTAACGATTCTTCACCGTTACCTTATTCAACTCCCGGTAATCTATACACATACGGTGCAACCCATCCTTCTTCTTCACAAATAGGATCGGGGATCCCCATGGTGAACTGCTCGGTCTAATAAAACCCTTGTCTAATAGCTCTTGCAGCTGCATAGACAACTTCTGCATCTCTGGACGAGCCAACTAATATGGTGCCGTGGCTATCGGAGCCGCACTAGGAACCAGGTCAACCCTGAACTCAACCTGTCTCTCACAAGGTATTCCAGGCAAATCCTCTGCAAATACATCTGGGTACTCTTGTACTACCGGTACATCGTCAACTGTCGCCTTGCCCTTCTCCTGGGCGTCTAAAATATAGGCGACGTACCCCGCGCAACCTTGCTGAAAGTAGCGCCTCGCTCTCACTGTCGAACAAAGAATTGGTCCGCGTTGTCGCCTTTCACCCTGAATCACTAACTCTCCCCCACAGGGAGTGCGAACCCTCACTAACTGCAGGTCGTAATCTATCACTGCCACATTGAGGCTCAGCCAATCCATACCCACTATAACCTTGTTTCCTCGCAGGGGAATAGGAACCAGGTCTACCGAAAGCTGCTCATCAAATAACCGAAGCAAACCCCCCTTATGTACTCTCATGACCCTGAAGGTCCTGTCATCAGCTATCTCAACCTCAAGTGGACAATCCAGCTCCCCCGGGAGCTCTACTAAACCTCTTGCTAAGCGCAAGCGAAACAAATGATCGGGTAGCTTCCAAATCAAACAATACTGTAGCTGAAATGGAGTTCACTAAGAACGACCCTATATAAAACATATAAACATAAGAGACAAACAATATCAATAAAGAGATAAGAGAAAAATACATACCCATCACCACGTCAGGAGTTGCTCGCGCCTCCTCTGCAATCATCTGAAAAGCTCTACTTTCGCCACTGGCGTCTCACTCCAGCCCTGACGGCCGTCTGTAATCCTCGATATTGCAGGGGCAGGTGCCACCACCTTCCCTGCTGCTGCTAAACTCAGAAACTGGGACTTTTTATGTCCCCTCTGATTGCAATGGAAGCAAATCAGATCATATCTTGTGGTGGTGATAGTAGCTGTACAATCTCTGCTCACATGCCCGGTCCGACTGCACTTTTAGCAACCGGTACTACCTGCCTTGCACACCCCATCATGCAATCTCCCACAGTTGCCACACCGACAATGGCTCTGCTGTCATATAGATCTGTGATCTGATACCATGGGCTTTTTTCCCGAACTCCCTGTTCCAGATGTCGCCTCTGGCTTCCTCTTCTTCTCCATCTCTAAATCAATCTCTCTTTCACGAGCCCTAGCAATCATGTAATGCAGCGTTTTACAGTTGGACCAGCTCACAAACTGGCGGATATCACTCCGCAACATCTCATGATAACGAGCCTTCTTCATTTCCTCATCAACTGCGTACTCAGGAACGGGAAGATCCCTCTCCTGAACTTAGCGGTAATCTCCGCCACTGTCTCTGTAGTCTGGGTAATATCCTGAAACTCCCTGGTTAACTGGTGCACCTCAATAACCGGTGCAAACTCGACTCTGAACCTGGTTGTAAAATCAGCCCAAGTCATCGCATCATGCGCTGGGTCATCCCCGATGACATGCCCGATCTCCTCCCACCAATCTCGTTCCATGTCCTTCAGAAGACAGGATGTTGATCTGACCTTGTCCTCCTCGGGACATCTGCTGGTGCGGAATACTTTGGTGACATCTGCCAACCACCTAATACTCGCTAAGGGGTCCCGCGCCCCATGATTGTTAGGAGCACCACAAGCTATAAACTCCCTGAAAGTGAGTGTGCGCGACCCCATCATGGTCGCCACCTCAGCATGAAAGGTGCTCAACCTGTCATCCATTAGCTCCAAAATACCCTCCTTGATCAAACCAAAGATCACAGGAGTCTACTCAAGTATGATATGAGTAATCTATGAAGAGAGAAACTCCCTAGTCTGCTCATCCAAATGCTCAGCCCCGAGCCTGATCGTGGTCCCTCACCGGCACCTAAACTATCGACTGCTGGTCTAGGGCGTAAAACCACCATTCTGAAACACATAGCGACAAACGTCAGAAATACTGATATATCTCGAGGGATCACTATTACTACAAGTTTCTTGGTCTCGCCTTGGCCTTCCTTGATTCAAGTACGGATCCTTTGCTTTCAGTAGTACGGGCCCATACTACCTTCCACATCTATCCGTACTTTCCTCAAGAACTGCCTCGACTCCACTAAGTCACTACTACTAATACTGATCTCTGCTACTCTCATCCTAGGCTTGCCCTAGGGAAATCTCCGACTCAACCAAAACCAATCCTCAGCTGCTAAAGGTCTCCTTGTAATGCCAATTAGTCATCACCTGAATTCCATCACATGTGACGAGGCTCAGATAATCCTTCGAGTAAAAGACTCGTTCCTACAACGGTTAGACTCAAACAAGAGCTGCGCAGTAGGGATAAATCCAGTAGTCTAAGATTATTCAACCCTGATCACATGTGATGTGATGTATTCACCTACTGGCTAACTCCCAGCACTCAGAGTCCCACAAAGCACAAAGCAAGCAGCATTCAGACACATGAAACTACTCAAGCATATCTATCCTCATAACGAGAAACTGTACTAGCACACAATGCTAGGATCATATTATCAGGCATAACCCTAAAAGGCTATCCTACTACTGTCTACTCAATACTAGCATGCAATTCTCATGAAGCTGAAGCACATAAAGCAGGCACGTAAGGCATCCTCCTAGATGCTTAGTCATATTCTAGCATGTTGTTCTACTGAAACTGAAACAGATACTCATAATATAAACTTGTATGGGTAATTTGGGAGTACTTACTTGAGCTCGGCTGATCACATGCACCACACCCTTTTTCTATTTTTTCAAAAATTCTTTTGAAAAAAATTTCTTTTTGAAAACCTTTTACCATTTCCTTAGTTTGAGTCCAGTCACACTCAAAAGTGTGCCTGAATCCCTCAAACCAAGGCTCTGATACCAACTTGAAACATCCCAAAAATACAAGCTAATTTTTTTTTGTTTTAACACATTACTGAAACCATAATATCAAAATATCATATAATAAAACCATAAGTCGTGTATCTCAAAATATCATAAAATATGTCTCATATCGCAACTGATGTCAAATCATAACAAAATATCAAAGTCTAACTCCGAGGCTAAACTGTGGTGGGTGTCATGCCATCATCCTGAGCCCTTCCCCTTGCTAGCTGAAGTACCTGAAACCAAAACTGAACTGTAAGCACGAAGCTTAGTGAGCTCCCCCAAACTACCACATAACATACAATAACATATAAAGCACATACTGGGCCTTGAGCACTACATCAGACCAAAATCCAGAAATTGCATCGGACCGAAGTCCGGAAACTAACTAGGGCCTTTCCCTCTACAATGGAACAATGTCCGGAAACTACATCGGACTGAAGTCCGGAACTAACCAAGGCATTGACCTCTACATCGGACCGAAGTCTGGAAACTAACCAGGGCCTTGCCCTCTACATCGGACCGAAGTCCGGAAACTGCATCAGACCGAAGTCCGGAAACTAACTGGACATAGCATAGCAAAAACATATCAACTAACATAACACATAAACTGTATACTGCATCAGACCGAAGTCTAGAGCACATAACACAAAGACATGCTTGGATCATAAAGACATCAACCACACCGAACTACTGCAACGGACCAAAGTCCGGAACTACTGCTGACTAACGGGTCGGCATTATGGCCGTAGACCCATTCCTATTGGAAGGAAAATTCACCTCGTAACGCTGGCTGCTGAGATGCTAGATCTGAAACTGTCTGACTACTGCTCTGGAACTCCCCTGCTACAACTCCCATAAACACTAAATCAAATACTGATAACTAATCTCAGGGTAAAATGACTATTTACCCCAGGTCAAATCAACTTCCTGTTCAAAGTCAACTTTCAGTTGACTAGACTCGTCGAGTTGGGCCGCGGACTCGCCGAATCCGTATCATCCATTCTAATCCTCTACCTGCTTCTACTCGTCGAGTTTGGCAAAGACTTAATGTGTTCTTCTTCAATAATAACATTGAGTCTAACTTCATCCGACTCGCCGAGTTGTATGAACAACTCGTCGAGTTCCCCTTTAACAGAAGAACACACCCAGTCTATGACTCGCCGAGTCGTATGAATAACTCGTCGAGTCCGTCTGCTTCCATATCCAAATCTTAACTCACTGAGTCCTTACTCTACTCACTACACAGTCTCGCTATTACTGAAAAGAGAATATAAGACTCGCGAACCAACTCGTCGAGTCAGAAGAATGACTCACTGAGTCCTTTGCATGCAAATTCCATATAGTCGTTTCTAATCAACTTTAGTGCATCTAATTCGTATATCCAATATTATGGGACTATCTGAACACGTAAAGTTGCTAACTCTACGTGTATCTAAGATGCAATGAAGCAATAACACTCATAATTTGCTATTATAGGGGGGTTACTTGAGTAAAACAAAGCCATGGCTGCCAAAAGGTGGTCTCCTTGAGCTTCTGGAGCTCAAGAGAGGCTAGATCTAAGATAGGACTCGATCACAAGGCTTTATCACAAAGGATTTGGGGTTTTTGACCTTAAAACCAACAATTTGGAAACAAACTAGATCTATTAGCACAATAATCAATATGGAAACTTTATTACAAGAAGGGATGGCCAAAGAGGAGTGTATTCTGGATCTACTTCTTCTTCCTTGAGTTCTTTTACCTTCACCTTCTTTTCCTTGCTCCAAAATGCACCAAAAGTTACTTCACAAGAAAAAGATCACTCACACACACTACAAAGAGGCTAGGGTTTCGGGAATAAGTCTCTAGGGAGTGAAGGAGGCTGGTTTTGGGGCTATAATGACATTTAAATAGGGTGTAAACCCTTGAAATTAAAGTTTTATCCAGACTGGCAGACTCACCGAGTCCGAGAATATGGACTCGACGAGTTGCCAACTTAAACCGTGTGCAAATCATGTGTCTACTCGACGAGTTGGGTTACTGACTCGTCGAGTACCCCTAAGAAATGAAAATTACTTTATTTAAATCACATACCAGAAATGGGGCGTTACGGCCTCAACTGCACCAAGTCCCTTAACCATTATCCCTCTCCAACCAATCTCATCCTAGGCTTTCCTAGGGTACCCTCAGACCTACTCTCCACCATCAGCTTGTCACACCCCCAAACCGGAACGGCGGAAACATTCGGGGGTGGTTGACGTCATGCGTGGTATCACAACAGTTGTATCATAGCAAGGATAGTAAAGACAACTGAACATTGAATACATATATGAAAAAGGTTTACACTGTCTTAATACAAAGTTTTGTTCTTATGCAAAGTAAAATAGAAAGACATGACTCTAACGTGCCGACGTCTCCAAAAGTCCTGGAAGTACCTGTCTACTAAACCCCTGAGAATACAAGAAGTTTTGAAAGAATATCAACATAATGCTGGTGAGTTCATAAGCATTTAGTTTTGGTGGAAAATGTTTCTTTAATCCTTTTGAAAAATGTTCCTCAAGAAAATCCTATATTTTGTTATGAAAAGTGTGTTTGAAAACCCATTCCTTCCATGACTTCCACATTCATACAAGATATGTACAATCCAAGGAGTCATGGAATGAATATGAATATCCGTTAGTTGCATGTTAAACAATCCGTTTATGAAAAGCCGTGTTATCCCAGGAAAATCATATGTTTTCCCTAAAAGTTGGTGGTTGGTTATCCGTTCTAAACTAAGGTGTACAAGTATCTACCATACTTATATCGATAAACGTAGTTTTCATTTAAAAACCCTGGTTACTCCCAGTGAGGTATATTAGCCCTATTATGTAAATAAAACTAATAAAAGAAAATGTGATGAACTAAATCCTGAAGGTACAATTAATACCCTCCAGTAATCAAATCGTTTATTACTTTGAGGTTAGTTCACTTGATTCATTACTACAAAAGCAAATTTCTACTATCTAGGTTGTGAGTTTTATAACCATAACTGACAGGATATGGCCCGCAACGGCCAGTATCCTTTATGACTTTGTCACCCGTAGACCTGCCGATCCGACTGTAGCTAGCAGACAGGTGCGGGATTGCCAGTACCGTATAGATCTATACACAACAGTCATGCTCTCCCTACAAGAGATACTGGTCACAATTGCTAGTCCTACACTCTGATTCTTGTGGTGAGTGTTACCCAGGACGTGTCTACAACTTAGACTAACAAATTTACAAGTAATAATATAGAAAATCCTTTTGTGATTAGCATGAATCCTTTATAAAACGATACATTTTTCTCCATGATTCATAAGTTCATTTCTCTAATTTAGAAAACTGTTCCTACGAGTTGATTTGTTAATCGTTTGGTAAAACTGTTTTCCGTGCTAAAAGCATTTTGAAGATATAATTATCTTAAACAAAATAATATACTTTGAGCACAAGTTTCCTTGTACTTTTTATTGTATTCCCCCCCTAAAAACATGAAAAACTCGGAAAAGCGTAGGAGTATGAACTCACCTCTGGCCGTTTGAATGAAGGATCGATACGGAATGCAGGATGTTCAAGTGAAGCCTTGAACATGATTTTATCCTAATTAACATGTAATGACACATAAAGGAGTCAAATGAAGGTATTTCTCTGCTAAATGTGATGGATAACCACTCTAAGAAATTGGGACTACTTACACTAAGTGCAAGAACTTTAAAGGATTGCATGAGGGAGGTGTATGGCCACCTTAAAGGTGTGTACGACTATGGGTGTGCGGCCGTACATAGGTGTGTGCGGTCGTACACCCTAAATTATGATATCCAACATTTCTAATTCTAAGGTGTAGCAAAGCTAGGTTCATGTCCAACTCGAATATGGAAGTCCAACTCTCACTTTGGAGGGTCTTTTAGGGGCGTGAGGCCACCTTATGTGGGTGTGCGGCCGCACTCCTTCAAAGAGGTGGTGAACATGACGGGACTCAATGATTCAATGCTTAGATTAAGTGGTTCTTCAAGCTCAACAAGCTAAGGGATGGATTACTCACGTTTTTGAAGCCTTCAGAGGGTTTGTGGTTGAAGAAGCTTGAGAGAAATGATGTTGTGTGCTGCCAAGGTGTTAAAGGAATGAAAGGAAAGGGGTCTACGCTTTATATAAGGGTGGGTGTGTGACCATGAGGAGTGTGTACAACTGTACACCGATGTGTGCGGCCATGCACTCCTACAACATGGGTGTATGGCCCGATTTCGTCACTATACGATTTGCTGACTCATTCCTAATCTTGACCTTGGTTGCACTCAAGCTTAGAACGCTTAAATGAACCCTTAATCAGTGTTAAGAGATAACAGAAATGAGTTTAAATTAGATTAACTGACTATATGTATTCGGTAGAAGTTTCGGGTTGTCACACTGCTGCACTAGGGGTCCCTACCCCCTTTCCTTAACTAGGTCACGATACTGTTACATATCCGCTTACTAGTTAGTTAAAGTTAGCCAGAACCTCTTTAGAACAAAGCAAGAAACATTCGTGCATTGAGTAACCAAATCGAGCATAACCTAATAAGGCTATCTCACTGTTAACTAAAAGCTCTAACATACGGTTCAATGAGCTCCTATAGCAGGCATACAGGGCATCCTTCCTAGATCCTTAGCCCTAATCTAGCATGCAGTTCTCGTGAACACATAATAGGCATACAAGACATCCTCCTAGATCCTTAGCCCTAATCTAGCATGCAGTTGTCATAAACACATAACAAGTATGGGTATCTTAGAGAAAACATACTTGAGATTGACCGGTCGCATGCATCACACACCTCGTCTTTCTCAAAACTCTTTAATTTAGATTTTAGAAAAAACTATTTCCTTGTAAAAAAAATCCTTCAAGCCCTCGGTTTGAGTTCAGACACCCCCCCCCCCCCCGAGGGTGTGTCCAAATCCCTCAAACTAAGGCTATGATACCAACTTGTAACATCCCAATTTTCGAGTCCAAAAAATCTCGTTTACAATTAAGTAAATTATATATACGTTTACTAAAAACATTGTCAATATACTATCAACCCATAAACCATCATGAATAAGTCTAAAAATCACAACATCGAACAGTAGTATAAATCAGAGTACATTCCTAGAAAACTCAATGCGGAAATCAAATGTGTGTGTGTCTGTGTGATGCGCTGCTACGCCGCCGACTCCTTCCCCATGGATGAAGAGGTCCCTGAAACCAAAACTGAAACTATAAGCACAAAGCTTAGTGATTTCCCCCATCATACCACAGACCATACAATCACATAGCATACATACTGTCAAGAAATTCTGGGGTGCCCGACCTACCCATGTCAAGCCATTTTGGGGTGCTGACCTAACCATGTCAAGCCATTCTGGGGTGCTGACCTACCCATGTCAGGCCGCTCTAGGGTGCCGACTACCCTTCGGTCTATCTCAACTGGCATCAGGTACTATTTCACCCCTACCTCTATCATACAATAACAAAATATAATCATACAGTCAAGCATATCTGGGGAACTAACCTACCCTTCGGTCCTAACGACCAAGTCAGGGAAAAGCTATCCCTTGCTACTACCACTAACTCACATAGCATATCACATAAGAATATCTCATTAGCATATCTCATAAGCATATCACATAAGCATATCTCATAAGCATATCACATAAGCATACCAAGATAATTATCACAAAGACAATGATCTATAAATTACTCTTGTTGGTCGGCCGACATTGTTAGCCTTAGACCCACCCCTACTGGAAGGTAACTCACCTTGATGTCGTGTAACGTCTACACTCTCCTCGGTGTGAAAGTTGGCTCTCCTCGACTCCTCAATCCCTACACGAAAACCCTTCTAAGTTATCAATTTGTACCCACAACCCCTTCAAGGGTCAACTTGAATCCAAGTCAAAGTCAAACCCTGGTCAAGTCAACTCTTTGGTTGACCAGACTCGTCGAGTTGGTCCACCAACTCAAAAAAGTCCCTTCGTCCACCTAATACTTCAAACCCATCCCCATTCTTCGATTCTAGCAAAAGGTCGACGAGTTCATCTTCAACAATAATTCAATCAATCTTCAACAGACTCGGCGAGTTCTTCCTTCAACTCATCGAGTTCATCTTCAGCATATGAATACGTCCAGTCTATGACTCGCCGAGTTGTAAGAACAACTCGTCGAGTCGATCTTCAGAGAATGGGAGATTGCCTTGGACTCGTCGAGTGTGTTCTAGCAATCGCCGAGTCCCATGATTCCCAGGTCGCTTAAGAGCCTAAACAATTGGGGAACCTTCCACACTATCATTTGGTCCTTCGACAGAAGGGATTTAGTGGTTATTATACCTCGACTCGCCGAGTTCATCCTTGACCATTACTATACAGTCAATTTAAATGGGTTTTAACACATCAAAACTATAGATCTAGCCTCCTAATGTCCATTTTACAAATAAAGTCTCAATCTCGGTGCACACGCATGGCATCTTTGGCTCAAAAAGCCGTAAAAGATGGTCTACAAGATGCATGGGGTGTTTATGGAAACAAAGTTGGCATCATTATGGCTTAGAAAGCCCTAAATATACAAAGATCCAATCCCTAAAGATGATTATTTACATGGAAGAGAAATATTGGAGCTTTTTGCCTTAAATGAGATAGAAATGGAACACAATCTCTAGATCTCCAAACTCCAACTTGAACTCCCGAGCTCCTTTCTCTTCTCAATCTACACAAACCACCAAAATGCATAAAATGACCTTAAAACACTAAAAAAGGCTAGGGTTTCGATTTAGGGTTTGCCCTGGATGATGGGGGCTGAGTTAAGGGGTTATAATGTGTTTAAATAGGGTGCAAACCCTCAATTTAGGGTTTCACTCAAACAACGTCTACTCACTGAGTCGGTCTCCCGACTCGTCGAGTATAATATTTAAACTTCCCGTGGATCATGACTCTACTCGACGAGTTGGGCCTCCAGCTCGTCGAGTCCCAGAGAAAAACATAATAAATACTTGAATTAAAGGCATGCCAGGAATAGGGTATTACAACAGTTTTTCAAGTTAACAATTTAACTTGGCCCTTGGCAAAATGTTCAACGATAATCGTTCCTTGCGAGTTGCACCGCCCTGGTGCCATGGCATATGTACAGTTTCAGACTTTTAATTCCTTAAATATGACAGTTCTTAGAAAGATACTGTCTAACTGACAATTTGTACAGTTCTTAGAAAGATAGAGTGATGTGTAATAGCCATCAACTCCTTTCCAAGTTTCTTCTCCTTGCTCAGAAAATTCCGATGCAGTCTCCATGAGTCTCTTCTTCTTTTTGAATTCGCTATTTAAGACAAACAAAACTCTTAGATAATAAAACTAAAAGTAAGAATAAACTTAGCACACAATAGAAATAACTAAGAAATAATAATAAAATTAAAAAGACACTCAAAAGTAAAAATAAAATATTTTTAGATTTTTAATTTTCTGAAAAGGAAATTGAAACATAAATAAACATATTTTTTGATTTTTTTTTTTAATATTCTGATTTTTGTTGTTTTTTTTTAATTCTCCCCTAAATTTGTGCATAGAGAAAAAATAGGAACAAATTTAACAAAAACAAAAATATGATACAAAATGTACAAAACATAAACTTTTGGGATCAAAGTTGTCAAGCAATTCAATATCGTTTATCAGCACACACCTGCATTTTTAGCTTTGGTCAATCACCAATATCGTGGACCACTTAAACACAAAGGATATTTGTAAGTTTGACAAATTATAGGTGACAAGACATTGAAACTATATTCCTAAATAGACCATTTTGCTGACGACGACCAAGGATATTGTTGTCCACTTAAATTTAGCAGCGAGATCTACAGAGAACCTTTGATCATGAATCAATTCAATTTTAAGCTCACTAGAACGTGTTCCCCAGCTCACGACATACCCTAGCAATCAAGGAATTACAAAGAGCTCTTTACTTTAGGTGAGTGCTCAATTATTTGAGAGACAAGATAGATATAGAAATGCATATGTTGTATCCTAAGTCGGATGTCTTCCAATCACGCAGAGGGGACAACATATGACTAACACAAATAGAGGGATAGAGAGATAAAAAGATGCATATGTTGTGTCCCAGGTTGGATCTTCCGATAATACAGATGTGGCAGCATATGACTAACATAGATAGATAGAAAGTAGCATAGATAGAGATGCATAGAAATAGAGATGCATATGTTGTGTCCCAGGTCAGATCTTTCGATTACGCAAAGGGGGAAACATGTGGTACTGAAATGCAGCCTCGTACCCTACTCCTCGTGAAACTTCTTCCAAAATCTAGAACTAAATCGCACATCTCGATCTAAAACAATCGAGATCGGAACTCCATGACGCGATACCACCTCCTTCACATACAACTCTGCCAGCCTCTCAGCAGAAGAGCTCTCACTGATAGAAAGAATGTGAGCCCTCTTCGTCAACATGTCCACAATCACCCAAATTGCATCGACACCTTTAGCAATCCTTGGCAATTTGGTGATAAAATCCATGGTAATCTGCACTCCCACTTCCACTCGGGAATCTCTAACGGCTGCAGCTTACCAAGCGGACGCTGGTGCTTGGCCTTAACCTTACGACATGTCAAGCACCTCTCTACGAACCATGCAACATCCCTCTTCATACAGGGCCACCAATACTCCTTCTTTAGGTCCAAAAACATCTTAGTGGCCCCGGGATGGATCGAGAACTTCGACCTATGAGCATCCTCCATCAAGATGGTACGCGCTCCGCCCACAAACGGTACCCAAATCCGGCCCTAAAAAGTCATATGTCCTCGACTATTGGTAACGAGCTACGATACCTGCCCGATCACTCGCTCCCTTTTGCGGTTCTCCGGTTTCACGGCCTCTGCCTGGGCCCCTCGAATGGTGTCCAACACCGGAGTCATCACTGTCAACCTCATACAAACATCTCGTATCGGGGTGCTTTCCGCCCTGTGGCTCAAAGCATTGGCTACAACATTAGCCTTGCCCGGGTGGTACAGGATCTCACAATCATAATCCTTTACCACATCCAACCATCTCCTCTGGCGCATATTCAAGTTGGGCTGATCCATCAAGTACTTTAGACTCTTGTGGTCCGTGTATATGGTACACCGAACCCCATACAGATAGTGACGGTAGATCTTGAGGGCGAACACAACAACCCCCAGCTCCAAATCGTGGGTGGGATACTTTGATTCATGAGGCTTTAGCTGCCTAGATGCATATGCTATCACATACCCCCTCTGCATAAGCACTGCTCCCAAACCGGATATCGATGCGTCGCAGAAGACCACAAAATTTTCCATCCCTTCCGGGAGTGCGAGCACCGGGACTTCGCACAACTTCTGGCGAAGGTTCTCAAATGAGGTCTGCTGCCCCGGACCCCAGGAAAAAACGACACCCTTCCGGGTCATTTTGGTAAGTGGCACGGCGATCTTGGAGAAATCCTTAATAAATCTTCGATAATAGCCGGCCAATCCCGGAAAGCTCTTGATCTCGGTGGGTAATCTCGGCACCTCCCACCTCATGACCGCCTCAATCTTGGTCGGATCAACCAATATCCCATTCTGGTTGACGAGATGTCCCAAGAACTGAACTTCCGGTAACCAGAACTCACACTTGGAGAATTTGGCATAAAGCCTCTCCGATCTCAGAACTCCAAGGATCTCCCTCAAATGCTCCTCATGTTGTTCTCTAGACCTCGAATACACCAAAATATCATCAATGAATACGTTCACCGACCGATCCAGCATCGGCCTGCAAACCCTGTTCATGAGATCCATGAACACAGCTGGTGCATTGGTGAGTCCAAAAGGCATCACCACGGACTCGTAATGCCCATAACGAGCTCTGAACGCTGTCTTCTGGATATGTAACAACCCAGATTCCCAGGTATTATTTATTCTTCTTAATTTTGGTGTTTTGTGAGGAGACTCGGCGAGTTGGAGCTCAAACTCGCCGAGTATGATTGCAGTTTGGGAAAGGGTTCGCGTCCGGACTCGGCGAGTCCACGCTGTTTAATGAAACCCTAAATTTTAGGGTATGAGACCTATTTAAAGGGACTTATGGCCGTCATTTGCGGCCACCAACCCCAGAGAGAACCCTAAAAGAATCCTTGAGCGTTTTGTGAGAGAAAAGAGGAAGATCCTACATTACTTGTGGGTGATTTTGCATATAGAAGAGGATCAAGGCAAGAGAAGACGAAAGGAGGTGCTAATCCAGTGATTCCTGAGTCCAGAGACTTCATTTCAGGTAACCATTCGTTCCTTTCTCAGCCCTTTGTGTAAATCTTAGAGTTAGGGCTTCTTTGTGGAATGATTCATGGAGTAATTGGCCTCTTTTTGTGTTGATGCTTTAGATCTGGACCCAAAGAGGTCCAGGGACTCTTTTCCCTCAAGCTTTATGAGTGTTAATGGCGGCCATGAGCTTAGAATAGCATTCTAGAGACCATATCATCAAATAAGGCCTTTGGACCTTTGCATGAGCACCAAGATTGTAACTTTACGTGATAAATGTGCTTGGAAGGACTGGATCTATGAGTTACTAGAACGGATCTGATCTCAGGAGTGAGTTTGAGTTCATGCATGGCTTAGACTCACCGAGTCCGAAGAACAGACTCGGCGAGTAGCATAAAGATTGTCCATAACCACTCAGTGAGTGGTCTTACCGAGTTAAGGGTTGACTCAGTGAGCCAGGGAGAGTCAGAGAGGGTTGATAGGTGGACTGAGTCAAGCTGGAACTCGCCGAGTTGTTCTTGAGACTCGGCGAGTTGAGTCGTGGTGGCCCCGCGATTCATTTCAGGTGGAACTCGTCGAGTCAGGGAAGTACTCGACATGTCAAGAGAGGATCCTAGGGAGTCAGTGAACACGTATAGACTCGCCGAGTCGCTCTAGTGCACTCGCCGAGTCCGGTCAAAGTTGACCGTTGACCGTTGACCAAAGTTGACCAGTGTTGACTTGATAGGGGTAGTCAACCTTAGTTGTGAAAGTGTTAATTAGAGATATATTGTGTTATAGGAGGATCGAGCGTGAGTGATTTCCGGGATTTGCGAGTTATCGAGATACGCGAGGTGAGTCTTCTCACTATACTTTACCTTGAGTAGGTAACCAGAGTTATGTGACAGAGTATTTGAATGCTATGTGTTGTACTGCATTATTTCTATGTGATTTATGTTGTGCATGTTTACAGAGTTAGAACCGGAAGGTTCACAGAGTTAGAACCAGAGGGTTCATAGAGTAGGGTCCACGGACCTACAGAGTTATAGCCTCAAGTGTCTAATATGTGTATGTGTGGTATTTTGGGGAACGCACTAAGCTTCGTGCTTACAATGTTTTGTGTTATGTGTTTCCGGTTTCTCTCAGGATTACGGGACGGCACCGGCTCGATTGTACACACCATAGAAAGAGTCATGTTTTGAGGATCCTGGTTTATTATGCAAGTGAAAATGGAGTTATGTTTTGTAATTCGATTATGAATGAGATTTTAAGCAAAGTATTTTAAGAATTAAACGATTATTTTTAAATAAAAAATTGTTTTCAAATTTTCGGCGTTACAAGTTGGTATCAGAGCCTTGGTTTGAGGGATTCAGATGCGCTTTCGGGTAAATCTGGCCTCAAGCTGAGGAAGTAAGAAAAGTTTTCAAAGAAATAATTTTCTAAAGAGAATAAGAGTTCAAAGAGAAAGCGAGAAAGAGCAGTGTGTACAATCAGCCAGAGCCCGAACGGTGATTTCCCAAAATACCCTTACTTTTGTGTCGTGAGATATTTATGATGCACTTTATGAGATGTTATTGCATGCTAGAGACATGCTAGGTAATTCATATCTTAGGACTAGAGTGGTCTGATTTGTGATGCCTTAGCCTAGGGATTGTTGTTATATGCGATGTGCTTTTGAGTATGTGATGAGTGAGAATATTTAGTTGGAATCCTTTATGGGATTTGAGTAGAGGATTAATCTAGGGGAGATACCTAGATAAGTACCGTGGTACTTAGAGAAAGAATAGTTAGAACCCGCAAGGGGAAGAGTTGCAGAGTTCGGTGGTACTTTCGAGGATGAGCAGAGCAAGCGTAGTTATCACCCAGAGTGAGTCATATATATTCTTCGATGCTCGAATGCTGCTTGCTTCGTGCTTTGTGGAACTCTCGATGATGGGAGTCAGCTACCAAGCGAATATGACGATATTCAGGAGGTAGATGGCTGGCATCATTAGGAGCTCTTCAACAGCTGATGGCAGAGAAGTGTGGGAATCTAGGAAGAGCCTAGGGAGTAACCTTAGCCAGATGAGTGCACTGGCAGAGTAGAGAATTTCGCTGGGGAGCGAGCGCGCGACGGAATTGGTGAACGAGAAGGTCGAGCAGCTACTTAGGAGCTCCGGGATACTCCGTGTGGAGAGTATGGGTAGATGTGGTAGGTAGTATGGGCCCGTACTACTGAAAGCAGAGGACCCATACTTGATACAGGGAGTATTCTGAAGGTTCTAATGAGCGGATGGAGGAGTGGTGTTATGGTTCGAGTACCATACATCGAAGCGTACTGAGGAGTGATGTTATGGTTCGAGTACTATACATCGGAGCAGATGGAGGAGTGGTGTTATGGTTCGAGTACCATACATCGAAGCGTACTGAGGAGTGATGTTATGGTTCGAGTACTATACATCGGAGCAGATTGAGGAGTGATGTTATGGTTCGAGTACCATACATCGGAGCGGATTGAGAAGTGATGTTATGGTTCGAGTACCATACATCGGAGCAGATTGAGGAGTGATGTTATGGTTCGAGTACCATACATCGGAGCGGATTGAGAAGTGATGTTATGGTTCGAGTACCATACATCGGAGCAGATTGAGGAGTGATGTTATGGTTCGATTACCATACATCGGAGCGGATTGAGGAGTGATGTTATGGTTTGAGTACCATACATCGGAGCGGATTGAGAAGTGATGTTATGGTTCGAGTTTCATACATCGGAGCGGATCGAGGAGTGAAGTTATGGTTTGAGTACCATAAATCAGAGCGGATGAAGGAATGATGTTATGGTTCGAGTACCATACATCGGAGCAGATGGAGGAGTGATGCTATGGTTCGGGTACCATACACCGGAGCATATTGAGAAGAGATGTCATGGGATTAGTACCATGGTTCGTAGTGAATGATGCTTGTGGTTCTCCGGTTATCCGGTCATGATTGATGAGGTAGAGATTGGACGCTATGGGTTTTAGGCCTGTGGGCCATGATTGAGTTCGAAGAGGCGTCCCTTGAGAGGGAGGTCGAGAGCATATCAGAGTATTTTGGTAAGGAGTTAGAGGGAGGGGAGAATTTCGGTCTGAGTTGAGCAATCAGTCGATAGAGGAGATGTCACCTTCTATGACCTGAGTGGTGCTATTTATGTTCGTGTACGGAACATGAGAGGCCTGATGTTTATGTTTCGGGTTTGGGGGTAAAACCCTGTAGGTTGTCATTGATGATGATTTTCCATTAGGGTATCAGGTAGCATGTGTGCTGCAAGACAGTGATTTACCATGAGCAGATAGTTAGTTGGGACTGAGATAGTCGAGGACCACGTCACACCTATTTGAGTATAGTAGGGCGTATTGTACAGGTATCAGTGGGGGAGTCCAGTCGAGTTAATCAGTGCAGTGGTTTTTCTATCTATGTTGGGTATTGAATATGGGAGTGGGTCCCTGTTCTTGGGATGATCCGTGTGTTGGAACATCGGTTGATGAGTCGAGGTGGGGGAATATGATGATTTCGTGGTCCAGTCTATGAGTCAGTGATGTTATTGTACAGTTGAGTTGTTTGGTATTGGATTGGTACGAGACTTGGAACGACTAGAGGCAGTCGTGACGAGAAGTTCTTGAGGATTTCATCTGAGGTTCAGAGTTATGAGATCGATTGATTTCCTTAAAGGGGATTATCGGGCGTTGCGTAGCACTTTCCAGGGGCAGGTGCGTTATTGCTGGTGAAAATAGTTCGTGAGGTTGTTGATGTGTCAGATAGTGATGGTTCGAACCCTAAGTGGGGTAGAACCGGGTGGTTTGTTGAGAGATCCAGAGATTTGTGCAAGAGCGGTTAGGGGTTGGATGCAGAAACCTGCGGCTTGAAATCATGAGATCAGGGTCATTGGTGATCAAGGAAAGGTGCATGGCGAGATAATGCATGTGGTATATGTTTGAGAGAAGGATGGGTGTCTCCACGGCGGGTAGTCAAGGGTCGGGAATCTGGTGGTGGTCAGAGTCGTTTCAAGTGGAAGACTCGTAATGATGGTATGGGCAGTTGAGAACTTCTGGGTTGAAACATGGGTAGAAGATTGTCGAGTAGCCAACTCCCGGGCTGGGATGTGTATTCTTGCTTAGATTTTGAGCAGTAGCGGAAAGGGTTTCGGAGGATCATCAATGTGTTCTGAAGGTTTAGCGCCTTCCTTGTATTCCAATTGAGTGTTTGGCTGCACTAAAGTTGCACATTGAGTGAAATAGGAAATTATTATGGGATTCAGAGGAAATGTATTGTTGTATGTGTATGGTGCTGGGAGTAAGGGAATCAGTGGTAGAGGCAGGACATTATGATGCTCTGTTAGGGTGTTCCGTGGTTTCCGCGTATAGCGTCCTGATTTCAGAGATATTTAGAGTCTTGGGTTTAAGATGACTAGTGATGTATCATGTATGCACGGTTCCAGTGGGAGCCCTTCGTGTATTGTCATCAAGAGGGATTATTTAAGGAAGTGGATCTCCGTAGAGGTAGCTTCTGTGTTATGGCGGTTGCCACCAGAGTCTGTAATGCATATCGGGGCAAGTGTGTGTGTAACTATCTATGATAGACTTCGGTGCATGAGTTATTGAACATAGTGTGGCGTTGTAATGAGAATGAGAGTATAGGGTGATGCTACGTGGAGCCGTAGTACTCACAAGTCAGAGAGAGAGAGTCGTGATGCTACGGGGAGCCGTAGTATTTGCCAGTCAAAGGGTGTTGTGATGCTACGGGGAGCCGTAGTACTCACAAGTCAGAGAGAGAGAGAGAGAGTTGTGATGCTATGAGGAGCCGTAGTATTTACCAGTCAGAGGGTGTTGTGATGCTACGGGGAGCCGTAGTACTCACAAGTTAGAGGGAGGGAGTCGTAGTACTCACTAGTCAGAGGCTATCGTAATGTTGTGGGAAGCTATAGTACCCACTAGATGGCAAGAGAGTGTGATGATGGAGTGTTCTCCGATAAGTGCATGATGCAGAAGAGCTTTAGGCTTGAGTAGCCCTAGTGTTGAGTTTTTGGAATCCTAGTGGTTAAACCGAGGCGAGACTGGGGTCTCCGTCTCTGTCGGGAGGGTCAGCGAGGCGCGCGGGAGAATATGCGCAGCAGACGCCAGAGGTTAGAGCTAAGTCGATCTTCGATTGGATTGTATTTTTTATGAGGAGAAGGGAATTTCGTGACTTGCGTGTCACTGGGCCGTGATAGTGGTCACGGGGAGGAAGTTAGTGAAATGTTTTGGATCATGTTATGTGTGACCTTTGGGGGTTCAGCTGTGAGGCCAAAAGCTGACCTGGTGCTCAGTATCGAAGATGAATATGAGAAAAGAGCTAGAGTTTACCATGGTGATGTCTGTGGACACTTCAGAGAGAGTGAGCGACTCAGACGCTCGAGGATAAGTTTCGGGCATGTATATTAGATTTCGGGGGGAAATTGTGGCCCGTATTTTCCCTTGGCAGAGTTTTCCTACAACAACAGCCATCATTAGTGCATCAGTATGCCGCTTTTTGAGCTGTTGTAGGGAAGGGGGTATTGGACCCCATTTGCTGGGGAGAGGTAGAGCAACGTGTGATGGGAAGTACAGAGATTGTGCTTCAGACGTCAGAGCAGATACAACAGGTCAGGCAGAGGTTGTTGACCGCTCAGAGTCGCCAGAAGAGTTATGCGGACAGGCGCCGGTTCGAGCTCGAATTTTTGGTCGGTGACCTTGTACTGCTGAAGGTCTCTCCTTGGAAAGGAGTGATTCGATTCAGGAAGAGGGGAAAGTTGGGGCCCAAATATATTGGTCCATTCCGAGTGATCGCGAGGGTAGGCCGGGTAGCCTATCGTTTGGATTTTCCAACAGAGTTGGGGCAGATTCACGACACTTTTCATGTGTCGCAACTGAGGAAATGTATAGCCGATGAGTCGGCAGTGGTTCCATTAGAGGATATTCAGGTGGATGCGAGCCTGAATTATGCTGAGAGACCAGTGGCAATCAGAGATCAGAAAATCATGGTTTTGAGGAAAAAGGAGATACCCTTGGTTTTGGTTCAGTGGCGACATCGTAAGGGGTCCGAGATGACTTGGGAGCCAGAGCTTGAGATGCGTGAGCAGCATCCGGAGTTATTTGCAGAGCGAGACTTCGAGGGCGAAGTCTAGTTCTAGTGGGGGAGAATTGTAACAGCCCGGATTCCCAGGTATTATTTATTCTTCTTAATTTTGGTGATTTGTGAGGAGACTCGGCGAGTTGGAGCTCAAACTCGCCGAGTATGATCGCGGTTTGGGAAAGGGTTCGCGTCCGGACTCGGCGAGTCCAAAAGGTGGACTCGGCGAGTCCACGCTGTTTAATGAAACCCTAAATTTTAGGGTATGACACCTATTTAAAGGGGATTATGGCCGTCATTTGCGGCCACCAACCCCAGAGAGAACCCTAAAAGAGTCCTTGAGCGTTTTGTGAGAGAAAATAGGAAGATCCTTGATTACTTGTGGGTGATTTTGCATATAGAAGAGGATCAAGGCAAGAGGATACCAAAGGAGGTGCTAATCCAGTGATGCCTGAGTCCAGAGACTTCATTTGAGGTAACCATTCGTTCCTTTCTCAGCCCTTGGTGTAAATCTTAGAGTTAGGGCTTCTTTGTGGAATGATTCATGGAGTAATTGGACTCTTTTTGTGTTGATGCTTTAGATCTGGACCCAAAGAGGTCTAGAGACTCTTTTCCCTCAAGCTTTATGAGTGTTAATGGAGGCCATGAGCTTAGAATAGCATTCTAGAGACCATATCATCAAATAAGGCCTTTAGACCTTTGCATGAGCACCAAGATTGTAACTTTACGTGATAAATGTGCTTGGAAGGACTGGATCTATGAGTTACTAGAACGGATCTGACCTCAGGAGTTAGTTTGAGTTCATGCATGGCTTAGACTCGCCGAGTCCGAAGAACAGACTCGGCGAGTAGCATGAAGATTTTCCATAACCACTTAGTGAGTGGTGTTACCGAGTTAAGGGTTGACTCAGTGAGTCAGGGAGAGTCATAGAGGGTTGACAGGTGGACTGAGTCAAGCTGGAACTCGCCGAGTTGTTCTTGAGACTCGGCGAGTTGAGTCATGGTGGCCCCTCGATTCCTGCCAGGTGGAACTTGTCGAGTCAGGGAAGTACTCGACGTGTCAAGAGAGGATCCTAAGGAGTCAGTGAACACGTATAGACTCGCCGAGTCGCTCTAGTGCACTCGCCGAGTCCGGTCAAAGTTGACCGTTGACTGTTGACCAGAGTTGAGCAGTGTTGACTTGATAGGGGTAGTCAACCTTAGTTGTGAAAGTGTTAATTAGAGATATATTGTGTTATAGGAGGATCGAGCGCGAGTGATTTCTGGGATTTGCGAGTTATCGAGATACGCGAGGTGAGTCTTCTCACTATACTTTACCTTGAGTAGGTAACCAGAGTTATGTGACAAAGTATTTGTATGCTATGTGTTGTACTACATTATTTCTATGTGATTTATGTTGTGCATGTTTACAGAGTTAGAACCAGAAGGTTCACAGAGTTAGAACCAGAGGGTTCATAGAGTAGGGTCCACGGACCCACAAAGTTATAGCCTCGAGTGGCTAATATGTGTATGTGTGGTATTTTAGGGAACTCACTAAGCTTCGTGCTTACAGTGTTTTGTGTTATGTGTTTCAGGTTTCTCTCAGGATCACGGGACGCCACCGGCTCGATTGTACACACCAAAGAAAGAGTCATGTTTTGAGGATCTTGGTTTATTATGCAAGTGAAAATGGAGTTATGTTTTGTAATTCGATTATGAATGAGATTTTAAGCAAAGTATTTTAAGAATTAAACGATTATTTTTAAATGAAAAATTGTTTTGAAATTTTCGGCGTTACAGGATACCTTCATCCTGAACCCTCATCTGATGATAACCCGACCACATGTCTATCTTGAAGAACCAAGACGCCCCCTGTAACTGATCGAACAGGTCATCGATCCTCGACAACGGATAACAGTTCTTGACCGTCAACTTGTTCAACTCCCGGTAATCAATGCACATGCGGTGTGAACCATCCTTTTTCTTGACAAAAAGAATCGGCTCTCCCAAGAAGAGCTACTCGGTCGAATAAACCCCTTCCCTAGCAGCTCCTAAAGCTGCGAGGATAACTCCGACATCTATGGCGGCGCGAGGCGATAAGGCGCCTTGGTGATAGGTGCTGCTCCTGGAACCAAATCGATATGAAACTCTACTTGCATCTCCGGAGGCACACCCGGAAACTCATCGGGAAAAACTTCTGGAAACTTGCACACCATCGGGACCTCATCAATCGAATTTGGCCTCCCAGCGGCCACTCGCATGTCCACCACATAGGCTACGAATCCGCTGCACCCCTGCTGCAAACTCTGCCTCGCCCTGGCAGCTGAACAAAACGCTGACCCACATTGGGTCCCCTTGCCGTATACCGTAAGTACTCCCCTACTGGGGTCTCGTACCGTCACCAATTGACGCTCGCAGTCTATGATAGCTCCAAATCGGCTCAACCAATCATGCCCACTATAACACACACGTCCCCCATCGCAATCGGAACCACATCTATCGGGAACTCCACACCAAAGATCTCAAGGATACATCCTCGATTCACATCTGTAGCATACACTGCTCGCTCATCAGCTATGGAAACTCACAGAGGTTAACCCAACGCCTCTCGCTGGATACTAATGTACTGACTAAATGCCAAGGAAACAAACGATCGACTCGCACCCGAGTCAAGTAATACCAAAGTAGGCAAAGAACTCACAAGAAAAGTACCTACGCATATCATCATATAAGCACAAAATCTCAACTCAAATAAAAGATAATACAGAATACATACCAGCCACAACATCAGGCGTTGCACGAACCTCCTCCGCAATCAACTAGAAAGCTCTCCCACGAGCCTTCGATGCCTCGGCCTTCACTGGCCGAACCTCGGTAGCTCTAGCAGGAGGCGCAGATCCCTATGCTGATCCCTGAAGTAGCTGAGGGCACTTGGCCTTCCGATGGTCGGTCTGGTTGCAATGGAAGCAAACCGAAAATCCTTTGGGGCAATTCCTAGCGATGTGCCCCTCCTTCCCGCACTTGTAGCATACTCCAGCCCTGCACGACCCGTCGTGACTCTTTCCGCACTTCCCAAAAGTGCGGCCCTTCGTGCCTCCAGATCTCGAATCAGCGGGTCTGGCCCGCTTGGCTGCCGGCTGAGACTGAGTCTCCAACTCAATGCCCTTTTCCGGGCATTTGCCTGGAGCTCAACAAATTTCCGGTAAGTCGAGTTCGCCACAAAATCCCAAATATCTCTCCTCAGAACACTTAGATACCGGCTCATGCGAGCCTGCTCAGGGCAAAACATCGCCCTCTCATGAAACTTCCTGGTAATAACTGTAACAAAATAAGTACCCTGCTTGAGGGTCAAGAACTCCTAAATCAACCGTTCCCTCTCCACCCGGGGAACATACTCGTCTCTGAACATGGTGGTGAACCTCTCCCAGGTCACCTCAGAAATCTCCGCCAAAGTGAAGCTCGCCGTCACGGACTTCCACCAATCCTTCGCTCCCAAGCGGAGCTGGTTCAGAGCGAACCGTACCCTCAAGTGTTCTGGACAAGAACACGTATAGAAACATCCCTTGATGTCAGAGATCCATCTCATCAAAGCAATCGGGTCCTGCGTCCCATCGAACTCTGGTGGCTTCGTGTTGCTGAACTCCCGAAACAACAACGAGTCACCTCGCTAAGGTCTGGCAGCAGCAACAGCAGCAGTAGCTGCAGCTACCGCAGCCTCAGTCACTGCTGCATACCGCTCATCAAAGGTCTTAATCAATGTGGTCTTGATGTCCCCGAACATCTCTGGAATCTCAGCCCGAATGGCAGCAGCCACCTCCTCATGAATCAATCGACAGATCTCCTCGTCGTTGACACCACTATTCTCAGGTGTGTGTCGTATCCCAACCATGATGCCTCTAAAATACAACATATAAACATCAGAGACTCGATAGAGCATACTCGCACTCGATAACGCAACCCTACTCGTCCTCCAATATCCAAAGGATTCTTACTTGGACCACTCACTGATCCGGTGTCTTCAGTAGTATGGGCCCTATACTACTAACCACACCGCATCAGCATTCACCCCAAGTCCTCCTCGTTGGATCCCGGATCACAAGTACTCTACTCTCGCTATGCATTGGCTACGCTCTATTAAACCTCCCATGAGCTCCTATCTGCTACCTACTCGCTCCCAAAGCATATCATAGCACCAGAAATCTCCTAGGCTAAGGCATCACAAATCAGGCCACTCTAGTCCTAATATGAATACCTAGCCTACTCTAGCATGCATAACATAACATAGCAAAACTCATAACACATAATGTATGGGTATTCTGGGGATTCACCGTTCGGCCGTTGGCTGACCGTACACACTGCTCTGCTCTGGTTGTCTCAAAACTCCTTGCTCTTTTAGAAAATTTAGTTTTTTTTATCGTTGAAAATTTCTCAAATCCTTAGTTTGTGTTCATACACGCCCAAAGGTGCATCCGAGTCCCTCAAACCAAGGCTCTGATACCAACTTGTAACAACGCAATTTTCAAAACCAATTTTTCATATTTCAACAACCAAATTCATATAAAAATATTCTCAAAAGTATCCAACAATAGTTATCAAATCATAGTATATCCCAAGATCACCAAAATCAAATCCTCTATCTAGTGTGTACGGGTCACGCCGGCGCCTTTCCATGGTCCTTGCTAGTACCTGAAACACATAACACAACCACTATAAGCACGAACGCTTAGTGAGTTCCCCAAAATACCGCATACAACACATACACCACTCGAGGCTATAGCATGACCCTCCGGTCGATGTGTCTCAGCGGGTCCCTCTAGTCTCGTAGCTCGTTGGACCCTCTGGTCTGGTCATAGCTCATTGGACCCTTCGGCCCGGTTTGTATCGTTGCATCCTCCGGTCCGGTCTATAAAATCATACAACATACATATATCACATAGCACATAATCTCATATATAACACATAAGACCCTCGGGTCAACACATAATACCACTCTAGGTAACGTATAATGAGAAGACTCACCTCGTGTAACTCGGTAACTCGGAAATCTCGAACTCCGAGAAATAAGGCCTAGCCTCCACCTAATCATATGAAATAATCACTTGTCATCAACATAATTCCCAAGGCTAGACCATTTCCTCTAATCACTCTCAGGGGAGGTAAAAGACCATTTTACCCCTTACTTGGCTCAAATACACTAAAGTTGACCAAACCCTAAAAGTCCACAAAAGTCAACCCTCCGGTTTACGCTGCGCGTACCAAACGTGTACGTTGGGCGTACCCGGAGCCTTCACAAAATCGGGGTACGCGGCCCCTTACGCCACGCGTACTGGCATTACGCCCAACGTAATACCCAATTTCCTCATCCATCTCATTCAGGTCTTAAACGGTTAAGACTTTCATCCAAAATTCAGATCTCGCTCCTCTAACATGACTTAATCCATAAAATTGAAACCTTTAAGCCTTTGCATGGCTGTAAAGGTCACTTTCTCCTCAAAACACCTTTCCTCTTTCCATAATGAGACTATAACTCATGCATGACACAAGATCCACGTCCAAGACTGGATTTTTATGAATCCTTAACACAATATACACTAGAAAAGTTCAGATCTAAACTCATGGAGACTCTTTGCACATAAAGTCTCCAACTTTGAACCAAAAACCCTAAAAATGGTCCAAAAAGAAAAACTTATGAAGAACAAGGAAAGCTTTGAGCTTTTTACCTCAGAAGTGATCTCCAACCACTGTAGAACTCAGATCTACACTTGTTCTTCAACTTCTATCTCTAACAATGGCTCCTTCTTCTCATTCTTTACCTTGAAAAGGTAACTTCATGCTCAAAAACACACTCACAAGCTAAAGCATGGATCTCAGCTCTCTAAGGACTCACTCAAGGTGTATGGTGGATAGGGTAAAGGACTACATGTTCCTTTTATAGTGCACAAGCCCGAAATTTAGGGTTTGCATCTGGGCTCACTACGCCCAACGTAGCCCCTGGGTACGCCCCGCGTACCCGGGCGAGTCCGTGTTCAAATGGAGCGCGCGAGTACGCGCGGCGTACATCTCAGTACGCCCATCGTACTCACTAATCTCACACACAACTTTAAGGGCCTAATTTGGCAACTCTCAAAAATAGAAGGATCATAAAGCTTACCTGGATTCCGGGCTGTTACAACTTAATTGATAATCTCAAAACTAAAGTTTGTGATTGGGTTAAAAGTTTTGCATTTCATTCTGTTTTCAAAAGTAATTTCCAAGGACCAAAACATCCTTGGGTACCTAAATTCTTACATTGATCACAGGTATTATGTGACGAGCAATATGATGAGAAATGGTATATTTATAGTGGCTGCTCATGTCACATGACTAGACGAAAGGAAAATCTGAGAGATTTTCGAAGCTTGGAAAATGCAGGGGTTGTGAAGTTCGGCAACAATCACAAGTGCCAGGTGAAAGGATATGGCATAGATGGAAAGTTCACTGTTAATCGTGTGGCTTATGTAGAAGGTCTTCAACATAACTTGATAAGTGTTTCACAACTTGTTGTGGGCACTGGTAATCAAGTGGTGGTTAACGAATGAAGTTTTACTCAGGTCCAAACGACATGGTGACATGTTTAAACTAATCAAGTTCGGCAACATCATTTCGATTGTTGAAACTAATGAAGTTTTACTCAGGTCCAAACGACATGGTGACATGTTTACTCTTCATATCAAACCAATCATCGACAAACCCTCAGTGTGCTTACTTTCGAAAGCTTCCTCAGACATTAGTTGGCTATGGCATCGACGTTTATCACATTTACACCTTTGAAATTTGAATAAATTGATTGTTGATGATCTTGTTCGAGGTTTACCTGTACTAAAGTTTAACAATGATACCTTATGTGCAGCCTGTGAACAAGGAAAACAGCATAGGAAAGGACATCCAATAGTGATAGATTAGAAAATTGTGGAACCGTTGGAAGTTGTTCACATCGACCTTTGTGGACCATCAACTGTTGAAACTCTCAACAAGAAACGATACATTTTGGTTATTTTTGATGATTTTGCACGATTTACATGGGTATATTTTCTCGGGTTAAAATTTGAGGTTGCTCAAACAATGATCGAGTTTATAAAGAAAATTGAGATAAGTTTGAACAAAAATGTTCAACCGATCAAAAGTGATAATGGGTTTGAATTTAAGAATAAAGTGTCAGATTCGTACTTAATCAAAGGAATTTAACATAACTTCTCTTCACCCTATACACCTCAGCAAAATGGTGTTGTTGAAAGGCAAAATAGGTCACTTTGCGAAGTAGCAAGAACAATGTTGATATATGCGAATCTTCCTCAATATCTATGGGCTGAAGCAGTTTCGACAGCATGTTTCACTCAAAATCGATCTTGCATTGATCGTCAATTCAATATCACTCCGTATGAAATCATCAATAACCGAAAACCTAATGTCAAATTCTTTCATGTTTTTGGTTGCAGGTGTTTTATAATGAATCTTAAAGATAGCATTTCAAAATCTCAAGCAAAGGCTGATGAAGGCATATTTTTGGGATACTAGCACAATTCGGTTGCATATAGAGTGTTAAATAAGCTCACACGAAAAGTCGATGAGACATTCAATCTTACTTTTGATGATTATTATGTAAAACAAGTTGAAAAGAAATTTGAACAAAAATAAATTATTAATCAATCATTTGATGAAACTAAAGAATCAAATTCATCTGACTTTCATTATGATTTAATTTTTGGAATTCCTGACAGGGTTGTGGATGCTGAAGTTCATGCGAATGATAATCATCACTCTGTATCTTCGAAGCACATTGATGACTTGGAAATCCCTCAAACTATTGTAGATGTTAATTCAACAACGAATTCTCCAGGAGTTGGCGAAAGTATGCATAATAATCTAGTGGATGGGGAGGACTTGGATTCAAATACTCTAGTTAAAGGGAGCATTCTTTCGAGGGGGAGAATGGGAGAATGGATGAAGATATTGAGGGGGAGTATCTAGTTGAGGGGGAGCATCAAAATGATAATCGTGTTGAGGAGGAGCATGAAGAAACTGATACAATAAATATTAATCAAAATGATGATTTTAATGATCCAAATGATAATGTTTCTATTGTAGGATCTGAAAATGAAGAGATGTACGAAGATGCACCTTTGGAATTTGATCCAGCATATCCACCGTTAGAGAAATGGACAAGGACTCATTCGAAAGATCAAATCATTGGGAATCCTCAAGATGGAGTATTAACAAGAGCTCAAACTCGTGCAAAGAACGAGGTATTAAATACTCATCAAGAATTTTGCATGTTCAATGTTTTTATCTCGAAAATTGAACCAAAAACAGTTAAGGTTGTAATGGAACATCCAGATTGGGTTGTTGCAATGCAATATGAACTAGCTGAATTCGATAGAAATAAGGTATGGAGATTAATTCTGAAACCTGAAAATCTTTCAATTGTTGGGTTCAAATGGATTTTCAAAAACATAACCGACAAGGATGGAAATATTGTACAAAATAAAGCACGAGTAGTTGTAAAAGGATACTCAAAACAAGAAGGGATTGATTATGAGGAAACCTTTGCCCTTGTCGCAAGACTCGAGGCTGTTCGAATATTTTTAGCTTATGCAACTCATAAGGATTTCGATGTCTATCAAATGGATGTGAAATGTGCTTTTCTCAATTGTGAACTCGAAGAAACTGTTTATGTTGAAAACAAAACATATACCTCTTCGTTATCTTTTTATCAAAGATCATATGGAAGATGGCAACATAGAAGTTCATTTTGTAAAGACAACGGATCAGCTTGCTGATATTTTTACAAAAGCTTTGGATGAAAAATCATTTGTTCGAATTTTGACAGGATTGGGAATGATCGGAGCAAGTTCAGTTCCATGAATGATTTTGAATGTATAACAACGAAGTGTTATATGAATATTACGATTCAGAGGTTATCATGATTCATTCAATGGCTGATAGTATTAACCATTCAGAGGTTATTGTTCATAGTCAACGCTTCGACATGCTTTGTCTTCGTTATATTGAGTATTTTTATTTAGAGTAATACTCTTCGTTAGATTTCCAAATTTTCTTTAAGTATCATAGTTTTATTTTCGAAAAATAAAAAAAAAACTACAAAAAGATTTTATTTTTGTTTTGTCATTTTATTTTCGAAAAATCACAAAATTCAAAAAGATTTTATTTTGTTAATTGTCTTTGTTTTTGAAAATCTTACAAAAACAGAAAAAAAAATTTCTTTCGAAAAATCAAAAATATCAAAAAGATTTTTGTTATGTTTTTTTTTGTTTTTTTTTTTGTATATACAGATTTCACGAAAGCTATACAAGGATCATGCTTGTGTTTCTCTGGGGAGGTACAATTTCGAAAACTTTGTACTAGTTAGACTGTCCCTGGAAGCATGCTGCAGCATGTTGAACCCAAGCCGCAATAGACTCAATGTGTGTCTATCAAAGCCTTAATGAAATTTTTCACACGAAAATTTCTTCCAATGTCAGACTTATATTCACATTAGTCAAATGAGCTACCTTACTCTTCTCAAATGAGTTAAGAGTTTTCTGTTTGGTCTAATCATAATAGAGGTACAAGTGTTTCTGTGAACCAATCTTTTTCATCACAAAATTTCTTACACTTTCACACACGATGACATATGTCCAAGAGATCTTTGATTCAACCCATCAAGATTTAGACATGTCAAAATTCTGTGTTTATGATCCAACATCATGAAGCCGTGATGAAAGTGAAACCCAACATTCTATCTTCGTAAGGAATTGACGGGGAACTGTGTTCCAGTTTTAACGAAACATTTGTTTCAGTACCACTTTTCGAAACTCCAAATCCTATTCATTTCATATGAGTGATCTTGATCAAACTATCGAAGCCCATGGTGTTTGTTACCCAACAGGATTCAGTATCAATTTTTCCATAAATATAATTTATGTGTGAGTTTCATTTTCTTTTGAATTCACTTTCAAAATAATTCAAATCGTACTTGTCACTAACTACACTGGTGAAACAGGTAATATTGGTTACAATTACTCACCTTATGATTAGGTTGAAATGTAATGAAATTGTAAACTACCCATGAAGCCTTATAAAAGAAGCCCTTCGATACTTCTCTATAGGTATTCGATTGTAATTCACGGTAACATACTCCAACAGTTGATTATCTCTCTTGATAATTAACGAAGTAAACTTTTCCTAGGGTTTAAATGCTTTTGTGTGGAATACTTCTTTATTTGACATCACATATCTAAATTTTCGTTAATTTGCTTCTTATCTTATCTTTGGAAAACTGCACTCACGAAATCCTTGAGGTTATGTGTAATACCAACTCATGCTGATGATTTCAAACATATGGCCCATGACTACGATTTATATCCCAAAAGTGAAAGAGCCTTACCTCCATCCGAAGATTGGTGACAATTGCAATTCAATTGGGATAAACGATCAGACTGTTTGAAAAGTCGTTTTGTATTCAGTCCGGGTTTCTAGGTGATGTGACAATTACTTTTTGACGCATGGTTACTTTTTCGGCAGAGTGGTGCGAGATTCAAGGTGCACGTCGGATATCATTTAATGTTAGTCCCGCTTCAAATTCAAACACTAGGGTTACATATAAAAGGGGAATCAAAGGGTTTTATCAGTTTACGCTTTCAAACGTAAAATTCCCAACTTTTCTTTTAAAATCCTCGATTGTTCTTCAAAGCTTCACCAAACCATACTCATGGTCAATTCTGCTAAAATTGTTCTTCACTCACAAAACACTGAAGATATTACTTCCCAACCGATAATGAAGATTCAAGGCACGAACTATCAAGTTGAAGATGATGTTTCACTTTATACAGATGAATTGAAGATATTGGTAGTCGCATTGAAAAGCTTTGTTCTTTCGACTGCCATGTTCAATTCCTTTGATGTTCCATTTTCTTGGCTTTCACAAGCAGGATCCACTCCTACTTACAACAAAGCAATGGATATCATCACTTTCCCAACTGGTGAATGAAAAGAAGATCTGATTGTCCAAGAAGATTTTTAGTCAGATTCTTGATATCCCTAATTCTCCAATATATACTGAGCTTTCTTCCGAACAAGTCATACACATGTTTAATGAGATGGGTCATCAACCCTCACTCACCAAGATAAGTGATTTCAAGAAGTCTGGACTTCCGACTATTTGGAATTTTCTCTTCGGAATCTTTCTATGTTGCTTGATTGGTCGCAGTGTTGTCTTGGATAAAGGTCAAATGGAGGTTTATGCGATGGTAGCTGGTGTGTACTATGATATCACTGTGGATTATTCTACAGAGTTGTGGAAGGAATTTCAGAAGAGTGTAGAAAACATGAATGTAGTTTAAGGAATTTCTTGTGCAAGGTATTGGAGTTTAATTCTTCGATATTTCTATGCCAAAGATGGAATTAAGGTGCCTACCGGTGAGGAGACAGCTGAATTTATGACGTATCAATTTCCGAAGGAGGTTACTGATGATGCTGAAATCTTTACGCACATTGCAAGAATTTCAGATGCAATTTTACAACGTGTTGATCCAACAAATTTGGTTCTTATGGAGTATTTAGAAACAATCAATCCTGATGATGGGTCTGGGAGGTTGTTGCCAAAAGAAGCAGTTGGTCCTTCGAAGAAGTCATGCAAATCAAAGAAGGATGCAAAAATTACTTCTGAGAAACTTGTTCAGGAGCCAAAGAAAAAGAAGTCACCACCACAATTGAAAAGCCAGAAGCACAAGTTTCGAATGTTGTGGTTAAGCCTGTTTTTGATGACCAAGAAAAGGAAACAATCCCATCAAAATCATGTATATTTTGTAGAATAAAGAAGAAGTCTCATGGCTCATGAAAGCTTTTAGATGGTTCGTTCAAGTCTTCTTCTACTATGGTTCGTAAACCATATTTGAATCACTAAGGAATTCTCATTCGTGAGGTTCCAGCTCCTATTTCTCCTTCATCCAAGAAACGAAGAGCTGAAGATGTTGCTACACATATTTCCAAGAATAAGTTAAAGAAAAGAAAGTTGGATCTTCAAGAAGAATCATCCGAATGAGAGAAAGTTCCTGAAACACTTGAAGCTACTATTTTTCAATCAACATCTATTCCTGAGAAGACTAAGGTCACACCAACCGAAGTTTTGTTAACCGAGTCAGTTATTACGGAGGTTCGAACTTCAGACATTAATACACACATATCTTATACGGATGTAAATGTCATTATTGGTGAAGGAAATTCAAATAAAGAAATTGTTGTTTCCACACAAGGTATTCCTGCATCTTCTGATACTTGTGTTTCTTTATCTCCGGTGATTGTTCCTATTACAAACACTACCAATTCACCCACTTTTGAAACCATTTTCACTCAACCCATCACTACTTTGTTGTCATCTCAAACCACTGATCCACTTCCATCTACTGAGGATACTGATATTGATGAAGGGGGTTTTGGAGGAACACTTGAAGAGATGGAATTTGATGAAGAAGAAGAAACTTTTCCTGACAATATGTTAATGACGATGAAGCAATTTAAGATTTTGAATAATAAGATGAATTCCATTAATTAGTCTCAAGCTGACATGGGGGGAATTCAATCTATTTCAAGTTTGGAACTTGATGTTATGCTCAAAGCATTCCAAGGCAGGAAGCTCAATAAAGTTTCTAGAATGATTCAAGATTTTGAATCTAAAATCATGGAGAAGGTGGATCAAAATTATAAGTGTAATGAATTACGATTGAAGTCTCAATCTTTTAATTCTATGGCTGAAGTTCAAGATTTGCGAAGGGTGAGTAAAGAACGACATGTCTTGTTTATTAAAGATGTGAAACAAGTACGCGATGATGTCAACCTCACGCTTCAAGAACTTCGTGAAGATATGATCAAAGATATTGCTAGTGCTTAGCAACACTATGCAACTCTAAATCAAAAGGTGGATATTATTTGTGATGCTGTCACAAAGTATGGCAAGATGTATGACAGCTTGAGTCCTCAAGTAACTCAACTTTTTATGGATAACAGTCGAAGCTTTGTGGAGCTTACTTCTTTGTTAAAAGAATTGAAAGACTTATCTACCACACCTGTTTCCTCTTTGATCATAACCCTTGAATTCTTATCTCAAAAGTTTTCTCAATTCGAGGCTGTGTTGCATAAACAGTTGGCTCCGTTATCCAAGTTTTCAAGTGTTCTATCAACAAATGCCCCACTTGTTGTAACAGGGGTGCAAGGGGGAGAAAAGAAGGTTGGTAATGTGAAAGTTGGTGAGGTTTCACATGAAGCTGTGAAAATTGTTGGGAAAAGTTTTCAAACAACAATTTCAATATCCAAGCCAATTGTCTCAACTTTTGGGCCTATTACTTCAACAGTTGTTACAACAATTCCAATTTCCACAATGCCAATTCCAAGACCAATTTCTAAAGGAATTATTATTAGGGAAGGTGGTAGTAGTTTGAAGCCCAAAGAAGCTATTGATAGTTCTTCGATCAAAGACAAAGGGAAAACAATTTTGGTCGAAAAGTCGAAAGAGGAGAAGAAAGCTGAAGTTGAAGCTGAGCTAGAGAAATTATGAGTATTTCAAAGCATTTTAATACTTCGTGCAAATGATCCACTTGGTTTGAACTAGGGTGATCCTGCAAAGCATTACAATTACGAAACAATTAAAGCAAAAGTTGCATATAATCATATGTATGCTTTTGAGAAGAAGCCGAAGCAAAGCTATGTTGCTGTTAATTTTGATTGAAAACAACTAGATTTCCCGGGGAATGAAATGATGTTCACCATGGCTCAGTAAAAGATTGCTGAGAAATTTGATAATGAGGATGACTACACATATATGAAGCTCAGGTTTCATGCAGTTCTTGGAAAACTTCCAAAGGAAATGCGGTCACTCGTGAAGATAAAGAAGGTGATCAGCATTAAGAAGGATGCTGATATTCCACTAATGAATTTGTATGATCCTATACAAGTTGCATTACTTTTGAATGATAAAAAGGCTTCTTATCTTCGAGAAACGGATCCAAAAGTTTTTCTTCTTGGTCTTACTCACATCAAAATATTCATATATAACTACTATGAGTGTTTAGCCTTAACAGATTTGGAGTTAGCAACTGCGAAGGGGTTGGAAGTAAACCCGTGGAACCAATGAAGACTCAACCTGAGTTAAAGAAGTATGTTGATGGGGACATTTGTTTGAAGCCTTTCGGTTTGGTATTCCCAGGAAAGGATAAAAATGGAAAAGCGAAGAGATTCTTCTTCCAAGCATGAGAAGTAGAGAGATACACAACATCCCAGTATACGAACTTTATTGTTCATATGAATAACTGCAATAAGAATAACGAAGGGGACAAGAAAGAGTTGAAGAAGATTATTTCATGGTACTCTGAAATCTGAAGGGTGATGTTGTATGCTATACAAATTCTTTTGAACTGAAGATGTTCGACATTATTACAAAGTGGGAGAATGTTAGGGTCGAAGACCTGTTGTAATATGTCGAAGACATAAGTTTCTTTTACAAGGCATATTTCTAACGAAGCTTAGATATTTAGTCCTTGTAATTTTTTGTGTGCTTTCATGTTTCCTATAAATAGGAACTTTACTTAGAGTTAGATAGAGTATATGTATGAACTTATCTATTTTCTCTATGTAATATTTGAAAGCATAATAAAGCTGAAACCGGATCATATTTACATCTTGTGTTCAATCTACTTTCGTTTAACTCTGATTTGATTCATACTTGATTCAACACTTCATCACTTCGTGCCTACCAGCACATTGAACACAGAGTCTAAACAATTTAGTTTCAGTGCCTTACACGAATTTCAGCTTGCCCATTAACACTAAGCTTCATATCACTTCCCATGAGGTAGTGAGGGGTTTTAGAGTCGAAGCAATCCTGTATTTGGCCTGGTTGGGTGATATTTCCTGATTAGTTATCTGATAACCTAGGAACTGGCCTTCCTTCCTCCACACTAAAAGTGCATTTTCCTAGGTTGAGTGTCATTTGTGCCTTCACCAAGGTTTGAAAAGTTTTTCTCGATATCATGGAGTAATTCTGCTTCGTCATGGATTTTGATAACCATATTATCGACGTATACCTCGACATTCCTACCAATTTGGTCTGCAAATACTTTGTCCATCAGGCGTTGGTAAGTTGCCCCGACGATCTTGAGACCGAATGGAATTTTTCGGTAGCAGAAGGTGCCACGATTGGTATGAAAGGCCATTTTCTCCTCATCTTCTCTTTTCATTTGGACTTGATGATACCTCTTGTAGGCATAGAATAAGCACTTGATCTGGAATCCTTCCAAGGATTCAACATTTTGATCTCTTTCCTAGAGGGGTAATGATCCTTCTGGAAAGCGTTATTCAAATCGAAGTAGTCAATGCACATCCTCCATGATCCATCATGCCTCTTAACCATCACTAGGTTCGCTATCCAGGTAGGGAAAACTGCCTCCCGAAGGGGGCTCACCAAAAGAATGTTCAAGCTATGCTCGATGACCTTGTGATCGACCCCTGTCATATATGTATGTTGCCATACGAAGAACTTGGGTAATTCGCTATCCAGATTGTTTGTGTTGGGTAATTCGGGTGAATGATGTGCTTTTCTGTTTGGAAATCTTCCTTTATTTTTTCGTGGGTTAATGGAAACTATTTCGGTCGACCCAGCATGTGTGCTAAAATTGACGTTTTCATAGATTGTTGACGGTATGGCCTATAGCTAGAAGAGTGTCGGTCGCCAGAGAAAGATGTTGGCTCTGTTGGGAGACATATCACTGAAAATTTGATCGTTCATATGATCTTATCCCTCCCATCATGACTAACCAAGGTGAGTGGTAAATGTATGGTACCCAGTAGCCATTGGTTATGCCCTGTGAAGCATTTTAATATTCCACCTGTAAGGGCTTTAGTCCTTCCTTCCAGGAGGTGGGAAACCGCCTAATGAAATGTTCATATAGTGTGTCTATACTGCTACCGTTGTCTATGTAGACACAATGAACTTAAGTTTGCCATATGTAAGCAGTGAGCAAGAGTGGATCCCTGGGATCCTAATATAGTATCCTTTGGTCATCTATCGAGAATTTGATATTGAGTTTGTTACCATATAATACCTCAGTGTCATCCTTTGCTTGGTAGGGCTAACCTCTTTTGCGGGGCCTATCGATGGTGAAGATATCGCTCTTTTTCTCTAGGTGCTTTCCTATGTCTCTTTGAGTTTGGGAATTCTTTTGTTCAATATCAAACATGAATCTCAGGTCCTTTGCGATATCATAGAGGTCGCCCTTTAAATTCTTTTCTGCAATCTCTTTCTTCAGCACCATGCACTCGCAAATATCGTGAGTTTTGCACTTGTGAAACTCACAATACTTGCCTTTTTCTTTTTCCATCTGTGAAGGTGTTTTCTCGATGGCGTGGACAACAGCTCAGTGGCCCCAATATTTTTCTTTTCCAAATGGACGATATCTCCAAGATGGATATCACGAGTTTTGGTTGTGCTTGTCATGGCCCCCGTCTTGGCGCTCTCGATGGCTAGTGTTGGGACGAGAGACTGTTTCATCCTATTTTGTGTATGCATTGGCAAAAAACTTTAGATTGACTTCTTTTATCTCTCCACCTTTGATTTATCTAAGATATTTCTCGACTCTGTACTTAAGCTCGCCCTCGATTGAGGTACCGTCCCCTGTATCTTCTTCGATAGAGGGCTAGGGAGTAGGCCTTTAGCGAAGGCGCCGATTATAAGGACTTCCTCATGGCTGGGAACGTTTAGCTTTGCTTGAGTGAATCTGTCGTAACACGCCCCTATTGACTCTCCCTTCTTTTGCTTGCATGCTATTATTGAGTCGCATCTTGGTTTCCCTTCCTTAATTGCATGAAATTGTGAGGAAAAGGTACGTAACTACTTAAAACTCGAGATGCTACCAGGTCGTAGTGCCTTGATCCATTTTCATGTGTTTCCCAATGGTGTAACAGGGAAATACATACAGGTGAACCGTTTCTCCATCCTCAGTGACATCATCGTCGACTCAAAAATGTTGATATGTTTTTCTGGATCGGTTGTACCTTCGTACTTGGGGATGTTTGTGATGGGTTTTTGAGCATTCTAACACTCCTATGGTGTACATGCAACCCTAGAAACCTTGAATCTATGTTTTATCTATCAAACATGCAAAATTGATTTTCCAAGGTTCTTAACCTATCTAGCATACAAGGGAACTTTAATCGTAAAGGATAGTAAGAAAACATACCTTGTAGTGATTTGGATTCCTTGAAAACCTTGTGAGCCTAGCACCCCAAGTGTGATGCCTCAAATGTCTCTCACAACACCAAATGCACTTGGAATAACCTTTAGATAAATAGAACACTACTAAAATTGGATATGCCCTCTTATTCAAACACTAGTGTAGATTTTGGTCTATAACATGTTGCTTATATAGTGTGTCATAATTAGGGTTACACCATGTAAACCCTAATTTGACACGACTCTTCATTTGCATGATCCATGGATTCAAAGACACCATGGAGTATCCTTTAGGTTTTAGCCCAACTTGATAATCCATGGAGCATAAGCCCACTATACAAGTATGGATGATTTACACAATCAACCCATATATTTAATTAGTCTTCTTTTGATCACTTAATTAATTCTAAATTAATTCTTCATCGATACTAATTAAATAATCATATTAATATATTAGAACTTATAAAGCATAACTAGTACTCCTCACCGGGTTTTCCACGTGTGGATATAGAAAAACATTGAACATCATGAATTGTTAACGTAATATGGGTTCCCGTACGCTTGGTTATACATCACTGCTTGTGAGATGTATGATTGTTGGTGTGAGCTTGTTTGCGTGCTTTGTTGCAGCTGTGAGCTCGATCCTAGCTGACAGAGCATGTACAGGTTCAACCCTTGTGGCTGTTAAGTATGGACATTGAGTTGTTGTGTCGATGATGAGTGAGAGTTGGATTCTTGTAATGATGGTACATGTAGAATGAATCCCTACAACTGCTGGAAGAAGGGGTTGAGCATCGAGGGTTATTAAGTGATGAGCAAAATGCACGACATGCCTGCTATTAGAGAAAACTGGTAGTTTGACAGTGGACTGTATGCAGAAGACAATATGGTTCCTGGGGACCATGTATTCATCCTTGCCTGCTGTGATTGAGAAACCAGTGATTGCGACTGCTGAGCCAATAGGTTTGACAGCCGAGTAACCGTTATCTGAGGTGCCACGGTCTTTGTTGTAACCATATGCTCTATGTTGACGAGTGGGGGTTTCCCTAAGGCGACTATTTCCGTCGCTGCTATTTTCGTTGTTGAACCTGGTGCTTGTGTTGTTAGCGTTTAGGTGGAGGCTTGAATCTCTGATGCAGATGCTTACGTGCTATCGAGCGAGGGCATGGATGTGGGCGAACTTATCTCTCCTCCGCTGGACGCCATAAGTCCCTTTCCTATCATCACCGACGTCTAGAGTCATATCAAGGTTGTGTAGCTTTGTTTACATGTAAAGCTAGCGCAAAATGTTGTGATATGAGCTTTGGACATAACCCTATCACTCAATGATTTCGGTTGGGTTGACTAATGTAATCACATCAACAAAGAGATAACATATGTCGTCGTCTGGGAGGTGGTCCCAGGACGAAGCTTCGATGGTCTAGTTGGTGTATGTTTGACAATAATGTGATCAGGGTTTTGGATAGAGAGAAGGAGATCCCTTCTTTTGGAGATGACATGTCATTATATACTTATTGTCTCGTCTAGGCCGACAGGACGTGGATGCGTCCCATTGGTGGACCGTGCACCACCAACGGTCATCTGCTATGGGTGTAGAATAAATAGAGGAAAACGCCATGGGTGCTACATGTGTCACTTTGGGAGACGACCAACTGTGTTTTCTCTTATTATAGACCAGAGATTGTTGTCCGGAATTGGACCTAGGCATGAGGGCACCAAGCATAAGGATCCTAGTGCGAGGGCGAGGGCCTAGGTCTAGCGCTAGGACGGATTCTCGATCGTTAGCTAGGTTGTCCTGAAGATAGCAGTTATGCTATCTTTAACGTATTCCTAGTTGGATACGTTATGAGTAACTATTAAAATTATTAAATATTTGTTAAAAGTTTATATATGAGTTAAAAGCCTATTGAATAGAATATTTGTTAGATGTGTATTTGATTTCGTACGTTGTACGTACCACATAGGATTCTATATGTGCTAAGATGTATATATAATATTATTACATGATAATAATAACAAAACTAGTATTAATGAGAAGATAAATGTATATTAATACCTAATACAATAATACTCTATGTTAAATATGTACACTAAATTAAGAGTGCTTAGTTATACCCTATAATGTAAAGATATTACATGGGGAGGAAATTTGTTTTGAGGGTTGATTACGGGTACTAAAATCTTCTCTGGGAACGGAGAGTTGAACTATGTTCAATGATATTGATGACTGGTGGGGTATGTTTTACGTACATGAGTGCTATATTAGTGCCCCCTCCTTTTTCCTTATTGGTGACCCGTGGGGTACGGTTTACGTATATGACTGCTATATTAGAATTCAACTTCCTTTTCTTCTTGATGAGCTTCGTGTGTCATTGTTTCCATTTGCGAAGTGATCAAACGAGCTTCTTGTATCATCATTCCTATTTACGAAGTTATTACATGAGCTTTGTGAGACTGCCAGATAGGGTTTGTCTGTATCAGACCACTACTAAGTATTGTTAAGTCATCTAGTGGAGTATGGATGACCCCTTGACTTAACCGTCATGTGGTGTTAATGAATCATACTATTTGGGGTGTTTGGATTGTGTGTTCATTTTTGTACCCCATTCTGAATCATATTATCTAGGGAGTTTGTAATGTGTGTTCATTCTGGTAATCCATTACCCTCATATGTTGTCTTTATTGATCCATGTCTACTGTCAGGGAATCCCTAAAGTAGCATAGTCAACTTATTGTTCACGGTGATCCATCTGGATAGATCTCGTATGGTTTTTGTATAGGATCAATATATGAGGATTGAAGGGGTGGGGTAGTTTTCGTGATAGATATGACATATTTGTGTTGATGATAAGAGTTGGTTTTTGCAGGTTTGAGATATATGACTTATTATCATTAAAACTTTGTGGGATTGAAAACCCCATGTATCTTACCTTATTTCACAACATAACCTACTCAATTATATGCATCACATGTAGCTTTGCTAAGACAATGAAGAGTAGAATAGGATGCTTGGTGATTGAAGAGAAGACCCACAATAATGTTCAGTATTGTTAGGTCTTTCGTTGTAACATATGTGGTGTATCGATTATGACACCCTTAGAGTTTTTATTATCTGAGACAATCGGTTTTAGTCAATCTGGTTTAATGTACTGGGACTTTCAACAAATAAAGATGTTATGAATTCTCAAAGCATACATATATATTTTTTGATTATGAAAAGTAAAGGATGTCACAGTGGGTGGGAGAAGGATGATATCAAGGAGTGTACAAAGAATTAACAAAAGTCTATAAAAGTGTCAATAAATGGTGAGTGTTAATAAGTAGACAGAACTAAAAAAATTGATCCTTGTGGTTCTCTCTCTCTCTCTCTCTCTCTCTCTCTCTATATATATATATATATATATATATATATATATATATATATATATCTTTGACTTTCTTTCTCTCTCTTCGACTCTCAGTGATTTATTTTTTAATCTCTCTTTTATCCTTCCTAACCCTTCACCTGGAAATCAAACCCATTTCTCCTTTTTTTGGTGACTATGGACTTCCCTTTTTCCTCATATACTCTTGAAAGCCGATCCAAAACTACCTTCTCCCAGCACACTATCCGTCCGGAAGTTCCTCATTACGTCTTTAGATTGGAAAAACTGAAGCTTTTCAAATTTGAAGATCGAAATGTCTCACCACACCTTCCATAAAAATTGTATTCCTATGAATATCAGAAGTTTTGATATAATAATCAGCATGGATTATGTATCTCTTCACTGTGCTAATATCTTGTACTATAAAAAAGCCATACGATTACCATTATCCAACAAAGAAGCCTTAATCATTTATGGAGACACATCATGGAAAAACCTCAACATCATCTCTTGAACGAAGGCTGAGAAATATATACATAAGAAATACTATGCCTTCTTGGTGCACTTTGTAGATAAAAAGAACAAGGATAAGATGATCGAAGATACACACAAGTGTGTAACTATCCAGATGTATTTTCAAAAGCTCTACCCAAATTACCTCTAGTAAGAGAAGTCGAGTTTCAAACTGAATTGATTTTAAGAGCAACACCTGTGGCGAAGTCTCTTTATAGGTTGGTATCATCCAAAATGCATGAAGTGTCTAGCTAACTGTAACTTGAAAAGGGCTTTATCAAACCAAGCTTCTCACCTTGGGGAGCACCGGTTCTATTCATTAAGAAGAAGAATGGATCCTTCAGAATGTGCATCGATTATCAGGAGCATAACAAGTTGATCATTAAGAGCCAATATACTCTCCGAATAATCTGGAAGAGAAATTGTTGAGAATAAACCTATTTCAAGGTGCACACAGTGATTTGGAGGGACTAACTTGACGTGTTCAAGATGGAAAAATCACGAGGGTTTAATGAACTAACACGACGAGTTGAGATGCCTCAACTCGGCGAATTGGTGGCTGGGAAGGAAACCCAAATTTCTAGGGTGTTGCACCATATTTAAAGACCGTAAGTTACTTTGGTTGGCCTCCTTATTAGCCCCATTGTTATGAAAACCCTAAATTGAGTAGTAGCCTCCATTGTCAAGCATTTGAGCCTTAGACATAAGTTTGGTGTTCGTTTTGTGCATTGTGAAGGTGTTCGAAGATTGTGAAGGTGTTCGAAGATCTTGAAGTTTCTAAGCTTGGAGTAGAGGCATTGGATCCAAAATAATTATCCATTTTGCAAGGAGTTTGAGGTATCAAGTTCTTATCTTTATGGATAGATGTTTAGATCTTTCTTTTGGGTTAATTGTTATGTTTGAGTCATGGGCTGGATAGATGTTGGGATTAGGATGTCCCAAAGCCTTATTCTTTCAGATCTAGGGTTTTCATGGACCCTTTTGGCATAAAGGTGCCAACTTTATGGATTAAGGGATTCATGCATTCTTTAAGTCTCTTATTAAGACCTTTTTGAGCATTCGAGCCTCTCCTAGTCATGTGTGAGCGTAAAGTTGGAAACTTTACGTGGTCTTCCAGATCTAGGGTATCAGATATGCGAATAGGGGCTTTGTTTTTGAGTATTAAGTGTTTAATGGTTAAGCTGTCATCCTTTTAAGTCTAGGGTTTGGGGCTTGGACCCATTTCGGAGGTTTCTAGTGGTAAAGTTGGAAACTTTGCCCTTCTAGATCTAATAATTGGTCGAGATCTGAGTTGTGAAGCTTTTGGTGTCAATAATGTCGGCTTAATGTATTAAGATATGGGTTTCTGGCGAGCTCGGCAAGTTTATGGATAAACTTGGCGAGTTGGATCGGTTTTTCCCTGCCTTTGTAGATTGATAGAGGGACACGGTGAGTTGAAGGGAAACTTGGCGAGTTGGGTCAACTTAGGCCATTGACCTTGAATTTTGACCCTGTCTTTGACCAAGTTGTTCTAAGGAGGTACTTGAGGTAATCTGAAGTGTAATTAAGAAAATTATGGTCTTAGGATAAGACCCATAAGGTTTTGGGCCCAATTTTGAAAATCAGCCTATTAGTGGGCCTTTATGGATCTTTTGGTTTTGGGCCTCAGTTTTGGTCCATGTTGGGTCACATGTAAAATGGTCATTTTACCTAAAGTATGGATTATGGATTATATCATGGAGCCTATTTTCTAACTGGGTGTGTTATTGGTATTGATATCTCGGGAAGCTGGAACGGCAGCAGTTAGGGATTTACTTTATGGAGCTTCTACATTCGAGGCGAGTTTTCCTCACTAAAGGCACCAATGCCGGCGGTTGAAATTGATATCATGTTATGCATGTTTTTGTACTGTTGAGATCTGTTGAGTCATTAAAAGTGACCCTCTTGAACTTCTCCCTACCGCAATCAGCACCGCAGCCGCTGCCAAGAGTTTTTACTTCTGTCATCCGCAACCGAAGTCCAAGAATCAGCAGTCTTGTTTTTGTAACCAGTCTGTATTGTCTTACCTATTTTATTTATATAGTGTACAGTAGACCTTGCATGGCTACTCATAGAAAACCTTTTGTATTGTAACTCTTATGTCTATATAAATAGAGACCATGCTCTTCGTCTCAAACACACATCTTCACTTTCTAATACATCTTCTCTGGATTTATCCTTTCTATCTTCTTCTTACTTAACCATACTTCTTACTGTTACATAGCAGATTGCAATCACTCTTCGGAGCAAGTCTTTGTGACTTAATCACTAAGTTTGATCTCACTTACTAACATTGGATTGAATGCATTCCAAGTTATGAATCAACTTACGTGTATACTTGATATAACAATTGTTGTCATTTACATTACTTTACTTTCCGCATCTAACTCACTAACTTTTAACTATTAATATTATTGTTGAGCTAACAAATCCTTCGAGATTAACTATTCCGCTATATACTTGTTCTAACTGTTTTGTTCAAGTGTGTCTCAAAGTTTTTTCTCTCAACAATTGGTATCAGAGAGCCCTCTATACCACTGAAGCTCATTTCTAAACAAAAAATATCAAAATGGCACAATCACTATCACTGAATGTTTCCAACAGTGTTGGTGGTTCCAATCGAGCCCCAATACTGGTTGCAAATGAGTATCATCACTGGTCTCAAAGGATGGAAAGATATCTTAGACGACTTGGTAGAGATGTCTGGATATCCATAGAAGAAGGACCCCACGTTCCAGTCCTTACCCCAGTCCAAACTGATGGAGCCACAACAAGGCTAGGAGGAGGTCAACCGGCTTTGAATCGTCCCACAAAAGATGATCTAGACAAGATGAAAAATGATGCTATTGCTTTTTATGAAATCTCTTATGGAGTTGCTCCTGACAACTTCGACATCATCATAAATTGAAAATCAGCAAAGGAGATTTGGGATGTTCTCAAAAACTTGTATGAAGGTTCAGAGCAGGCTTAAGACAAAAAGCTCACTACAACACTCAATGAATTCAATAACTTCAAAGCCTACTCCGGTGAAAGTTTGGAAGACTCATTTAAAAGGTTCAACTTGATTGTCACAAAACTGTCCAATACGGGTACCATCCACAGCAATCATGAAATAAATCTGCAGTTTCTTAATTGCTTAGGAAGACACTGGACAACAGCCAAAATGATTGTACAAGGTGACAGAAAGATTCACTCATTATCTCTCTATAAGCTTTATGGAGAATTGCAAGCTCAAGAGTCCATTGTGCTCAAGGACTGTTCAGACTTCGGAGGTCCACTCACATTAGTAGCTCAATCACCTCACATTCAAACCTATCCCACTTCGTATGACTCTCCACCACAGTCATATAAAGCTGACTCAGAATATGACGATGAAGAATAGTTTCAGAATGCCATTGCTCTTATCAGTCAGAAATTTAATCGCTTACCACCTTTATTTCGCAAAAACCAACAATTCAATCGACCACCTTTCAACCGCAACGTTCATAACAATCACTCACGTTCCACCAAGTACCCTCTTCCTCCATCGCAGTCTCAGCAAACACAATTCAAAGAAGTACCACCGCAGTCCCAATCAACTGACTCCGGTACCTCTTTAGAAGACAAGAGCGACATTATCGTATGTCACAAGTGCAACAAGGAAAATCATTTTGCTAAGGATTGCAAGGCAAACGTAGTGAAAGATAGAGCCTTCTATCTCAGAATGGCTCAAGAATTGGAAGATAAAGAAAATGGAAAGGCCTACGTTGCTCAAGTGAAGAGGAATCATCAAGTGTGATCATCAGGAGATGAAGATAAAGATGATCTCAGTAAAGGCAAAGGCAAGATCTGTATGGTAGGTACTGCTGATGAAGATGGCTCAACCAATCTAAAGAAGAACCATTGCTATATGGCTAAAAATGGAACTCTCAGCATTGTGGAACAGGTAAAACTTATGATTCAAACTTTAAATTACAACATGCATGATTGTCAACCTTTCATAGACACACTCAATGACACTTGTGTTGCCGTCCTTACAGACTACAATAAAGCCCTAGATGAGAAGAACATCACTTCATAGGAGATGTTCCATGTTAGATGACGTTTTGACAATAAGAGACTCAAAATGGCAAATGTTAGAGAAAGACTTAATGCTAGGAAAAGATGCTAGAATGTTAAGTGAAACCCAATTAGAAATAGCCTTGAATCAGAGAGATCTAGCACATAATGAAATTGTATGTTTAAATCTTTTAATTGAAAGGTTGTTTAATGAAACTGAGGCCATTGAGAATCTTGTTAATAATGGGAATGTTGATAACACCTTTAACTGGGGATGGTCCAATGGTTACCCAACCGCAACAGACTCCTCACCTCGGTTCACACCGGAATGTCCCTATGTCCCACCAGACCGCAACTTCTTGTTTCCGGTCAATGAAAAAACATTTCCTGAGGATATCCAAGCCCACTTTGGAAAACTTCATGATCTAAGTAATAATTGTGTTATAGAAGAAATTCACCCTGAATTTTCTACTCATGTTGATAACACGGATTCTCAGACATCATCCGTAGCCGATGAGGAAATTGTAATTAATCATGATGTCTCTTTAGACTTCCCATCCTTACAGTCTAACCACAGTGTTTCTGACCGCAATCACGTACTGCAATCTATCCCATTGCCTAATATCAAATGTCCCATAGAAGTGTCCACCAAGACTTACTCTGCGGTAGTCCAAAGCACTACACCGCTGACCGAAATCAAAAGTTTTGTGACTATTGAACCAATTAACCATGAATTACCAATCGAAAATTTTGAATTTGGTCAATGTTCTCAAAGTTCTGACTTCTCAAGTTCGGAAGAATCGAGTCACTATTTTTCAAAATCCTCAAAAGATTTAAGGAAACTGCAATTAAATGTCACTGACTGCGGTTCTCCTAAGACCGAACCAAAAAGAGCTTTCAAAGAAGAATTTCGTTCTCATGGCAAGCAACGGGAAATTTGCTCAAAACTTAAGAAATCTGTGAAATGTCCTAAGTCAAAAAGTCCTGAAAAATTTGTTTTCTCAAATTATCATTCCAAGAAAACTGTTTCCAAAAAAACAAAAAGGAAGGAGTTCACTGTTTCTAACAACACTCAAAAAAGATCCAAACCTAAGGATAAGTCTTTTCGATCAAATGGTTTTCAAATCTATTCTCTCAATGATCCAAAATGGAAAGGTATCCTACCTACTCCAACCTTTCCACTGTCAGTTTCAAAATCTCAAAACTGAAAAGGAATTTTGCCAACTCCGGCACTTAAAAGGTCATCTCAAGAGTTTAAGAAATCACATCACAAAAGGTCTGCACGTGTCTTCACACCTGAAAGACCTGCACAAAACACTTTTTCAAAACACACAAACAAAAGGGTCAAATCTCACAATCCTCGGAATGGACAAAAGCATACTTTTTCTTCAAAACCTCAGACCAAGTTAAATGTCAAGGAAAATAACAAAAAATTCTCGTGTCAATGTCAATGTAAAAAATTCCAAAGAACTTCAAACACCCAGGATTTCAGGGTCACTTCTAATTTCTCCAAAAACACTCGTAATTATTCACAATCTCACAAAACTCCAAAGAACTACAAACACCCAGGACTAGGCTTGAAGGTTGATTTAAAACATGTCCATGCCACCTCGCATCATGCATCGATTAACACATCGTATGTGACTCTGGGCTCCAAACTCGCTTGGGTGCCCAAATTAACCACTTAGTTTTTTGTAGGCTTTGTGCAAGGAGGATCAAGAAGAAGAATGTTTGATCGACAGTGTCTGCTCCTTGCACATGACCGGAAGGTTAGAGTATCTTCGGGATTTCAGGCCTATATGCAATGGTGGAAATATCACTTTTGGAAACAATGCAAATGGCATCATACGAGGCTATGGTGTTCTCACTACGGGGAACTTTTCCATTCAGAAAGTTGTTTATGTAGAAAGCCTTAAACGCAATCTCATCAGTGTTGGCCAACTATGTAAAGTAGGCCATCGAGTGGAGTTTGATGATCAATTATGTTACATAATCACAAGTGATAAAAGTACTTGCTTAATCAAGTCACAATCTGAAGGCAAAATGTATCCTCTTGATGTCTCTCTCATCATTGGTAAACCGCAATTATGCTTTCTCTCTAAATCCGTATCCAAAGTCAGTTGGATATGGCACCACAAGCTCTCTCATCTTAACTTCAAATACATCAACACCTTATTCACTGGAGAATTGGTCAGAGGTCTACCCATTCTCAAATTCAGCAATGACACTCTATGTCCTGCTTGTGAATGTGGTAAGAAGTTAAAAGCAAGTCATCTTATAGTAATTGATTTATCCATATCCGAACCTCTCGAGCTTCTCCACATTTATCTTTGCGGTCCATCAACCGTAGCCAGTCTTCACCATAAAAAATATATACTGGTTATAGTTGATGACTTCACTCGCTTCACTTGGGTATTCTTTCTCAAATTCAAATCTGAAACACCGCAGATTCTCATAAACTTCATCAAAGAAATAGAACTTCATATCAAGCTTCCAGTAAGATGCATCTGCAGTGACAATGGTACTGAATTCACCAATCATCCACTTAACAACTTCTTGGTGTCAAAAGGGATTTCACATAACTTTTCAGCTCTGTATACACATCAACAAAATGGTGTTGTCGATCGAAGAAACCACACCCTTGTTGAAGTAGCCAGATCCATGCTCAACTTTTCCCATCTTCCTCTTTCTTTCTGGGCTGAAGCTGTAGCCACTACATGCTTTGTTTAGAACCGAAACATTGTATACAAACGCCTCAACAAAACACCATATGAGGGCCTCAACAACGGAAAGCCAAATGTTCGTTTCTTTCACATCTTTGGGTGTAGATATTTTGTGATAAACAATCGAGATCAATTTAACAAGTTTGCACCAAATTCTGATGAAGGTATCTTTCTTGGTTACTCCACAAATAAGGTTGCGTATCGGGTTCTCATCAGACGTACAAGGTTAATCGTTGAAAGTTTTTATGTAAAGTTCGATGACTCTTACATCCGCAACACCCCTCCATGACCGTTAAATCTGGTTGAAGCAAACTATGATGATCTCTTCGACCCTGTAGAAACGGCGAAACTGTCCGTAGTTCTTGTGTCTCCCACAGCTCAACAACAACATGGTGATGTTTCTGGACGATCTCTCTCCGAGGTAGCATCTCTCAATTCTTCCACCTCTCCTATTGAGGGGGAAAGCGCTACTCTGGTTCGCGCTACAACCATCAAGGTTCCAGTATTTGATGATGCTCAAGCTCCCACCCTTAGAAAATCAACTGAAACTTCGCATTCAGATGAACATCCATCAGCAGTCCAGGGGGAACCTTCTCAGCTTCCAGATGAACTCCCTTCAGCAATACAGGGGGAACCTCTCCAAACTAAAGAAAATGCCTCTCTCGCTCCAACAAGTCAAGATGATTCAGCAGGATGTTCACAAATCCAGGGGGAACTTCCTTCCCAATCTGAGGCAACCTCTGATATTGAAAACATTCCTTCAACCGCAGCTACTGATCATCTGATGACTCGTCTACATGTATGGATGAAGGATCACTCACCAGGCCAAATTATTGGCAACCCATCCGCAGGTATCCAAACTCGATCCGCCAAAGATTTATCTGATCATTGTCACTATGCAGCATCTATGTCCGCAGTCGAGCCTCGATCTATCAATGAAGCATTATTGGAACCAGATTGGATTTCTGCAATGCAAGAAGAACTGGAAGAATTTGAAAGAAAAAAAAGTGTGGCAACATGTTCCCATTCCACATGGCCATACTATTGTTGGTACAAGATGGGTTTTCAAGAACAAACTAGATGAATCTGGTGCGGTTATCAGAAATAAGGCAAGGCGAGTAGCTAAAGGCTATAGTCAACTGGAAGGTGTTGACTACGATGAAACATACGCTCCGGTAGCTAGAACGGAAGCAATCAGAATCTTCTCAGCATATGCTTCTCACAAAAACATCAAAGTACACCAAATGGACGTTAAGAGTGCTTTTTTCAATGGGGAATTAAAAGAAGAGGTTTATCTTCAACAACCTCCCGGCTTTGAAAGTATCGAGTTCCCTGATCACTGCTACAAGCTTCAGAAAGCAGTTTATGGTTTGAAGCAAGCCCCTAGAGCTTGGTATGAAACTCTTTCTGAATTCTTAGTCTCTTCAGGCTACAAAAGAGGAGTGATTGATCCCACACTATTTAGAAAAGCAAACGGGTCTCACCTTATGCTTGTACAAATATATGTGGATGATATCATCTTCAGATCATCTGATCAAGGAATGGTGGATGAATTTGCTAAGCTCATAACAAACAAATTTCAAATGAGCATGAATACAGAGATTAACTTCTTTCTAGGTCTTCAAGTCAAACAATTTCAACAAGGGATATTCGTTCATCAAGAGAAATATACCACTAAACTTCTAATGAAATACTCTATGGACAACTGGTCTTCGGCTAAGGTCCCTATGGCCTTCGGATATAAGATCTCTTCTGATTCCTATGATGAATTTGTGGGTCACAAGACTTATAGAGGTATCATTGGATCGTTAAGTTATCTCACCGCAAGCCGACCTGACATTGTGTTTGCAACAGGTGTGTGTGCAAGGTACCAGGCTGATCCAAAAGTGTCACACATGACCGCAGCCAAACAAATTCTTCGGTACCTAAAAGGAAGCAAATCTCTTGGTCTATGGTACCCCGCAGACAATGACTTTAGTCTTCAAGAATTTACTGATCTGGATCATGTCAGATGCAAACTTGATCGAAAAACTACATCTGGTGGATGTCAATTTTTAGGAGGAAGACTTGTCAGCTGGTCCTCAAAAAAACAAAGATGTGTTTCTTTATCTACCGCAAAAGCAGAATACGTAGCTGCAGCCAGCTGCTATTCCCAATTCCTTTGGATGAAGACGCAACTGTTAGACTACTGTATCATTTCATCAAATACCACATTCTGAAAGGTAATATTGAACTCATCTTTGTTCCTACTTATGAAGAGATTGCTGATGTTTTTACAAAAGCACTAGACTGTTCAAAACTCAATGTGTTCCTATAAATGTTGGGAATGATGAATCCGGATCCTAAATTCTTCTTGAATTAACAAGCACCGTTGACTTTCCTGATCTCCGTTGCGGTCCTTACTGAAAGTTATTTATAATAGATGGTTTTGGAATATTCCTTATTCTATAGTCGATGTACCGCAACCATATATTATATATATCTTTCATGGGTCCTTCTTGTTTGTGATTACTAACTTTTGTACAAGTGCTCTCCTCAGTTTACTTCACCGCAGTCATCCGCAATATCAAAGAAACCATCCGCAATTGATGTGTTCATCCGCAGTCACATTAATGACCTTCCAGACGACTTTTAAAAAAAACAACAAAAAACAAAGTGTGGTATTTAATGATTCTTCATTAAGTAAAACATTAAAAAAAACTTTCCTTTGAGTAACTGTCACATTCCTCTCTCCCATAACCTCATGTCAAACCTATTTTAGGTATGATGACAAAATAAAAGAATTTCCAAATCAAATCCTCTAAAATGTCTTTTCCTATTACCCAAACCATCCCATCCGTTAGAACTTCCACTTTATCAAACGGATTTTTCTTACCCCCTCCACACGTTCTCAAGACATGATCTGACATTTCATTAAATGCAACGTTATTTTTAGTTAATCCCAATTTTAATCTTTATCCTTTTTTAACATGTGGTTAAGATTAAAGATACCTTTTTCACAGAAAAACCATTTCCTTTTACCCAATTTCACCTAGGTCAAAACCTTTACGTTTCCCACTTCTTCAAATCACCATAAAACCCCTCTTCCTCTTCATAAAGAAACCTTTACACTCTCAAAACCCTCAATCTTTCTCTGAATTCCTTAAGCTTTCTCAAAATCAACAATGGTGAAATAAAGTGTGTCGAAGAAACCAACTAAGCCTTCTGGATCACGAAGCTCCAACCCCACAGACTATCCCACAATTGCTTCTAGTAATTTCAGAGCAATCTTCGATGATCATCCCTCATACAATGCCCCACTCAAGATGATGATCAAGTTCTTAAAGAATCATCCTTTGTACGGTCCATTTGAAGCTTTCAAAGTCGTGGTTCATGTATTTACACTCTTTAAATGTGCTTTTTCTGCATATCGACCACTCAACAATCTCCAAGAAGTTCATCTCAACCTAGTTGATGATTCCCTGGTTATACTGTCAAAAGAAAAGTTTCTCAACGCCATCAATCTTTTGATTCACCCTTCCATCAAGTTTTTCACCCCGTCAATGGCCAACATCACATCTGCTCTCTATCTGATGGGATACCAAAAGAAGATTAAGGGCATCGGTGAATTCAAAAAGAACCAACTGCCCGCAGTGTGGCAATACGTATGCCACTACGTCATCCGCAGTCTCTCCGGCAGAATCGGAGGTATCGATAACATGGGCCTTAAATTGCTGGAACTTGTATGGAGTATTTTCACTGGCCATGATGTCAACTACGGCCAAATCCTTTGGGAGGATTTTCTCTAGTACATTCCCAAGGAAATCCCTAAGGAGAAACCAACCGAGCTCACTTTTTCTAGGTTTTGGTCCTTGTGCATCTTGGATCTTCATTCTGATGTAGGCATCAGTATGGGAGACGAAATCAACTTCTTCATCTCTAAGGATATTAAAAGGTACTCTCCCTCTTCTGATCAAACTCCCTTTGGACCTATTCGTAGACTCCCAAACCACATACTTTCAACCCTTGGTCTTGAGATTGCTGATGTCTCAGACCACATAGAGGCTACGGAGGGTATTGACCCATACCCTTCTACCCCGCCTCTTCCATCCGCAGTTGTTGCTCCTGAAGGTATCGCAGTCCCTTCATATACCACACTTTCCAATGTCTCTGGGAGAAGAAAACAGTTAGCATCAAAGAAAACCCCTCCAACTCCCAAGAAGAATACTCCCAAGGCAACTGCACCCACAAAGAAGCGTAAGTCAAAAACTGTTGTTGTATATGACAGTGATTCCGGTGAGGATGTACTACCTATTTCCATTCTCAAAAAGAGAAAAACCACTACCACTAGCCAAATGCGTGACCAGAATGATACCTCAGCCTCTCCACAGGCTCGGGTAGTCCTTGGGATTGTTGTAGATCCATTCACTACAACCATTGAATACCACTAAAGCTCATCAAGTGAGCATGTTTCATCACATCGTGGAGACACTCCACCAGTATCACCCCAAAGGGATGATATTGGTTCTCGCCCTAAGGTCTCCAGGGCTTCACGACTACAATTCTTTTCTGCTAAGGAGCTAAACTCCATTCTTTTATCAGTCACCCAAACACTGCAAATACATTCTCAACCGCAGGGCGCTTCTTTAGCCCATGCCAGAACTGAGTTGAGGCCATACTTGACCACGGGTCAAGGAGACCAAGGACACTCAAGAAATCCTGCTCTACTTACATCTGTTTCAGGTGGTTTAGGCACGGTGAGCACTAATGTGCAAGGATCTGTGAACCCAAGGGACACCTTGGTGCGAACTCAAGGAATTGGTGGTAGTAACTCTAGTGATACTTGGAGCCGTTATCAACCAACGACCGAAGCTGAAATCAAGAAGTATGAAGCTTTCAGAAGGGCCTTCCAAGCCCATAAATATTCGAAAATCAAGCAGCAACAACTGAAAGAACAAGAACTTCAAACCGTGGCTAAGTATTGGGCAAATTCTATCAGCAATGCCAATACTGTAGCCACCATCCTCAAAGTTCAAAGTTGGATGGATCAAATGGTTGCATCTCTTCAACAGCATCAAGCAGATGCAGCTTCCCAACAAGCATCCAAAGTTCCTCCTACTCTAATTTTTGAAGCTTCTCATGATGAAGAACCCGCGATCTCAATTAGCTCTGCTCCTACTTTCGGTCTGAATGATGACGACATTCAGGGGGTAAACAGACCCTCTCCCTCAGATGATGGCTTAATGATGTTTGATGAAGGTGAAGAATCAAGTGGCTCCCACCACTCCACCTCCAAACCCAAGAAGAAGAAGAAGAAGAAGAAGAAGAAGAAGAAGAAGAAGAAGAAGAAGAAGAAGAAGAAGAATGCAGTGATGAGGAAAGAGTTCTTATCTCTAGAAGCCAAAGTTGATCAAATCTTGGCTGCGGTCAAGCCAACTTAACCGCAACCATATGATCTTCCAGGACCGCAGTCGCTTATTGAAAGGATTGAACTAGAAACACGTGAAAGATTGGCAGCAGAGCGTCTATCCGTGAAAGTTAAAATGGGGATCCGCTCCCTAGACAATAACCGCAAAGCTGATCACAAGGAATTTCTGGCCACTGCTGATCGACTCATTTCTGAAGTCACTACAGTTAAAAAGGATCTTCATACATCCATTGCGGATCAAGCTTCTGATTCTAAAAGGTTGATTGCTGAGACTCACTCAGCCTATGAGTCTGCAATCACTATTCTTCAATCCACAATCAATCGGCTGTAGCGCTCAATAACGACCAACTTTCATGGTCCGGAGATCCTTATTTTTGTCAAAGACATACACAAACTTCTTTTCAATCCTTCCATTCCCAATAATCAGCAGCTGGCTGATGCCATTAAAATCCAATTTCAAGAACTTTTCTCTAAGGTTGATGGCCTTCGCTCTTGGCTTGAGGAAGCTCCGGGGATGCATTCCTCAAGAGGGGGAAGTGATGAAGTCGAAGCCCATCATTCACATCACTCTCAGCACTCCCATCATTCAATTCCTACTCCACATCAGAGTCCTCCCATCATCACTGAAAAAAATCCCTCACCGTAAGCATCCCATCACTTTACACCTCTTATTCCAGACAAACCTGAAACTCCCCCACACTTCAAATTCCTTGCAGAACACGTGTCCTCTCCAAGCTCAACCGATTCCCCTACCATAGCTCAAAACAAGAAATACTGGAGGTTAGCTAAACTTGCTGAAGAAATCTGGAGGCTAAGTGGTTTCGATACTGTCATAGATGAAACCCTTATCAACTCTTGGGTCAATCCTCACCGAAGGCTGCAAGATGAAGATTATGTTCCCCACCTCACTTATGCAGAACCTCCTTTGGATGGCTACAGGGATGTTCCCATTTCACCCAATGCCAAATACTTCACAGTATTTGAGAAGTTTGACCGAAGCCTTCCTGTTGCCAAGAGGTTTCCTACGGAGTTTGAAAGACTTGCACAATTATTTACTAAGCATGCCTCCCCCATAGAGCACATATGGTCCAATGACCGGCCATCCGCAGCTGTAAACTACAAACCTCGAAGATTTATGAAAGCAAAATTCTTCCAGTACACCCTCACCTGAAGGGGACATGACTATATCCGCACCCAAGCAGACTTTACCCACATGAACCCGAAAGAAGTATTTCTCATAGCCAAAGTATTTCAGAACAAGGCTGAGAAGCATCCAAAAATGAAGACTGCACTTGATCGGGCCAACAACTTCTTGATGGAAACTGTGTACGACTTTGCCAAAATTGATGCAGACATTTATCCCATCATTTCCAAGAAAATTTATCTACCACCTCTCGACCCCATACCTATGCCCACCGAAGGCTTTGCTGACAGATCCTTAGGTGCAACTAACTTCCCAGAGCTTGGAATCATTTTCAAAAGGAAAATCGATAATGTCAAATACTTTATTCCCATGAGTGCCATGCATTGGCTCACCAGGAAGCAGCTTGACATCTGCCGCAATGTAGTAGAAAAATCCAAATTCACTACCGTAGAGGTGAAGTTTGAGATCCTAAGGAGAATCACTTGGTTAGAAAATGTGAGGAAGTTCTGGTGGATCTTGATCAAATATCTATGTCTTGATAAATGATCAGAAGTTAAAGAGGTCACTTAGGGGGAAATTGTTGAGTCAATAAATGTGACCCTCTTGAACTTCTCCCTACCGCAGTCAGCACCGCAGCCGCAACCAAGAGTTTCTACTTCTGTCATCCGCAACCAAAGTCCAAGAATCAGTTGTCTTGTTTTTGTAATCAATATGTATTGTCTTATCTGTTTTATTTCTATTGGCCAGAAGACCTTGCATGGCTACTCATAGAAAACCTTTTGTATTGTAACTCTTGTGTCTCTATAAATAGAGACCATGCTCTTTGTATCAAACACGCATCTTCACTTTCTAATACATCTTCTCTGGATTTATCCTTTCTATCTTCTTCTTACTTAACCATATTGCTTACTTATACATAGCAGATTGCAATCACTCTTCGGAGCAAGTCTTTGTGACTTAATCACTAGGTTTGATCTCACTTACTAACATTAGTTTGAATGTATTCAAAGTTATGAATCAACTTACGTGTATACTTGATATAACTATTCTTGTCATTTACATTACTTTACTTTCCGCATCTAACTCACTAACTTCTAACTATTAATATTATTGTTGAGCTAACATATCCTTCGAGATTAACTATTATGCTATATACTTGTTCTAAACGTTTTGTTCAAGTGTGTCTCAAAGTTTTTTCTCTCAACAAGATCTATTAGATTGGTATCCTGGTAGATAGGATGATGTTATGTTATAGTGATCTGTTAGATCGGTATGCTGGTAGATAGGATGATGATATGCCTAGTGATCTATAAAATTTGTTTAGGTGTTTGCTGGCTTGTTAATGGTATGCTTATCTGAATTATGTGCACATGTTAGGTTGGTTTCTGTGACAACTGTCAATTCAGGTCATTCTCGGACTCCTGCATCTTTATAAAAACCATTCATGCACAACATGCCATGGCCTAGTAGTGTAGATTAGGTCAAAATCTTGCATAAACTAGGATCCAACTAAGATCTAGGACTAATATACTTGACACTTACGATTCTAGTAAGTTGCTTAACTACAATAGGAAATGCCAATACTATAATTAGAATGAAACTTCAAACTTTTTTACAATTGAAAAAGGGTATAAAACCCTAAAAATAAATTAAAATATTCTAATTACATTTCAATATGATGGTGAATATCCAACAATATTCCAAAAACCCTAAAGAGCCAAAAATCCAAATTTCTAAATCTAAAAGCTTAAAAACCTTATAAAATTTGGCTATAAACTTCCTAATATCAAATTTTTATTAATCAAATTATGGATTATAACCAATGAAATAGAAATTTAAATTATCATACATTAATCATAATTTATTAGATAAAAACATGATTTTTAAATAAATAGAGAATTACATAAAGAATCATTTTTATAAAAAGTATGGTTTTATAAAAATTGAAGAGAGAAATTATTTAATTTGAATTAGGAGAGAGAGGGCACTTTAATACCCTCAAAAATCTGGCACCCCCTCTCCCCCATGCTTTCATCTTCCCAAAAATTCAATCATTAAACCCAAACCCTCACTCTTCCACTTCTCTCTTCACTCTCTCTCACACTCCACCTTTCTAACACTCAAACTCTCTTTCTTTCTCTCTAACTCATGAAAATCCTCCATTCTCTGCCATAATTTCGAGATTGAGAAGGCCTTGAAGTGTTCTTGCTTCTCTCAGGATCAAAACTAAGGTAAACAACACAATCCTCCCTCATAGTTTCATGATTTTACTTCATCTTCTTCATGGTTCTTCTCTACTCTTCGGATTCTATGCCCTTCCATGGCTAGAAATCCTTACTTTTTCCCTTGTGGTTTGTAGATTCTCACCATAACACAATGCATGTGTTTGAGATGGTGAAAATCCGGGATCAAACCCATGCAAGGAATGAAAAAGATGCACATGTGTTCATGTGACTTCAAAACCGAGTATTACATCTTCTTCTCCATTTCTTTTGTGTTCTTGCATGACCAAAAGCATTTAAACCATTTCTAGTACATGTTGGATGCTCATTCACTCCATGCATGTGCTAGAAATCGGACCTTAACAGAAGCATGCATGTTGTTCTTGTCAAAATGCCCTAAGAATGCACTCAAAGCAAACAGGGAAGACATGCAATCTGCTAGACTACTTTGTTCAGCTTTGAACGGCCATAACTCGGTCATTACTTAACCAAATCCTGATATTCTTTTTGTATTGGATAGTTCCACGAGTTAACTTTCAAACCCAACTGGTCTCACTATAAAATATTAAATATCGGATTTTTGGAAATTTTTACAAAATGGTTGCGCGAACAGCTCTTTTTCTGTGATCACCATTTTTGCCTTACGTGATCAGTGGCCTTAAACCCAACCATAAATCTGGGGAAAAATAATTTAGAAACTTAACATATCCAGTGAATTATGGTTGAAATTTCGTGGCTTAAAATCCCACAGAATGTGCTACAAAAATTCATGAACTTCAGCCACATTTACATCTCATGCAGTATAATGTGCACCATTTCTTAACTTGTTTGGGTTCAATACCCCTGTTTTCCCTTCTGAATAAATTTTGAACATTTTTCCTTTTGAAAGCCCTCACATGCATGTGATAATCTGTAAAATACCAAGAGCTTTTATCATTTCTTTGATTTATTAAAATTATTGCAAGAAACCAAGGGCATAAATCACATAAAATACTTCAAGAGGTCTAAAAAACCGGAATCAACTCATGGATGACCCCTATGATGAATAATGATCCATCACTAAATTTCATCGATTTTTGTTGCTGTTTGGTATGATTTCCGATTTTCTTTTTGTTTGGGTATAATAAATCACAAAACCTCTTTATAAAGTGTGAAAATTGTATCTAACAATTTTCGCAGACCTTAACTTCGGTGGGTGACTCAGAAAAATAATTTCAAATTTTTTCATCATGCGTTACTGTTTTTACCAAGTTTTCGTAATTATAATGGCCTAAAAATAAGAAAAATAGTTCTGATTATCCAAAATTCATGAAAATTTACCATCACATCACGTTGTACAGTAGGAGGTTACATAAAATGTTTGATTAATCTTATCTACTGTAAACTATTTTTTCCGATTTTCTAAAGTTAAATAAACTTAAATGCACATAAATACCCAAAACCGGGTTATACAATATGAAAACCAATTTTGGTATTTTTCCCAGGTTACTTATACTGTAAATGATGTTACAAAATTTTTTGGTAATTTAGTTTAACTTTTTAATATTATTTCTTCTATTAATTATTATTTAAAGGAATAAAATAAGAAAAATAGAAATACCGGCTGAAAAATATCTTTTATATTTTTCCCAGCCTATTTATGTATAATAACAGTTAAATAAAAAGTTTGGGTAATTTTGGAAACTGTTTTCTATTTATTTCAATTTTTATTGGAATAAATGTTCAAAAATCATAAAATATAATTAAAAAGCTTGAAAATCCACTTTTATATTTTTCCCAGCTTATTATTGTCTAATAACATATAAATAAAAAGTTTGAGAATTTTTATCCTTTGAATGCTATTTTTCGTGAATTTATGTTTTTATAAAGACTTAAAAATTTGAAAAATAGTTAACCATATCGAAAATTCAAGGAAAATTTTCTGGAAAACCTCTATTGTATTTACAATGAAAATACAAGGTTTGAAAATTTTTGGAAACTGTTTGATAATATTTTACATTTTTAGGAATATAAAACACCTTTAAATGTGTAGAAATACCTTTAATTTATATTACTAAATTTGGAAAATTAAAATTCCAAATTTGTAATTAATCGCACGACTTGTAGAATTTCATTATTTCAGAAAAAGTGTAACCAATTAATATAACATCGAATACTAAAACATAAATTGACATTTCACTATATGTAGAGTTTAGTATATTAGCATTAGATTTCGACATGGAAACTCACTAGTGTGTGTTTGATGTCGTAGGATCCCGGTAGTAAGACGTTGGTGCATCCCGAGGCACTAGTTATACCTACACGAAACATTGTGAGTATTCACGCACTCCCCTATTTCCAGTTTTTATGTTTTGGGGCTGGAAAAGCATGTCCAGAAAAACTATTATTTGCATGTTGTATTTAAATTGATTTGTATCAAAAATGATTGCTATTGCATTGCTATGTCTCTCTATGTATGTCTATGCAACACGAAACATGAGAACTTATCGTAATAAGGCCCTTCCCTTATCTCTAACCATTAACTCTTTGAGCCAATGGTCATTATGGATAGCGCTATTAGGAATTGACAACTCCTTACTCTCCCTATTGCTGGAGTGCATGATACCATATTCATCTATGGAACGATAAGCATAGATATCGATAGGGCTTCAGTCATAGGTTTGGTTGAGACTCATTGTTTGCTCATATACATACAATCTCGTTTCTCGTTATACCAATAAACTTGTATTCATTAATAGCAATCAACTTTGTTTATCATTAAAGCAATGTACTTGTATTTACGAAAAGCCTTATTTCAAGCTCGATTTTATAAACTTGTGAACTCACCAACTATTTTCATAGTTGACGCTTGTTTTACATGCTTTTTCAGGAAATAATTAGTAAGTGGATGTAAAGATTCATCATCATAGAGCATGCTGCATCGTGTTGAAGCTATTATGAAGTTATATTTTGAACAATGTAGTTTTGGAAAACTTGTACTTTGTTTCTTTTTAAGCTATGGGTTGTAAACTTTTAAATACTGCTATGGTGATGTATCTTTATCTTTTGCAATGAAACCGTTATCGCTGTCATATCTTGCGTTTCCGCTTTAGCGGGGTGTGACAGTTTCTGAGGCTTCACTGCTTTATGCGTAAGCCAACATGCTAGGTCATTCCAACCCGATGGTTAAATATGCCTGAGGGTATTCCATCCTGAGGATGATTGGACACATAGTATGTTGGCATTCCCACCCGATGGTGAAGGTCCTGGCGTATTCCAACTCGATGGTTGACTGGACCCATAGTATGTTGGCACTCTAACCCGATGGTTGAGGGCTTAGGTTATTCCATCCCGATGGTTGACTGTGTTGGATAAGGTGTCTAAGTCCATAACTTATTTGGTACATACTTGACCCGACCCGGCATGGTCCATTTGGGTTGCACTTCACCCAAACGATTTGTGGATAATTTTATGAGAATTGTATACTTATGATTTATTAATATATTATAAGTTATAATATATTAATATGAAGTCATGTTATTTAATTAGTTTTAGTCTTAAATTAATGATGAATTAATTTAGAGATTAAAAAGAAGACTGATTAAATAATGGGCTGGTATATTTTATATCGTGTGGGCTAATACTCATTTGTTAATGGGCTAAAATAATATGAAAGTCCATGGATGATCCATGGAGCTTTTAACCCATGGATCCTTGGAAAGGAAAATACATGGGTTATTAGGGTTTCACCTTAACCATGCACGCTATATAAAGAAGCATATGATGCAAGAAATGTGACACTAGTAGTGTGAGACTTAGTGGTGGCCGATTCCACAAGAAAGTATACTACTCTCTCAAAGTTTTCCAAGTGTTTGTGGTGATTTGTGATTCCATTTGAGGCATTCACACTATTGGTGCTTGGCTCTCAAACTCCAAACAATCAACCATCATCAAAAGGTATGTATTTCTACTAGTACTTTTATGATTCATAATCCTTATGCTATGCTAGTTAGGAAGAAACCTTGGAAGTTATTATTTGCATGTATTTTAGAAGAAAACATAGATCCAAGGTTTATTAGGGTTGCATGCACACTTAGGAAGTGTTAGATTGCTCAAAACCCAACAGTGGTAATAGAGCCTAGGCTTGTTTTCTTGAATACTTGAAGCAGATTGTTGAAAATCGAAGTTTATGTGCTTTCTGCACAGCAGACTCGCCGAGTCCATGAAGGGACTCGACGAGTCCAAGACAAAATTCATCCAACTCGGTGAGTTGGTTCATGCACTCGACGAGTTGGAACCCCAGACAGCATATCTTCGAGTTTTGGTGCTGGAATTGGTCTAGAATCATTACCTTAAACTGTTTTGGACTCATAAAACCTGTTTTTGATGTGGTAATGATGATGGTGGACCAATTTCAAAGTTATAATCAAAATTTCAAGTTTATATGTGTTCATATGATTCTTGAAATTGTTGATGTGGATGTTCATGTTCATATGAGTTTTGTTAGATCATAGGAATTATTTGCAAATTATTTGTTAGTAAATTCTTGATCTTAATGTGTTTTAATAGAATTCATAATTTGTCCTCAAGTTATGGATTTCCAAGAGACTCTTCATTAAAAGTATTAAACACTTAATTAAAACTCATAAGTTATGAATATCCAAAAGTTTATGAATTGTTCAAAACTTGCCCTCAAGTTTTGGAATTTGTAAAGTCTTACACAAACTTTAATTCCATACCCTAGAAGTTTTAAAAGTTAAAATTCTACCCTTATACTATTATAAGATTAATGGTTAATTATTATATATATGTATAAGAACAAGTCGTTTTACCGTTAGTAGGCCTCATTCACGAAGCTGATCTATAAGGTCGGTATAAGGTTGTTGCCTATAAAATGGCAACTTAATGGGTGTCCACTCTCACCCACCGCTTGCTTGACTGGTGGAGGGTCGTTAGCCGAACCGGCAGGACAATGACTTTAAATTCTCATTAAAAGTATAATGATTATTATAAAGTAACTAAATGTTTTATTTAATTCCCAATCTTAGTTACTTTAGGAAAAATGTGAATTTGGTGCTAGCCCATGGAATTCACACTTTGTACCTTACCAAGTCGTTGGTGGAGCGTGTGTGGTTAACTGGCACACTAACTTGGACTAGTAAGGATCACGAAGGGTGACTTAATGTTTATCATAGATCAATGGAGCGTGTGTGGTTAACCGGCACATTGATTGGGTGATAATATTAAGGGTACCAAGTGAATTGGTATGGTTATTCACACCTTGTTTTGTGATCCTCGGCATCCCAGTCATAAAATTTGAGAGGGCACACTCGAGATTGAAACATGCCATTGAAAAGTTCAATGAATCTCAAAAGATCTAGGAATTTCAAATCCAATTAAAACCTAATAAATTATTTCGTTTTTCATGGTGGAAATTGGTGAATCGTCATTCGCCTACCTTCAAATATTTTATAGCTTGGATTACGGCATCCCTCTTCCAAATTATAAAATATTGTGTTGGGTCCTAGCCTTAATATTTCATATTGGGTGTTATATTAAGGATTTTGAATCAACTAACTTGATTTTCTCCCATTATAGTTGTCTGGTTCAGACAACTATGATCTTCCCAAATCTCTTGAAGATGGTGTCCCTCAACATCATGCTTCACTTCCTCCACCTCCTCCAATTATTCTCCCTCACCCACAAGTTCTTGAAAAGTTTAAAGTCACTCAATCCCTATTGGCAAGCATAGTCCATGTGTGCTCACATCTTTGAGATAAAGTCACATATTGACAAGTCGAGAGAGTTGGGTGTCAAAGTCCCATGAAAGTTGGATGTTCAATCACTTTCTTAGTAACATAGTGAGTCTCTTTGGGACTACTATGAGACGGACTAGGACATAACCCTTAATGATGTTATCTATTTGCTTGGTGTTGTTGAATCAGCAATGATTTGGAACACCCGTAAAGCAAATTTGATTAAAAGAACAACTTCCCAAGTCTACATGGACATTGACAATGGTAGCATTGGATATCTAGAAAAGGATTTCTCTTCCAAATGGGAAGGGATCGGCTATAGTCAAATCGGTTGACCAAATAGTAAAGAGAGAGGCAAATTCTGAGATAGTCTCATGTTCCATTACCAAAGGGTCCATGTGTTTTGTTGCCAAAGGAAGGGGCATTGGTTGCGAAGCTGCCCTATTCACCAGATAGGTCATAAGGTTGATCAAGTCAAGAGGTTTGACTCTACTTCAGGTAAAGTCCACTGTCTAACTCTATTAAGTTCCTATTTGGAGATTCTTATTACATAATGTGAATGGGTCACATGCTGATGTTTTTAAGAATCAAAGAAAAGATAGGAAGCTTAAAGTAAGTATATGTTGATTCTGATTGCAAAGGTGGGTTTCAATCGCATGGTTCGGCAATCTGAATTTTGAGCTGTTGCTTAAGAGTTATAATATATTGCTTATGAATAGATAACAACAAGGTTTTCATGTGGATTGTAAGGATAAGTTTTTCCGCAAAGTTTTAAAATAAAAAAAGGGTTTTTAATTTTATTTATTTTAAAAATATCCTTACAATGGCATCTGTGGAAAATTGTTGCTTATGTGTTTCCAGTAATAGCAATATTGGAAAGTGGATTTGATTCCTTCATTTGTGGTAGGGTCTGAATTTACCGAATGAAGAAAGTTTTTCATCACCCAAGTTTCAATTGGACAGAAACTTGGAATCATACAAGTTGTATTGTATGATGAATGAGAATTTTCATCTTTGAAAATTAAGACTAATTCTTTGATCACATGTATATGTGAGTCAGTTGAAGGACTAAGGAATTAGGTACACTGGGTGTGCGCTGGTCAAGGTCCACCACAAAGATTGATTTGTCATGATTTATTGAAGATTAGTAAATATGATTATACTTATAAGGTTAAGTATAATTCTGTAACATTGGAAAGGTTACAATGTATGACAAAACAAATGAGAAGAATCAAATTAGGCAGAAAGATAAAAGTTTCTCAAATCTGAAAGGATGGGAGAGTACTTTAGTATCGTATTTCATGATCTTCTGAATGATTATGAAACCATATCACAAATTCATACTCTAAGGACGTCTTAGTGCATTGTTATGGCTAAGAAGAGAGGTCATAAATTGTTGGATTGGTTAAAATCAAGAAGATGAGTCATACTTCGTTCCAAAACAATTCTTAGAGTCATACTCCAAGATTGTAACCTTGAGTGACATAAAGGAGGATTTATTAACACTAGTCAAATGTAAGAGTAAAATGTTTTCTACTCTTGTACATTTGAGATTGGTAAGTTGTGATGTCTTGGATGAGACAAAGACCAACTAAGACCAATTGTGTGAAGTGTTAGTCTTGATAAGAATCCGCACTATCCCTTGAATATTTGTTTTGTCAAGGAATGGTTCTTGACTGGGGAAACTTATATGTCAAGGGGACAGTGGGAGCCTGAAATATCCTGAAAGAGTTTCAAGATTTAATCAAGAGTAAAACCTGTAATTTATCACTAGCACACGACTTAAGGTTTGCAACCTAGCGTGTTGACATAATTCTTATTTCTGTACCTACTTCAAATAAGTTGAATTTGCATGTGAGTTATCAAAGTTCAACTTGGAAGCATTGGTGGGCCTTGTGCTACCAAGGTGACATGAAACTAAAATTGAACAAGTTTAATCCATGTAAGGCTGAATTTGTCACTAATCTTATCTTGTGATTATGGTTTTGACAAATTCACATGGATAGGAACTCATACACTATAAATTCTAAGTGTCATAAGGTTTCTCTCCGATTCATGAAAATGATGGTGAGGAAACGCTTTCACTAAGTAGATTTTACGTAGATATCAATTGTGTTATTTGCATTTTCAAAAGTCGTTAGTGGAGAGTGTGTGGTTAACCGGCACACTAACATGGAATTGTGAGAAATGGCAAAGGTATAAGAAATTGAAACTATGATTACGGCATCCTTTTTCATAGTTCTAGAAATTGCTTAGACACACATGTGAGCTATCTAAGAAAGGGTGTATGAATCTAAATTTTAGAAGTCCAGCAGATTTCTGCAAATATGTTAGAGCTAGTGGGAGCATAAGTGTTTTGCTAATAATCATCATGTTAGTGGGAGCATGATAATTATGATTAGTATTGCAAGCTAGCAATGTTAATTATAGAAAAAGAAAAGTTTCAATTCATGAAGTTGCAGGGGTTGAAAAAGTTGTTTTGCTATAATTAAGGGAGAGAAAATTATACTTCATTTCAATTCTAGAAGCTTAGATTGAGATTTTAATCATCTTTAGTCAAGGACATATATATGAATTTTATGTCTGAATGGTTCGACTTAAGGAAATTCTATATATATTGCGTTTTCAAAATTCGATTATGATTACGGCATCCCTCTTCATAGTTAAATTTTGAAAACATGGCAAATAAAAAAATATTGTAGCAAAAGACTGGTCTAGTATCATGTCTTTATGTCAAACATCATGAATCGCGTCCCATATGCTTCAGATATAGGATCGATTGCATGTGCTATAATATTCATCTTTTCTAAATTTTCCAAATGTTTAAGGCATTGAGAAGGGAAAAGTCTAGAACTGGATATGACTAAAGCGATTAAGCAATTGTCGAGGACAAATCTGAGGTTCGCCAAAGATTGGTTGCTCAGGGACAGTTGGAAGTATGATGTAAGTTGTTGAAAAGGACCATATTGACATATTCTGAAAAAAAGTAACTCTTGTTCGGAAGTGATAGTCAAAATGGGACTATGGATATGCCTCCATAAGTGGAAGTTATTCAATCTATGTAAGATTAGAAAACCTTAATGCAAGAAGGATGTTCAAAGCAATGTACTTTGAATATGAGACTTCCGTTCCATAGAAGTTGACCTTCTTTGGAATACTCTGCAATGACTGGTGACAAGGTTTTGGTGACTTTGTGCATAATCATTACAAGAGGAACATTGCATAAAAGTTTAAAATCTAACAATTTTTTGGTAAATGATAGGAATCGGGGATTCTCACATTTACAATAAGGATTTGGGATTGTGAAATGAGTATCATTGGAATCATGTTCAATTAATCTACATCACAATGTAAGGATCATAGACAAACATAGTGTGCATACTTGGAGTATGGCATAACTATTGTTTAGAAAAACAAAGTGTACATGCTAGGAGCATGGGACGACTGTTGTTTTTATTCAAGTCTTAAGTTGATTGTTTGAAACATTGTACAATAAATAATGTGTAATAAATATGGTGATAAATAAAAGGTGGTTCTATTTATATTCAAAAAGGTTCCGAGACCATATTGGATTCAATTATTATTGTGTTTCACTTTGCATGTTTTGACTTCCAAAATAGCTAGGTTATTCTTTCCGAATGACTAAGTTATTTAAACACTCCACAGTCATTCATATGTTGGAAGTAGGTATGAATCAAGACTGTCATGAATTGAGTTTGTAGATGGCTAAATGGGTTTAGTCATAGCAATGGTTGCTACAACATTCATGAGTGCTCATAAGTTATGAGTATTGGAATAAACCCACGCTCACTTGTATCACTTCATGGAATTTATCTCGAGTGATCGTGAGACGGTAATATCATATAAATCTTCAAACCTAGAGATATGACTTGTTACCTATGAGTTGGTTGTGCATTGATTGCACATAAATGCATCAGTAACTTGATGTTATAAAACGTGCCTTTGTGTAAAATTCAACAAGTAGTAGAACAAGCATATGAGTCGAAGTTTATCTATTCCTTCTAGAAATAGAAGCGATATCTGGGCCCCGTCGATGATTTTGTTGTGACCTATGTACCGGCCGGTCAGAACTAAATTGATGTGTTCGATTAAGTTCTTTGTCAAACAAATCGAAAATCGGGAAACAAACTGCTGGACAATAAATACGACATTGTTCCATGTATCTGTCCGGCTGATATCATGAGAACAGAGGATTATATGATCACTTATCTAAAATGGCACTTCATAGTTCAACAGAGTTTTCGAGAGCTACGATTGCTGGTTGGTTCCTAAAGTAACATACACAAATATAGTTATTAGACTTATCCAAGTAGGAGTCTGTTGGATAAGGTGTCTAAGTCCATAACTTATTTGGTACATACTTGACCCGACCCGGCATGGTCCATTTGGGTTGCACTTCACCCAAACGATTTGTGGATAATTTTATGAGAATTGTATACTTACGATTTATTAATATATTATAAGTTATAATATATTAGTATGAAGTCATGTTATTTAATTAGTTTTAGTCTTAAATTAATTATGAATTAATTTAGATATTAAAAAGAAGACTGATTAAATTATGGGCTATTATATTTTATATAGTGTGGGCTAATACTCATTTGTTAATGGGCTAAGCTAATATGAAAGTCCATGGATGATCCATGGAGCTTTTAACCCATGGATCCTTGGAAAGGAAAAGACATGGGTTATTAGGGTTTCACCCTAACCATGCACACTATATAAAGAAGCATATGATGCAAGACATGTGACACTAGTAGTGTGAGACTTAGTGGTGGCCGATTCCACAAGAAAGTATACTACTCTCTCAAAGTTTTCCAAGTTTTTGTGGTGATTTGTGATTCCATTTGAGGCATTCACACTATTGGTGCTTGGCTCTCAAACTCCAAACAATTAACCATCATCAAAAGGTATGTATTTCTACTAGTACTTTTATGATTCAAAATCCTTATGCTATGCTAGTTAGGAAGAAACCTTGGAAGTTATTATTTGAATGTATTTTAGAAGAAAACATAGATCCAAGGTTTATTAGGGTTGCATGCACACTTAGGAAGTGTTAGATTGCTCAAAACCCAACAGACTGGACTCATAGTATGTTGGTATTCCAACCCGATGGTTGAGGGCCTAGGGAATTCCAACCCGATGATTGACTGGACCCATAGTATGTTGGCATTCCAACCCGATGGTTGAGGGTCTGGGGTACTCCAACCCGATGGTTGATTGGACCCATATTATGCTATTATTTGAATATGTTATCTGTTTGGGTGTTGGTACTTTGCGGGAAATCACTAAGCTTCATGCTTACAGTTACGGTTTATGGTTTCTGGTAGTTTAGTGGATCGTGTTAAGGTGAAGGCGTGATCGTACATATCCTCCCGTTTTGGACTTATGATTTCTTAGAAAACTCTGATAATGCGAATGCTTTGAAAACTATATTGAAAGTGATTCTAATTTTTAGTAAATGTTTTGGGAACAATGGTTTATTTAAACACTTCTTTAGAAAAAGGGTTGTTTTGAACAGTTTAAGTTTTATGAACGTTTATGGATGTTACAAAGGATCTAGGTATTACTCGAAGATCGATCTCAGATCATGTAACATCCTGAAAATCATAAAGATTTAAAATTTTCCAAAACAACCCATTTCAATTGTACGTGTTTACAAAAGCATTGTTTCAAAGGTATAAACATAATTTGAGTTTTTCCAAAGATCCAATATCATAAAACAGGAATATGTGCACAATCACGCCTTCGCTTTTCCACGATCATCAGAAGTACCTAAAACCATAAACTGAAACTATAGGCCAAAGCTTAGTGAGTTCCCCCAAAGTACCAATGCATACGACATATAGCACCATATATTAGGTCCACAGCTAATGAACTGGATTATCCCTAAGCCAATAGTATGAGTTTGTCTTGCCCTTCAGGCCCACATCCCATATCTGGCTTGCACCCGAGCCTACAACAAAAGTTGGCTTGCCCTTCAGGCCTATAACTTATGTCTAGCTTGCTCCCGGGTTTGTTACCTACCGCACAAAGTAGTACCACCTCAACCTAACCATACTATGTCAACATATAGATAACAAATAACATATATCCAACAAACAGATAAACATATAACCAGTCATCAGACAAACAGATAGATCCACAGATCACTACCACATACAACATCCTAATTACCAGGATACCGATGTAACAGATCACTATTACATATTAACATCCTATTATATCAAGATACATAATCTAGTGGGACGACATTGGTGCCTTCAACCTACAAGTATAGTGAGCAAAACTCACCTCTAAATTTGAAAAAGATCGTTGAATAGGACGTAGCTCCGAATATCAGCTCAAACGGTAACCTATTCCTCAAAAAATGACTCGTCCCAATTAATACTCAAAATACACAAAATACCTTTAGGTCAAACTTGGTCAAAATAGATCAAAGTCCAGAAAGTCAAACTTGGTCAACAGTGTTGTGTACGCCCAACTTATATAGCTTGTACGCTTAGTGTAATAACTTGACCCAAAAGATGAGTTTTTTGACACTAAACATTAAGTGTTCCTCAGTTGTGACCCAGGATATGACTTGGGAAAGAGTATCATGTGTTGATGGTAAATGTCAACCTAATTTCAAAATGGTATGGGTTCCCAAGACCAAATGCGGATCACACAAATGTGGATCATATTTAATGGCGTGTTGAATTTTGAATATGTTAACTTCGTTCCAGAATTGAAACATAGATGAGCCTGAATACGTTGCTGCATTTGCTTGCTGTTCTCAGGGGATCTGGATGCAACTTTAACTGCTGAATTACAGTTTGAATTTTCTTGATACTCCTGATTTTTCTTAAAAATGATTTGTTTTGAAGACTAAAAGTTTTTTGTTTTGTATATTTTGTATTTTATTTTTGTTTTTGTTAAATTTGTTCACAATTCTCCTCTATGCACAAATTTAGGGGGAGAATTAAAACCAAGCAAAAATCATAAAATTCAAAAGTCCAAAAATATGTTTATTTTAGTTTTTCTTTTATTTCCTTTTTCAGATTAATCAAAAATCCAAAAATAGGTTTACTCAAAATCCGAAAATATGTTTATTGCTTTTGAGCGTATTTTAATTCTATTTTATTTCTTAGTTATTTTTATTGTCTGCTAAGTTTATTTTATTCTTATTTTTATCTCAAAATTTTCATTTGTCTTAAAATTCGAATGCAAAAGAAGATGAGACTCAAGGAGACTGTGTCCGAATTCTGTGTCTAAAGCGATCTTGAAAGGAATTGACGAAATTACACTTCACACTACTTTCACAAGGAAGTGAAGGCATGAAACCGTACAAATTGTTAGTTAGGCAGTTTATCTCTAAGAGTTGTCGTATTCACGAAATTAAAGGCATGAAACTGTACACACTTTCAGTTAGGCAATATCTTTCTATGAATTGTGGTATCTAAGGAATTGAAAGTCTAAAACTCTACAGATTGTTAAATTTGTCTTGTTAGTTATCTTTACCTATGAACTGTCATGGCACCAGGGCGATTCACCTAACTGGGAAATAGATATCACTGAACATCCTTCTCGGGGTCTTGATTTTCTCTTTGTCATGAAAAAATGTGGTCACTCAAATGTAATCTCGGATACATTCTTCGTTGGTAAGGAAATAACTGTTACTGGCATTAGGGCAATGCACTTCGCAAGGCACGATTATCGTTGAACATCCCGCCCAACGGCCTTGGCCTTGTGTCTTGCTAAACTGTGGAAATATGTCTTCAAATATTGTGTCACAGGATGGTTTTGTGAGTTATTCCTAATTAATTCTCACTGCACTAGAATGATACACTTAGCTGAGATTCAAAAACCATTGAACGTCTCGCCAAGGGCCAAGTTAACTTGTTAACTTGAAAAACTATATTGAGATCTTTGATCGTGGATATGCAGGGGCTAACATCAAAAATAGTCATGAGTAGTTCTCCGATACTCAAAAAATTGCAGTGCTTCCTCCGTGTTTACACATATACCATGGCTAGTCTCCATCTGAGCCAAGGATGGGTCCTTGAACAACATGTGTGAGAAAGGTCATTATGACTCTGTGATCCATAGGGACTTTTTAATCATGGTTAGTTTTAAGACGCATCTGTGATCAACAAAGAATATTCATTCGAAGGAACAATAAGTGAAGATTCTTTTTCAACACACAACCTTTCAACCCCAAAAGCAAGGCGAAGCTGTTTTTTGAAGTTATGTGACGAATTGCATTGAAGCCTCCTCAATCAATTTGCTGCCATCTTTGAACTTGAAGAAGTGATCCAGAAGAATGGTTCTCTCCATTATTATCTCTGAGGTTTCTCAAAGCTGAAAGTGATGATTTACAAGAACCTATACAAGAAGGCTCTATACCCAGTGTGCATTCAAGCCGAAATTCATATGTTTATTTTGAAGTTGTGAAGAAATCGAAGATATAAGCTGAAGGTCAAGAACAAACATAAGATTTGAAAGAAAAGAAAGCTATAAACCAAAGGGGAGTTTTTAGGACATAATTTATGTTTTATACTTTACTTTTGATGAATTTTAGTGTTCTCGGTCCAGGATTGAAAACACCATGTTCTCGGTGGTGTTTGGACCGAAATCACCATGTGATTTCGGTGGGCTTAATGAGGATTTCAGTTGGGTTTTGGGTTGGGCCTATGTAATTAGGTCTAGGTATATATATATATATATATATATATATATATATATATATATATATATATTGTTGTTTCAGCCATGAAACTGGTTGGTAACAATCTTATATACTAGACTATTCTTAAATATAGCATGCACTGACCGTCCGATAATTGTGTTCTAAATTTATAATAACTTTTTTGCATGAATCACTTGATTGGGATTTCGCACCAATTATTGTGATTTCAATTGATACTCAAGAACGGGTTTTACAAGAATAATCAAGGTTTAATTCAAAAATTCCATTAATAATCCTAGCCTCAAAATAGAACATTCAATTAAAAAGGAGTGAATATTATCATCATGAACCTGGTAAGTAAAACCAGATTTATTTAAACGTGGAACTAAAGTGATATTTCTTGTTAAACTTGGAATCAATCATACATTGTTTAACAATAAGTACATACCATTTTTTAAACACAATTAAAAATCTACTATAATTTGGACCGAAACTCTTGCAACATTGCTGACATATAGTTCCTTATTGTCTGTCTTCATCTCCTTACTATTTCTGAACCCATGTTCCAAATGTGAGTTCCACACCCACTATCAGAAACCCAAGTGCGAGATGAAAACATAAATATTCCTATTTCAACCATGAAAATATGTAACACCCTGACTACCAGGTATAAATTTTAAAGATTTATATTCATATTTAAAGTCCTGCTCGACGAGTTGGATGCCCCAAATCATCATGTAGAAACGAATATTTTTGTGTGACTTAAGGGAACTACTTGACGAGTTGGAGCTGGAACGTGAAACCCTAATTTCTAGGGTTTTGCACCCTATTTAAAGGCTCATTAGCCACCCTCTGCCTCTCTTATCGTCCCTTCAACCTCAGAGAACCCTAATCATGTATTACTCCTTATTTTGTGTGTGTAAAAGCTTGAAAGGTGGTTTTAGTGAAAAAAAACAAGAAGACTCAAGAGCTTAGATCAAGGAGAAGCTTGTAGATCCAGTACCTAGTCCGTCTTGGCTTCCATATGTAGCTAGAAACTTGTTACCTTTATCATTATAGTGTTAGCACTCCTTAGTCAAGGGTTTATGGCTATTTTTTAGCATATGTGTGGCTTATTTATGACATTGAGCATGATATAAAGTTGTAACTTCAGATCAGGACTCCTTTAAGCCCTCACAATCATAAAGTTATCGAATTTATCATGCTTGCTCTTCTCTTTGGCTTAAGCCTCTTCCTTAGCATGGTTTTGGTACTTAAGGAATTGCATGCATGAATAGTTTGCAACTTTATGTGGTAACTATGCCAAATGAGGCTAGATATACAATTTGGGGCCTTTGTTTTGCTTAAAAGCACATGCATAAGAAAAGGACTGAAAGGACTCGACGAGTTGCATGGGCAACTCGACGATTCGGATGAAGATTGCCCGTTTCACGTTTCTGCATGGACTCGGCGAGTCAATAAGATGACTTGATGATTTAGGCAGGGTTTTTCCGATACTCTAGATGCTGCATGGACTCGACGAGTTACTTAGTAACTCGGTGAGTTGACTGGGGAATTCGTGACTTTCAGAGTTTTGAAGGAACTCGATGAGTCTGTAGACTGCACTCGACGAGTTAGTCAACATGGACTGCTGACATTGACCATTGACCTTGACTTTGACCAGGGGTTGACCAGTTTGACTTCTGAGGGTACTTTGGTAATTTGGGTATTTATGGAAGATGATCATTGGTGGTTGTAGGTGTTGGTCTTTAGAGTCGCGTTTTGGGAGTTTGATATTTCAGTTCCGATCGACATTGTGAGGTGAGTTTTTATCCTGGTTATTGCATGATGATATGCTTAGTGATCTATTAGATATGTATCCTGGTATATAGGATTAGGCTATGTCGAGTGACCTGTTAGCTCGGTATCCTGGTATATAGGATGATGCTATGATTAGTGATCTGTTAGATCTATATCACTGTTTCTACATGCTAGCTAGCGTTTGATATATATATATATATATATATATATATATATATATATATATATATTGATTGTATGTTTGGGGTTGGGTTGAGGCGGACCTGCTTTGTCCTGAAGGCCAACATACCCAGGGCAGCCCGGATAGACTGCAGGCCCAATGGGGCATATCAGACATGCTGAAGGTTCTGAGAGTGGGCCAGAAAGACTGCAGACCCAGTAAGGGCAATACAGTCATTTTGTAGACTCTATATGCATGCTTTTGATTTGCTATGATATTATAATGATTATATAGCATTGGTATTTTGGGGGAACTCACTAAGCTTCGGGCTTACAGTTTTGGATTTTGTTTCAGGTACTTCAGATGATCGCGGGAAGGCGAAGGCATGATCGTGCACCTCCTCTTATTTTTATGATTTGATTTCTGGGATAATCCGATATGAAACTATCTGAAAACATTTTGTAATAAATAATGGTTTTTGAATGTCTGAAAAGGTTTTAAATTGGGTTGAATTTTATGGATGTTAGAAATTGGTATCAGAGACTTAGTTTGAGTGAATTGGAGGAACACTCATGTGAATCTAGTCTCAAACTAAGGGAAATAGTTTTCGAAATGATTTTCAAATGGTTTTCAAAATACGAAAGGAGGAGGCAAAGTGTACGATCAGCCGAAGCCAGTAAGTAGACCCCAAAATACCATATGGATATTTGATATTATGATATGTTAGAACAACATGCTAGTTCTGGGCTAGGGATCTTCAGAAATTGCATGATAGAATTGTCTGATTATACGATGCCTGATAGCCTAGGGTTTTCCTTATATTAAATTAACATCATTACTATAGTTGCTTAGTGTATGCATCATAGTTTTATATAATTAGGATCTTTGAGTCTGATAATGTTTAGTTTAGCCTTAATTCCTCTTCTTGTTTAATGAAGGGATTAAGGTAGGATCAGATATTTGAATGTCTATAGGGTCCAACGTTATGTATGACTAGCATACACGAGTGCTGCAGGGTTGGTGGAAGTTTCATGGATGATTTGTGCGGGGTCAGTCAGCCAGTTATGAGATATTTAGCCTCCCTCTAGAAGTGAAGATGGAGTGCACACCATGCTTATGTACATTGTTAGGGCGTTATGATGATACTTGAGACAAATAAGGGTAGGTGTGGAAGGTAGTATGGGCCTGTAATACTGAAAGCACATGACCCATACGTGTAGCATGGAAGTCACAACCCTTAGCACTTTGTTGGGAGTTGGTTCCTGTATTATTATATTAAATGTCTAATATCTTCTTGGTGGTTACTAGACGATTTGTGACAAGATCCGCATCAGTATCAGGAGATGGCAGTCATGAGTGACCAGTAGCACCCGTTGTCATTTGTCAGATGTGGTCGGATAAGTTGGACGCCAAGATTCGAGAGATCCTGCATGATGATGTTGCTCCTCTGTTCCCAGAAAAGTTGTCGGAGATGTTTGGGTCTATCAAGACCACTATTGTGGAGTACTTTGATGAGTGATATACAGCTCTTGCAGAGACGGCTACCGATGCAGCCTCCGTAGCCGTAGTTATCGGTGGTAGTGGGACCATTCGGGCTTTTCAGTATCGAGACTTCGATAACACGAAGACCCCGACTTTTGATGGGGTTCAGGACCCAATCATATCCATGAGGTGGCTATTTGACATGGAGGGATGTTTCTTCACATGCTCATGTCCTAGTGACCAGAATGTTAGGTGCGCACTAAACCTGATGAGGTTCGGTTATCAGAGAGCTGCAGTTACTTGGTAGCAGTTCAGGGAGATGTCCCACGCTCGCTACATTCCACAGGTTGAGCACGAGTGGTTGGCACAGGAGTTTTTGGATTTGAGGGAAGGTGTGGAGAAGGTGATAGAGATCACTCGTATGTTCATTAAGAGGGAGATGTTTTACCTGTAGTTTGCTTCTGAGAAGGCTCAGATGACACGTTATATGAGCATGCTCAAGACGAACATCTATCAGTTTGTTGGTACCCAGCATTGCGATACACTGTTGGAGTTACAGGAGGACACTAGGCGGCGTGAGCTGGAGATTGGGTTACAGCTGTGGGAGCAGAGGCAGGCCCCGGCGTAGTCGCAGCCTGCACCAAAGCGGTCCAAGACTTCTGATTCTAGGTATGGGAGCCAGCATGGCCGCACTCTTGGGAAGTGTAGGAAAGGTCATTCGAGAGCTTGTAGATATGGTTGTGCATGTCGCAAAAGCGGCAAGGAGGGGCATTTTGCGAGGGATTGTTGCCAGCCAGCCCTGATTTAGGATATGAGGATCTGCTAGCATTGCGATCAGGTTGGCCACGTGAAGACCAACTGTCCACAGCTCATTTCTAGGCCGGCACAGGATCCATCATCGGCTACACTGATGATTAATGATGGGAGTGAGGGTAGGCAGAGCCTCCGAAGTCTCGAGGACGCGCCTTCCAGCTTACATTCAAGGAGGCCAGGACAGCATCGGATGTGGTTGTTGGTATGTTTCTATCCCTTATCTTGTTGATTATATTTGTTTTATGCTTATATGTGACTTATACCTATGATTAGGTACTTTCTTACTGAACACCTTACCTGCTATGGTATTATTCGACTCGGTGGCGATTCGTTCGTTTGTCCCTCAATCGTTCAGTACGGAGTTTGGTTTGCCACTAGGAGAGCGAGAGTGTCTGTTGCGACTCTCTATCGCCGACAAACACGAGATTTCAGTTGCCAGTCTATCGGGACTACATGTTGTTGATCTTCGGGGTATCTTTCCCGATAGCGTTGATTCTAATTCCCATGGGGGATGTATGTGTGATTATGGGTATGGACTGTCTTAGTTACTTCGGTGCCATGATCAACTGCGAGGGTCAACAGGTGGTAGTTCAAACCCCAAGTGGGGGAGAACTGGTTATCTACGGCGAGGGCACCGGATTGGGATCAGGGTTTAGCTAAGCTACTAGGGCTCGGTAGTATATTCAGCACGGGTGTGTAGGTTTGTTAGCGTATGTGGTGGATACGTGAGTCAAGTATCAGGTTTCAGTTTCAGATGTTCTGGTTGTCAGAGAGTTCGCTGATGTGTTTCTGGAGGAGTTAACCGGAGTGCCTCCGGAGAGGCTGGTCCAATTTAGGATCGATCTAGTGCCAGGTGTGGCCCCTATCGCCAAGGTGCCATACCGATTGGCACCACCAGAGATGCAGGAGTTGTCGTCACAGCTTGAAGAACTGCTGGCCAAGCAGTTCATCCGTCCGAGCAGTTCGCCATGGGGAGCACCGATTCTCTTCGTCAGGAAGAAAGGTGGTTCATACCGGACGTGCATTGACTACTTAGCGTTGAACAAGTTGACGGTGAAGAACATTTATCCAATCCTGAGGATTGATGATCTTTTCAATCAATTGCAGGGAGCATCTCGGTTCTCCAAGATAGACCTAAGGTCCGGGTACCATCATGTCTGGGTACGGGAGGAGGACGTGGAGAAGACCGTGTTCCGGACTCATTTTGGACATTAAGAGTTCGTGATGATGTCGTTTGGGCTCACCAACATGCCAACTATATTTATGGACTTAATGAATTGGGTCTACAGACCGATGCTCGATCGCTCAGTCATTATGTTCATAGATGATATCTTGGTGTATTCCAAGACCAAAAATAAGCACGAAGAGAATCTCCATGAGTTATTGGGAGTTCTGAGACATGATAGGTTGCATGCCAAGCTCTCTAAGTGAGAGTTTTGGTTAAGGGAGGTTTAATTCCTTTAACATCTCGTTAACCAGGAGGGGATTTTGGTCGATCCGGCCTAGATCGAGGTAGTTATGCAGTGGGAGGTTTAGAAATCTCCCTGAGATATCAGGAGCTTTTTGGTATTGGTAGGGTACTACCGAAGATTCAAATAGGATTTCTCTAAGATTACGATACCTCTCACTCGTCTGACGAGGAATGGGGTGGTTTTTTGGTGGGGCCCTGAGCAGCAGACTGCATTCGAGACGCTGAGACAGTGACTTTGTGTGGCGATAGTGTTGACACTCCCTCAGTGAGTCGAGAATTTTGTGGTGTTTTGTGAAGCATCGATCATTGGATTGGGAGCGGTCCTTATGTAGAGAGGACGGGTGATAGCAAATGCATCGTGGAGGCTGAAGCCGCACAAGACAAGATATCCTACAGACGATCTTGAGTTGGGAGCGGTAGTGTTCGCTCTCAAGATTTGGAGACATTCCCTCTATGCGGTCCTCTGTACCATATAAAAGGACCACAAGAGTCTGAGACACAACATAAGTCAGCTAAACCTAAACTTGAGACAGTGCAGGTGGCTTGATGTAGTCAAGGATTATGACTACGAGATCCTTTACCATCCGGGTAAGAGAATGTGCTTGCGGACGCCCTGAGCTGCAAGTCAGTTGGATCTTCTACTGCATGTATGAGGATATATGTGGATTGTCCACTCGTGAGGATTAAGGGAGAGAATGGCTGATTTGTGCAGGATAGCCAGGAGTTGTTGACCTGTTGCATCGGGTCTAGGTTCCGATGTCTGGTGGGATCAGACAGATTGCTCTCGAGGAGGCTCATAAGTCTCGCTTCTTTATTCACCTGGGGGCCACTAAGATGTACCGGGATTTGCAAATAAGTTTCTAGTGGCCATGCGTGAAGAGGGAGATCGCATGGTACGTTGAGAGGTGCTTGACCTGCAGGATGGTCAAGGATGAGAATTAGAGGCCGCACGGCCAACTACAGCCTCTGGAGATTCCCATGTGGAAATGGGAGCAGATCACGATGGATTTTATCACCAAGCTACCGAAGACGGCAAGGGGCTTCAACGCTATTTGGGTCACCATGGATCGATTGACCAAGAGTGTCCACTTTCTACCCATTCGAGAGAGTTCATCGACCAAGAAGCTGGCCCACTTGTATATCTGCGAGATCATTGCTCGCCATGGAGTACCGGTCTCTATTGTATCAGACCATGATTTTCGGTTCACCTCTCGTTTCTGGCAGAAGTTCCACGAGGAACTGGGCATGCGGATGCACCTCATTACAGCCTATCTTCCGCAGACAGACGGCGAAAGTGAGAAGACCATATAGACTCTCTAGGATATGCTGAGAGCCTACATTATTGACTTCGGTGGAAGCTGGGCCTCCTACCTACCCCTTGTAGAGTTCTCCTACAACAACAAGTTTCATTATGGTATTGGTGCTCCACCATATGAGTTGTTATATGGACAAAGATGTCACACCCCAGTCTGTTGTGGTGAGATTGGTCACAGGGTGATGGGACAGATAGAGGTAGTTCTGCAGACTATCGAGAGGATACAACAGATCAGACAATGGCTGCAGACCGATCATATTCGGCAGAAGAGTTACGCCAACAGACATAGATCTGAGCTAGAGTTCTGGGTGCAGGACATCGTACTACTGAAGGTCTCACCCTAGAAGGGTGTAATTCGCTTTAGAAATAAGGGAAAGTTGGGTCCCAGATACAATAGGCCATTCAGGGTTATTGCCAGCTTTGGCAAGGTGGCGTATAGACTGCATCTCCTAGAGGAGCTAAGTTAGATCCACAACACTTTTCACGTCTCGCAATTGCAGAAGTGCATACTAGATGAGGAGGTAGTATTGTGATTAGATGATATTTAGGTAGATGAGCGTATGAATTACATGGAGAGGCCAGTAGCCATTCTGTAGAGGAAAGAGGAGGTGTTGCGGAACAAGGAGGTGCCTTTGGTAAAGGTATAATGGGAGCATCGGAGGGGATCCGAGTAGACTTAGGAGCTGGAGGCAGATATGTGGGAGCACTACCCGGAGTTGTTCACCACAGCAGACTTTAAGGACGAAGTCTAGTCCAAGTGGGGGAGAATTATAACATCCCGACTGCCAGGTATAAATTTTAAAGCTTTATATTCATATTTAAAGGCCTACTCGACAAGTTGGATGCCTTAACTCGTCGTGTACAAATGGATATGGCCGCGTGACCTAAGGGGACTACTCGATGAGTTGGAGGACCCAACTCAACGAGTTGGAGCTGGAATATGAAACCATAATTTCTAGGGTTTTGCACCATATTTAAAGGGTCATTAGCCACCATCTGACTCTCTTACTGCCCCCCTCAACCTCAGAAAACCGTAATCTTGTATTACTCCTTATTTTGTGTGTGTAAAAGATTGGAAGGTGGTTTTAGTGAAAGAAACTTGAACACTCAAGAGCTTGGATCAAGGAGAAGCTTGTAGATCCAGTACCTACTCCATCTTGGCTTCCATTTCAAGGTGTAACATCCGGAAATTCAGGTATTATATTTATTCATTTTATTTCAAGTTTTGTGGAAGAAATCCGCGAGTTGGTGCGTAGAGTCGCCGAGTAGAGACGCGAATCATTATCTGGGTGGACGGCTGGACTCGGCGAGTCGCCCCGTGGACTCGGCGAGTCCATGCTGTTTAATGAAATCCTAATTCCTCGGGTCTGGGGCCTATTTAAGGGGCCTTATGGCCGTCATTTGCGGCTACCAGACCCCTAAGAGAAACCCTAAGTGAGGTAGAGCGATTGTGAGTGGAAAGGAGCCATTTCTTGATCATTTGTTGTTGTTTTTGCAAATAGAAGAGGACCAAGGCAAGAGGAGACTGAAGAGGGTGCTAATGCAGTGATTCCAAGGCTCAGAGACTTCATTTTGAGGTATTCATTCGACCCTTCTTCAGTTTATGGTGTAATTCCTAGAGTTAGGGCTTTTTAGCCCCTTTTAGAGGAAGGTTATTGAGTAATTGGTCCCTTCTCGTGTTAGTGCTATAGATCTGGACCCAAAGAGGTCCAGAGACCCTTTTCCCTTGAGCTTTATGAGTGTTAATGGGGGTTATGAGTTTTGGATGTCATTTTAGTGGTCATATCTTCAAATAAGGCCTTTAAGCCTTTGCATGAGCACCAAGATGTTAGCTTTACGTGATTATCATGCTTGGGGAGGCCAGATCTATGATTGTAGGGGACGGATCTGACCTCAGAAGTTGCTTTGAGAGTGTGCATGGAACGAACTCGCCAATTCCCAAGAACAGACTCGGCGAGTAGTATGAAGGTTGCCCATTAATCATTCAGCGAGTGAACTGCCGAGTTGGGGGATGACATAGTGAGTCAGAAGGGGATTAGAGGACTGAAGTTCAAGACTGTACGCGTCGAGTTGTTCTTGAAACTCGGCGAGTTGAGTCGGGGTGGCCCCGCGATTCATGTCTGATGAGACTCGTCGAGTTTAGGGGGGGAGTCGATGTGCCAAGCGGGACAAAGAGTTAGGAGTCATGTGTGTACTTTCCGAGTCATCAGAGTGCACTCGGTGAGTTGGGTCAAAGTTTGACCGTTGACTTTTGTTGAATTTTAGGGTTTGGTCAACAACGGATTCCTTGAGTCGAGAAGGGGGTAAAATAGTCTTTTACCCTTCTGAGGGTGATAATAAAGGGTCGATTCTAGCCTTGAGTGTTATATTGATGAGGATATTTACTTTGTGTGAATAGGCGGAGGCTAGGCAGTACTTCTACCGAGTCAGGGATTTACGAGAGTCCGAGATGAGTCTTCTCACTATACTTTACCTTGAGTAGGTAATCAGAGTTATGTGATACAGTGTTGTATGCTATATATGTGTTATGTGTTGCATTGCATTATTCTATGTGATTTATGTTGTGCATGTTACAGAGTTAGAACCGGAAGGTTCACAGAGATAGAACCTGAGGGTTCGTAGAGTTCGGGTGCACGGACCCACAGAGTTATAGCGTCGAGTGGCTGATATGTGTTATATATGGTATTTTGGGGAACTCACTAAGCTTCGTGCTTAGAGTGTTATGTGTTATGTGTTTCAGGTATTAGCGAGGATCGAGGGAAGGCACCGGCCTGATCAGTACACACACGGTATTTTTATGTTATGAGATCTTGGGATTGATATATGTTATAAACTGAGTTTAAAACAATGATGTTTTTATGAGTAATGAATGAATTATGTTTTTATAAAATGCAAAAAATTGTTTTGAAATTTACGGTGTTACACAAGGCAGCAAATTTTTACCTTGATCATTCTAGTTTTAGATCTCCTTATTCAAGGGTTTAAGGGCATTTTTTTAGCATATATGTAGATCATTTCTGGTATTCAACATGATTTGAAGTTGTAACTTCCGATCTTGACTCCTCTAAGCCCTCATAGTCATAAATTTATCGAATTTATCATGCTTTGGCCCCTCTCTTTGACTTAAACCTCTTCTTTAGCTTGGTTTTGTCATTTAAAGCCTTACATGCATGTAAAGTTTGCGACTTTACGTGGTAACTATGCCCAAGGAGGCTAGATCTACAATTTAGGGCCTTGGTTTTGCTTAAAAGCGCCTAAATAAGAAAAGGACTAAAGGGACTCGACGAGTTGCATGGGCAACTCGACCAGTCAAATGAATATTACCCATTTCTGGTTTCTGCATCGACTCGGCAAGTCAGTAAGATGACCTGACGAGTTGGTCAGGGTTTTTCCGATATTCTAGATGCTGCATGGACTCGACGAGTTACTCGGTAACTCGGGGAGTTAACTGGGGAACTCACGACTTTCTGAGTTCTGAAGGAACTCGAAAAATCTGTAGACTACACTCAACGAGTTGGGTCGACATGGATTGTTGAGCTTGACCATTGACCTTGACTTTGATCAAGGGTTGACCAGTTTGACTTCGGATGGTACTTTGTTAATTTGGGTATTTACGGAAGTCAATCATTGGTGGTTGTCGGTGTTGGTTTTTGGAGCCGCATTTCGGGAGTTTGATATTTCAGTTCCGATCGGCATTCCGAGGTGAGTTTTCCTCACTATACTAACAGGGTCGAAGGCACTAATGTCATCCCTTTTCGGATTGTTATTGTGGTTATCGCATAATGATATGCAGAGTGATCTATTAGATCTATATCCCAGTATATAGGATAATGCTATGTTTAGTGACCTGTTAGGTCAGTATCTTAGTATATAGGATGATGCTATGATTAGTGATCTGTTAGATCTGTATGACTGTTTGTACATGATAGCTAGCGTTTGATATATATATATATATATATATATATATATATATATATATACATATATATATATATATATATATACATATATATATATATATATATATATATATATATATATATATATATATATATATATATGAATTCATTGTCTGTTTTTGGTTGGGTTGAGGCGTACCTACTTTGTGCTGAAGGTCAACATACCCAGGGCAGCCCGGATAGGTTGCAGGCCTAATGGGGCATATCAATCAGGTCGAAGGCCCTGAGTACGGTGAAGATAGGCTGAAGGCCCGGTGAGGGCAATCTAGTCGTTTTGTAGACTCTATGTGCATGTTTTCTATTTGCTATTATATGATTATGATTGTATGGCATTGGTATTTTGGGGGAACTAACTAAACTTCGGGCATACAGTTTTGGTTTTTATTTTAGGTACTTCGGATGATTGTGGGAAGGCAAAGACGTCATCAAGCACCTCCTCGTATTTTTATGTGTTGATTTCAGGAATACTCTGATATGAAACTATTTGAAAATATTTAGTAATAAATAATGGTTTTTGAATGTCTGAAAAAGTTTTAAATTGGCTTGAATTTTATGGATGTTACAAAATAGATATACCTGAAGTGCCTTTCCCAACCTTCTTTGCTTTCAACCCATCTAGATAAACAAGACAATTCCTTTTCTAGTGGCCAGTGACTCTGCACTTAAAGCAGACATCTTCTTTCGCCACATTTTCCTTCTTCTTTGGCGGTTGGGCTTAGGGAACCTTTCTCCCCTTACCCTTGTCAACTTGTGGCTTTCCCTTAAAGCTCTTGTCTTTTTTTCATTAATTTTTTCATTCTCAAGTCATGAGCACTTAAGGGGTTTTCCTAGGAAAGTTGTTCTCAATAGTTTTCAAAATCGAATGTAACTCTAAGATAGGCTTAACCTACCCATTCATATTGTAGTTAATTATGAAGTTATCATAAGATTTTGGTAATGAGTTCAATATTAAATTTGTGGTAAAGTCTGATGGATATGGAGACCCTAGTCTCTCTAAGTGATCCAAATTGCTCTTCATTTTCAAAACATGTGTGCTCACATTACTAGTCTCCTCCATTTTATAACCATGAAGAGATCAAACAGTTTCAAATCTCTAGGTCCTTACTTATTGACCAAACATATCACTTCGGTATTCAATCATAAGGCATGCAACATCGATTAGGTAATCAAAATGTTCAATCTAAAGATCATGTGCAACCTTAGGAGCAAGATTTGGTTTCTTGAGAAGTGGACCCTTAAGAACATAGTCTTTCTTTAATTGTTTTAGTATGATTCTTAGGCTTTGGTGCCAATAAAAAAATTAGAATGGTATAGTTTTCTTTATGAAGAACATATTAAATGTTCATGAGGTGGTGGTGATGTGTCACACTTGCATGTGAGGCCATCTACAAAATTTAACAAAGTTTTATTTAGTATTTAATTCTTTAATATTAATACCCTTTTGTTTCTAAAACATTAATTATTAAAGTCTAGGATCCAAGTTGCAAAACAAATAAATGGTTAGGTGGCCTTTATCGCATTTATTTAATCCAACAAGGTAAATACTCGTTGTTAGTTACACCAGTTGTAATTATTAGATGTATAGGATCGATAACAACCTTTTGTTAATTGACATGTTTGATCTCATCTATGCCTCAAATCTCTCATGCTTAAGTGACCTTTATGACAGAAGATTTCCGATCAAACCATCCAATTAGAAAAACTTATGTAATTGGCTGATAGCTAGTTTTCGAAACCTTGAATACACTTTGGCCACAAAAAGATAATACAAATGGTTATGTGACCTTTATCCCATTAGTATTATGCAAATGGTGTGTGGATGTTCATGTAGTTGGATGACTTCGGCTTGCCTTTTGAATGAGATTTATATGTTTTATTACTCCATTTTAAAACATGTGATATCATGGTTATTAATTGCATTCAATAAGCCATGTTATCATTTTTTAAAAAAATCAGATATTAGCTTCTATATAAAAATCTAGGATTTATATATTTCGATGCGGTTCAATTTTCAAAATAATATCTAATATTAAGTTTGAAGTTTGAGAATTATAGAACCTTTTATAATCATTTTAATAAAAATTCTTTTTATTATTTGGACTTTAGAGTTAGGATAAGTTTCATATATAACCTTTTATAATCTTTTTAATAAAAATTCTTTTTATCATTAAGACTTTAGAGTTTGGATAAGTTTCAAAATCATCATTTTAAACATATAACTTTAATATTTCAATATTCGACGTCATTACGGTTTTTATAAAAAAAAATCTTTATATTTTAAAACCATAACATGTTACATCTTGTGTCTACAAGTTAAACCTTGAAAACCAAATTCCATGTGATGTTATTTATGTTCAAAATATTATTTAGCATGCGAACTCTAATTTAACAACCAAAATATAATATCAACATAAAATAAAAAACGCATGCACATATAATTGCATAGGACAAGCCATGATCTAGTGATATTTTTATGAACCATCACAAAGTGTTAAGTCCTTTCCTAAGGGACAAAATAGACCAAATCATCGTCATGTTGTTCTTCATGATCCAACTTGCATTGACAAGTAATTGTAATTACAAGATTTTATAAAAGTTATAAAGACGTTAGAAAACCATGGGCCTCTTTGTGATCTTCAAAAATGGTCATCATCTTTATCTTGTTACATTCTATATATAATATACCAATCTAATACTAATATATTACTTACAAAATAATAGTCTAATACTAATTTATTACTTACAAAATAATAAAGATAAAAATAAACTTTTTATTACATAAAATATGAATAAAGAATATTGCAAACATTTATATAAATCCTCATAAATAACTATACAAATTGTCCTTGGCTTGCTTATGCACTCTAAAATACGTTAAGATACAAAACAACATTTGTTTTTCTAAGACAAATTTAACGACAAAATATGCATTTAAACATTTGTCACATAAAATAACAATTATCTATATTTTCAAAAAACCAAGATTATACAAATAATTAAATAATATAACCAAACTTGCAAAATGTCTATAATACCATTTGTTGGGGTTTTATTCAAAATAGTTTCTAAAACTCAAAGATAAAAATGGAATCATTTTATCATTTAAAGAACATAAACTAGTATTATTCCCACCAAAGGATCATCTTGGAAAAGATTGCAAATAAATCAATAACCATACAGGGAAAAATATTAAAAACCTTTTCGTTCTTTGAGCCCTCAAGGGGAGGCTTAAAAATGATAAAGAATGTATAGTAGAACTCCTCCTTAGTAGTACACCGAAAATAATCTAACTAGATAAGATGCTATTCTTCTTAATCTTAAGCTTTATGATAAAATCCAAAGTCTTAAAGAGAGTATACAATTATCTAATCTCTAAAGCTTTACGAAAAGTAGAGAGAGTGAGAGCATGCATACATATTTCGGTTTGGGGCAAGAGAAATAGGAGGGTTCTTAAGATTTCATAAAGCCAAATCGTTACCAATTAGGTCTTAAAACTTTAAAGCAAGCCATACCTCTTTATTATATTCTAATCACATGCTTAAAACTATGTTCCCGACATTAAAATTAACCAAAAGCCATTATGTAACATCCAGTTCCTTGGAGGTACTTTAGTTTAAAGTATTTGTGTATTTGTCTATTTTAGATTTGGGCTAGCATCATGTTGTGGTGGAGCCTCACCACGATGTGGAAATAGCTAATAGGCGCGGGCATTTAATGGACCACCACGACACGCCAATAGGTGCCACAACTTGGCAGTCGTTGTTGGGGAAAACCCTAAAGTGTAAGGGTTTGAGCCATATTTAAACAACCTTAACCTCTTGAAGCCTCCCTCCCATTAGCCTCCATCCCTCATAATCATCCCTTACAAACCCTAGAACTCTTGTCTAAGTTTTCTTATCCTAAAATGTGCGTTTTGGTGCTTCTAAAGAAATTAGGTGGTGGTAGATCATCTTGGGAGTTCAAAGCAACGTAGATCTAGAAGTTTGTATTCCTCAAACATCTCTAAGAGGTATAAAGATTTGAATCTTGATGAGTAGATTGATAGATCTCTAGATTCTGTCCACCCTTTTCTATGACTTGTTGTCTTGAGTGGTTTGGACTCATAAAGCTTGTGACTTCATGGATCTCCAGGCGTTTGGCAGTATTTTGTGCTTTGCATATAGGCTAGGATTAAGCGTTGAGACCGTGCATGGATCTTGACACTTTTTGCCCTATTTTTTACCTAATAATAGTTCAATACATGCATGTCTGAAAAGCATAGATTTCATAATGAGAATGGTGTTAAAAACTCTTCTTATGTTTTAGACCATAAAGTTGAGATCTATGCACCTTGGAGGGTTCTAAGGGATAAAGTTGGAAACTTTATCCATCTAGAGCCTAAAATGGACCAGGTCTGAGTTTGAGAATCCTTAGAATCAAAGAAAAACAACTTAATTCATTAAGCTGATGATAACTAGTGGCCACAACATGGAAAAGGTCACCACGACGTTGCTGCTGGGCTGGTCACGACTATTTTGTCGCATCGATACCACGACGTGGTCAAGGATGACCACAACCCGATGATCAGTCTATTGATTTTTTGTTTAAATAGGGTTTGACCAATTTTGACCAAGGGTATTTTGGGAATTTTGATATTAATTTGGACCATGATTTGAATAATATGTGTCTGGTAGAGTTGGTATTCGGAGCAAGGATTATTCAACTCTTTTCGAACTTAGAGGTGAGTTTTCCTCACTCTACTTGTGAGCAATGTCAGCCCACTAGATTGTGTATCCTGGTTCATAGGATGTTTATATATTATAGTGATCTTTAGATCAATATCCTAGTATATAGGATTTAGTATGAGGTAGTGGAATGTGAATATGCCAGTTTGTATGATAACTTGATATATGATTATCTGTTGCCAGATGCATGTTATATCTTATGTATATGTCGACAGAGTATGGTTGGGTTGAGGCAGTACTACTTTTTGCGGTAGCTAGAAAACCTGGGAACAAGCCAAACATAATTTGTGGGCCCCGTGGGTAAGCCTGTGGGCTCGAGAGCAAGCCAAATACTAGTTGTAGGCCCGATAGGCAAGCTAGACTGATACTGTGGGTTAGTGGTAATCCATTCTTTTTTATATGGACCTAGTTTACGTTGTTATATGTTCTGTGTATTGGTACTTTGGGGGAACTCACTAAAATTTGGCTTACAGTTTCAGTTTATTGTTCCAGGTATTCCAAATAACCGTGGCAAGGCGAAGGCATGATCCTGCACATCTTCCTGTTGTTAGGTTATTGGGTCTTGGGAAAATTCTCACTTAAGATAAACTTTTGAAATTATGGATTTGTAAACACTTTATGGATGACATGGGTTTCTTTTTAAAGTTAAATTTTTTATGATTTTTAGAGTGTTACAAGTTGGTATTTCAGACGATCATGGCAAGGCGAAGGCATGATCGTGCACATCTTCTTGTTGTTAGGTTATTGGGTCATGGGAAAACTCTCACTTAAGATAATACTTTTGAAATTATGGATTTGTAAACACTTTATGGATGACATGGGCCACTTTTTAAAGTTTAAATTTTTATGATTTTTGGAGTGTTACAAGTTGGTATCAGAGCCCTGGTTTGAGGCAATTGGATGAGAATTCGTGTGAATCCAAAATCAAACTAAGGGTTTGTAAAAGTTTTCAAAATAAATATAAAAAAATGGTTTTCAATTATTGTTTTCAAAACTAACCAAGGAAGGGTGTGATGTGTACGGTCTACTAGAGAAAGAAAGAATACCCAAAGTTACCCACAATGTTATTTGTTATGATATGGTAGAACATCATGCCAGTTGTAGTGGAGGGATCTTCAAGAACTACGTTATAGAATTGCCTGATGTATAGTGCCTTGTTCCTGGAGAGTTTCTTGCTTATTGTTTGTAGTATGCTTTTGGGTGTGAGTTAACTACTAATTGAATATGTTAAGTCACATACTACATGCGTTAAATAATTTTAGAGTGAATAATTTGGTCCTATTAGGCCGCTCTTGTGTTATTCCAACTATTGTAAGGTTGAATATCTTAATCTAAGATTATTTAAGTTATGTTGATGTGGTTTTATTCATGAAGTAGTTAACTGGCACCAATAGGGATCATTTGGTAGTTGATGGAATGGTGAGTTATGGATCCTAGGATAGCCTAGGGAGTATGTCGTGCTCATGATGCGCTTTTTAGCATGTGTTTGGAGTATCATTACGAGTGAGCATGGATTTAATAGGCTAGTTTTTGAATGATTAGGCACTCGAGAGAGAGAGAGAGAGAGAGAGAGAGAGAGTGAGTGAGTGAGGGTAGGATGTGTGTGTATCCTAGTTTTTGTATTTGTTTTGGGTGGTTTTGATGATCCTTGAGACAAATGCGAGTAGGTGTGGAAGGTAGTATGGGCCCGTACTACTAAAAGCCTATGACCGGTATGGGTAGTGAAGAAATAACAAACCCAATGGATAGTCTCGTCTTGTGACTGTAGCAATGTGTATTGTGGCACTCCTGATCAATTTTTGGTTCATTTTCAGTATGGGGTTCATAAGGGGATCCGAAGCCGATGGCCAGGATAGACCAGTGTTGACTATTGATCAGATACATGATATGAATACTATTGAGGTTTCACATATATTGCAGGAAGAATTTTCTGGTATCGTGGATCCGATCATTAGCAAGCTAATTGCCAAGTTTGAGGAGTTAACTACAGCTTTGCAGACTGTGAGAGGCACTGCTGAGATGACTATTAGGGGGGATCATGATGCAGGACACGACTAGAAAAGAGAATGAGGGCTCATTCAGCGATGGATGAAGAGTTCAAAGCTGCTAGCATGGGTATTGGAAGTTAAGGGAGTTATGACATCTGCCAAAGAGTGGGGGAACCCATCGGTTTGCTTGCCACAAGTTCAAATGCTATAAGTGTAGAGAGACAGAGAGAGAGAGCGCATGTCTTTCGCGACTACAAGAAGGATCAAATGTCTTACCACTGTCACCAGCCGAGTTATCTCAAACTCGTCTTTCCTACATAGCTAGCGGAGGGAGTGAAAGCCCAAGTGACCACCGTCCGACATGAGGTCAATTTTGAAATGCAAGAAATCACAGGTGTGAAATTTTGATCTTTAGTTTAATATTGAATGGATAGTCATTCGTGTAGTAGCTTCTTAAAAGTATTATGCTAGCATCTATAGGCTGTAATGGGTTAGGGATTAAGCTTGCGAGATGCTTCGTGCATCATAAAGTAGGAGGGCCTTTCGTGAAGGGCTGGAATCTATAATGTTGGGAAGGCTTCTAACATACCCATTTAGGGTTTGGGGTTTCGTTGCGATTGGTGGTTATTATTCATGAATTGTCATACATTGTTTTGTATACCGAGAGTTATCTTTAGAGAGAGTATCTGGACGGACCGATTTAGGCTGCGATGTGGACAATGACAACCATTAAGGGAGCGAACCCTGTGTGGGGGAGGACTGATCATTCTGCTCCGAGGATCAGCTACCACAAGGTCAGAGGATCAACAACCAGGTTGATTTTGATGGGTTCCACACGATGAGCCATAGGAAGTTGTAGTGTAAGTTCATTTGATTTTTGGTATTCAAGATTGATGATATCTTTTATGGTAAAGATGATTGGGGGATTGATCCGAAGCAGTTGCAAGGTGAGTTGTCATAAATTTTGGCTTTCAGGGGTGTGCACGCAGTTCTTATGTTGGAGGTTTCTAGTCAAGCTCTTGTTGCAGCAAGTTGTCCCTTCTAGGACAACGAAATCAAGTTAGAATGAGTGCGTATTTCTCAGGATGAATATCAATTGAGGGTGGTAGGGTGAGAAGGATTATTTCCGACCATTGTTTTGATGGCATCCAAAACATTGCGCTCAGTCATTTGAGCAATTGTTGGATCGGTTCGGTTTTTAAAGCTTAGGATCTGGATGCTATGGATTGTGAGGGAGCAGTAAGAGTCTTGAAATCGTGAGAGAAAGAATAATTCCAAGTGGGGGAGAACCGATTGGAAATATTGGTAATAATTTTAAATGCGGAGTATCTTGTAATTCGTATCTAAGGACAAGAAAATAGTTGGTTTTAACCATAATTCGGGAATCAGAGGCTAGGGATTTGGTTTATCTTGGTCTGAGGATCTGAATCGTATTGATCTTCGATTAAGTATTATTGTGGATGGATGGAAAAACCATGTGCAAGGCCCATGGAAATTGAGTAAATGTTGTGTGATCATGGGGGAACCGTACCATTCCCTAGGTGGTAGTCAGGCGTTAAAGAATGGTAAGTCTACGATTCATCCATAACATTCTACGAGATAAGTTAGGTCATACCAAAAATGGTTTTGAGAATGTGGCAAGAAGTGTGAGGAATCGTGAGCTTCACATTCCGATGACTAGATAGTGTCACGAAGTGACACGAACCCTCGTGGATTTCATCTATGTTATGGCGAGTGAAATTATTGGTTATTAGATCAGGGTTAAACCTAAGTGTAGTTATTGGTTACGTGGATTAAGGGTATACTTGAGTGTGGTCAATAAATAACAAGGTTGTTGAACCAAATGAGTACTTGTGTTAATCTGGTATGCAACCGATTAATTTCTGTTCAGGTGTCGCCATCATATTTATATGTTGAGTATTCTTTCCATATGTTTTGATGGGGTTCCTAGTCAGAGACTAGGGGTAGGTACAATAATTGAATGATCACATAGCTTATCCAGCAGATCAGGAAAGGACTTCAAACAACTCATAGTCAGCAGAAGAGCTATGCCGACAAGCGTTGATCCAAGTTGGAGTTCTAGGTCGGGGACATTGTCTAACTAAAGGTATCACCCAGGAAGGGTGTAATACGCTTTAACAAGAGGGGAAAGTTGGTGCGCCGGTATATTGGGATATTTTGAGAGATTTCCAAGGTTGCAACATAGCTTACAAATTGGAATTTCCTAAGGAGCTCAACCAGATCCATAACACTTTCCATGTTTTGCAACTTCGGAGGTGTAGATGATGATCTAGAGGTTGTTCGTTTGCAGGGTGTTTAGATTGATGATCCCATGAACTATGTTCTGAGGTAAGTGGCGATTTGGGGCCGAAAAATGAAGGCCATGCGAAAAAGGTGGTGTCTTTAGTCAAAGTTAAGAGTCAGCTTCGAAAGGGTTTAGAATGGACATGGGAACTCCAGACCGAGATGCGGGATCATTGCCCAATGTTGTTTGCATCAGCAGACTTCGAGGACGACGTCTGATTCAAGTTGGAGAGAATCATAACATCTGGTTCCTTTGAGGTACCTTAGTTTAAAGTATTTGTGTAATTTTATATTTTGGATTTTGGGTAGCAAAACGTTGTGCTGGAGCCTCACCACGACGTGGCAATAACTTATGGGCCATGGGGTTTCAATGGACCACCACGACGCGACAATAGGTGCCACAATGTGGTGGTTGATGTTAAAGAAAACCCTAAATTTTAATGGTTTGATCCATATTTAAACAACCTTAACCTCTTGAAGCCTCCCTCCCATTGGCATCCATCCCTCATAATCATCCCTTGCCAAGCATAGACCTCTTGTGTGAGTTTTCTTATCCTAAAATGTGCGTTTTGGTGCTTGTAAAGAAAGAAGGTGGTGGTAGATCATCTTGGGTCTTAAAAGCAACATAGATCTGGAAGTTTGTTTTCCTCAAACATATCCAAGAGGTATAAGGCTTTCATCTTGATGAGTAGAATGATAGATCTCTAGATTTTGTCCACCCTTTTCTATGGCTTGTTGTATTGAGTGGTTTGGTCTCATAAATTTTGTGACTTTATGGATCTCCAGGCCTTTGGGAGTATTTGGTGCTTTGGATCTAGGCTAGGATTGAGCATCGAGACGATGCATAGATCTTGGTCCTTTTTGCCCTATTTTTGACCTAATAAGATTTCAAGACATGCATTGGACATGCATGTCTGAAAAGCACAAGTTTTTTTTAATGAGAATGGTGTTAAAAGTTCATCTACAGTTGTTGGACAAGTTCCATTATAGATTAAGTGCTTATTTCTTAAGACATATGGTGTTTTGGACCATATAGTTGAGCACTTTGGAGGGTTCTAAGAGATTGTAACAACCCGATATTTTTCAAGTCAATGCAACGATATAAAGTGAAGTATTATAACCTATTTTCAAAATAATAAGAATAGCATCAAAAATAAAATGTTCAAAAATCTCAATTGGGATATATAAAGTGATAGATATCCTAACAAGGTTTTTAGAAATATAAAGAACACTAAAATCCGAGTTATAACGAAGATGTTCTGACCCATCGAAGATCCGCAACAAAACTGGTAAAACACTATTAAGTAGAAAACGCGAAATTTCAATAAAATGGTTTTTAGCCTTAGGTATCTAAATGAAAGTCGTAGATATCATTAAATCTTAAATGTATAAAAAAAGAACGTCCAAATCTAACTTCGTATGAGGAAGTTATGATTTTTCTAAGTTTCAGGTATAGTAGTAGACATCTAGAAACTCAAAATAGAGATCGAGCGACTTTAGCCGACACGACCTAAACGAGAATCAAAGATCTCGACAATAATAGTTAAATGGTAAAAAGACAGACAAAAACGGACGTCGGATAAAGAATTTATGAATTTTTAACGAACATTTCTAGTGTAACGACCGAAAAATATTCCAACCAATTTAAATTTTTCAAAAACAACCTGATTCCATTTAAGTTATTACAAAAAGGTTTTCAATACAATTTATTTAAAGTATTCCCATAATCACTTCACAACAAACACATGAGGAGCGGTACGATCACGCCTTCGCCTTGCCACGGTCTCTTGAAGAACCTGAAAAACATTAAACCACAACTGTAAGCCCGAAAGCTTAGTGAGATATCCCCAAAATACCAACCACATATACCATACACGCATAACATGCCAACATATCCGATCACAGAACAGCCATGCACTTCGGGTCTACTGTGTGACTGGTCCGCCGCACCGGCCAACAGTCCACCTGGTCCACCCTCCAAGTCTAGCCATATACCTCGAGTCTACAGTGTGATTGGTCCGCCCGCACCGGGCCTTCAATCCACCTGGTCCACTCTCCGAATCTAACCACATACATCGAGTCTGCAGTGTGATTGGTCTGCCCGCACCGGGCCTTCAATCCACCTCGTCCACTCTCTGACTCTACAGTATGACTGGTCCGCCCGCACTGGGCTTTCAGTCGGCCTGGTCCACTCTCCGAGCCCCGGCATGTCTGGTCCGCGCTCTTTGGGCCTACAGCCTATCCGGACCGTTCGTTGGGCCTTCAGGACAACCGGTCCGCCCTGGGTATCTTGGCCTACAGCACAAAGCAGGACCCGCCTAAACCCAACTCCAGTCCAAACAACCATGTGCACATAATAATACAATCATATAAGCATTCATAGTCAACAAGCTGATCAAACAGATCACATAACATATCATCATCCTAACCAGGATACCGATCTAACCGGTCACTAGCATCGCATCACCCTACATATCAGGGAACCGACCTTAACCAGGTCTCTAACATATACCATCCTAGCTACCAAGATGCAAACATATCAAACCAATAACATAACAACAAATACCCAGATCTCAATCCAATAAAGGGCCGGCCTTGGTGCCTTAGACCCTGTTGATATAGTGAGGATAACTCACCTCGAAACTGCCGACTGAACAGATAACCCAAGCTGCTCCGATCACTGATATGATCTCCACCAGTTGACAACCACCAAGGCACTGAACTCAAAACAATATCCAACAATTACTAAAATGCCCCTGGAAACCACTGGTCAACCCTTGGTCAAAGTCAACCCCTGACTGACTCTACTCGCCGAGTCAACCCGATGACTCGCCGAGTCCCCATGCTCAAAAATTCCCCAATCCGCGACTCAACTCGCTGAGTCACCCCGAGACTCGCCGAGTTCAACAACTCTGAGTCCACTCACACACAACTCACCGAGTCATCCCGTTGACTCACCGATTCACGGCTCAACCAGAAAAGATTGGGACTCTTCGACAAGACTCGCCAAGTCCAAGAACAGACTCGTCGAGTCTAAGGCTATCTTCAACCTACTCGCCGTGTTGTTCTTCCAACTCGTCGAGTTCCAGGCCATCTTCATCCAACTCGCCGAGTTGTTCTTCCAACTTGTCGAGTCCCAGCGTATCTTCAAGCAACTCGCCGAGTCCACCCATGTGACTCGCCGAGTCCCACCGGGTCCGAATCCATACAGAGGCTTTCCAAGCCATGCAGATGATCCAAACCATAGATCTACCCTTCCTAAGGCCATCCATCATGTAAAGTTGCAAACTTTACGTGAATCCAAGGAGATCTAGGCACTTTACACTCAAGGGATAGGATTTGGGACAAATTAGCTCCTTCAAACACTCAACAACAGGGACTTTATGACATATAGGACCATCACAAGCTCAGTTCTGAAGTAGCATCCTCAGATCCAAGCTTCTATCTCACTTTAGATGCCATACCAACCACCACACATGAACCCATGAAGAAAATAGCTTAAGGAAATGGTTCCTTACCCTTGGAATGAGCCCAACCAACTGTAGATTGCTGTTTCCCCCAAGCTTCCTAATACAAGCCTCCAATCTTCAAGCTCAAAGCACCATATATCCTTCTCCAAGCTCTAATTCACTCAACAATGGGGTTTCCTCACGAAATTAGGGCTTTTGGAACTCAAGGGATGATAAGGAGGTTGGGGAGGAGACATAATGTTCTTTATATAGGGCTCAACCTCCGGATTTAGGGTTTTCTCCACTCAGCACCAACTCGCCGAGTCCACCCATGCTACTCGCCGAGGTTGTCAATTAACATGCGACTAGAGTCGCGACCCTACTCGCCGAGTCCACTCGTGGACTCGCCGAGTCGCTCCTTCCCATTTTACTCTTTTAGCCCTTCAACTTTACTCTTGCTATTCCGAGATGTTACAATTCTCCCCCACTTACATTAGGCTTCGTACTTGAAGCCCACAACAACTCAACTCTTAGAAATACTCCCGCAACGTGCCACCTGGCATTAACCAGACCAGGTTCCTCAAGGCACAACCATCGAAACTCGAACTCACTTTCTCCATTCTTACGGTGTCCTGACCACCGTCTCTTGTCGGCCACCGGCTTTACCCTCTGTTAACTTCACTAAACAAATGAGTACTACTCCTGATGCAACACTGCTCTAAATCAAAACCATCACTCGACCCATATGAGCTAGAAAATAACCATGCACCACCGGATTCCCGATCCGAGTCCAACTCTAACCATTCCCCTGACAGAAAGACACATTCTTCAGAGCAACTCCCATGAGTTCTCCTCTTGCAATCACATACACATGCTGAACTAGCTCTAGTACCCTCAGGTTGGGAAAACCCGATACACTGATGACAACTCCAAACATCCCCCAGGATGAACCACTACTACATACACAATTCCCTGATCAGAATCACACTGAGAGCCCAAGACTCCCTCCATGCATCCCTTCCGAGCCTCTTGGCTCTACACCCGCGGAATTCCTTCCTCGACATCAGCAGACATCCCAAACCGGATGTGCTTCCATTCCACTGCCGCAAACACGCTGCTCAATGACCATACTTGGATCACTCTAATCATAACTTTGCTCTGCCGCTTTCACTTCTGTGAACTTGCACTCCCTCTTGGAGTTACACTCCTCTTTCTTTCCTTTACCAAGGAAATCCACTTGGCCGCCTTGTCGCTCCGACAAGTGCCACGGTGCTCGCCCAACGCTACACCACTCCTTCATAGCATAACCGCTATCCATCCAACACACATACTCTAAATCTAATCGCGGGGACTCTCAAGCCCATGCACTATCTCAACTAATCAAGATCACTACCCGGGGCCAAACCTTCTAACGGTATCACACTGCAACATACACAATCCATATCCTCAAACCGATCCAACAATACCTTCAGCCAATCTGGACCACTCTCAGAACCTTCAGCCAATCTGGATCGCTCTCAGTGCCTTGAGTTTTGCTGGACCTTTCTCCGAGCCTTCGGCCTGACTGGTACGCCTACCGGCCTTCAGTCTATCCGGACCGCTCAACTAGCATTCATCATTCCGAGCTATCTCTCCAGGAATTCCTCCCATGCATACCGTTCTAGCCCTCTAGGGGTTCCGAACTCTATCTCCATCACACATAATCGATCCCGGCCTGATCCCCAGGCCCTCCATAATCAAATTCCCTAGGTCTGTATCCCGCCCCGCATGCCCGACACTTGCTCCTACCAGCCTACACTCTGGGCTGACAGAACACTTGCTGAATCCCAACAGCTAAGCACCCTCAAATGCTCATCGGTCTTCCGGAGAATCTTCCAATTCTCCCCCACTTAGCACTGACTATCAATCACCGGTCGCTATCACCGACCTCCCGAAACAACCTTACACAACACTTACCCGCAAACTGCGCCCCGCAAGCATAAACAACCTTCACAAAAATCCCATTTCTACACTGATCATCTCGCTCGAAAGAAACTCAATCTGCAGCTAACCACTCCTCAGAAAGCAGATGCTACCCGACATTCAGACCTACGCCAGATTCCCACTAATAAACCCCACGAATGATAACCAACGAAATTCCCATACAATAACCCAAAACCTAACCACAACCCTCAAAAACAACGAATACCGCACCGAAAACCACACAAAGGTACTAGCACATAAACAATACTCCACAATAATCACAAGATAATAAGACATCTAGAAAGAAACATACTCGCAGCTGCATCCGACACTGCTCTGACCTCTTCTGCAGTAAGCTGAAAAGCACGACCCTGAGCCCTTGGGGGCTCCGCTCCACCCTGACCTCCACCAGTGATCCTCAAAGTGGCCGGTGCTGGAGCCTGCACCGGTCCTCCAGCGAGCTGTGGACAGTTGACCCTCAAATGTCCAACCTGATGACAATGGTAACAAATCCTCAAATCCCGAACCGGCGCTGACTGCCGACAATCCCTCGCATAGTGCCCCTCCCTTCTGCACTTGCGGCATGTACCACCGGATCTACAAACTCCGGTGTGACTCCTTCCACACTTCAAATGCTCATCGGTCTTCCGGAGAATCTTCCAATTCTCCCCCACTTAGCACTGACTATCAATCACCGGTCGCTATCACCGACCTCCCGAAACAACCTTACACAACACAACACTTACCCGCAAACTGCGCCCCGCAAGCATAAACAACCTTCACAAAAATCCCATTTCTACACTGATCATCTCGCTCGAAAGAAACTCAATCTGCAGCTAACCACTCCTCAGAAAGCAGATGCTACCCGAGATTCAGACCTACGCCAAATTCCCACTAATAAACCCCACGAATGATAACCAACGAAATTCCCATACAATAACCCAAAACCTAACCACAACCCTAAAAAACAATGAATACCGCACCGAAAACCACACAAAGGTACTAGCACATAAACAATACTCCACAATAATCACAAGATAATAAGACATCAAGAAAGAAAAATACTCGCAGCTGCATCCGGCACTGCTCTGACCTCTTCTGCAGTAAGCTGAAAAGCACAACCCTGAGCCCTTGGGGGCTCCGCTCCACCCTGACCTCCACCCGTGATCCTCAAAGTGGCCGGTGCTGGACCCTGCACCGGTCCTCCAGCGAGCTGTGGACAGTTGAACCTCAAATGTCCAACCTGATGACAATGGTAACAAATCCTCAAATCCTGAATCGGCGCTGACTGCCGACAATCCCTCGCATAGTGCCCCTCCCTTCTGCACTTGCGGCATGTACCAACGGACCTACAAAATCCGGTGTGACTCCTTCCACACTTTCCACAAGTGTGGCTACTCAGATCCCCCACTCTAGAATCAACGGTCTTGGACCGTTTTGGCGCCGGCTGCAACTGCACCGGAGCCTGCCTCAACTCACGCATCTGAAACTCAATCTCTAACTCGCGCCGCCTGGCGGCCTCCTGCAACTCCAACAAGGTCTGGCACCTCTGTATAGACACAAACTGTCTGATGTCCCTCTTGAGCATGCTCAGATATCGAGACATCTGAGCCTACTCTGAAGCGAACTCTGGGCAGAACATCGCCCTCTCAGTGAACATCCTGGTGATCTCAGTCACCGACTCTGAATCCTGCTTCAGCTCAAGGAACTCCTGAGCCAATCTCTCCCTCTCAACTTGCGGGAAATAACAAGTGTTGAACATCTCTCGGAACTGATCCCATGAAACCGCAGCCCTCTGCGCATCTGAATATGACCCCGTGGTCAATCTCCACCAATCCTTCGCCCCGAGCCTCAATAGGTTCATAGCACACCTCACCCTCTGATCAGCAGGGCATGAACACATGAAGAAACACCCTTCCACGTCCGATAACCACCTCATAGCAACAATCGGGTCCTGAACTCCATCGAAGGTGGGAGGCTTCGTATTATCGAAGTCCCGATACTGAAAACCCCGACCAGCTCCTCCCCCTGCCGCTGCTACAGTCGTTGTGGCCGCCGCGGCAGCCGTCTCTGTGAGAGCTACATAGCGCTCATCAGAATACTCAACCATGGCGGTCTTGATCGACCCGAACAGTTCCGACAACTCAGCCCGGAACAACGCAACAATCTCATCACGCAGGATCTCACGAATCGCATCCAACTCGCACGTGCTCATCTAACCAATAACCTCGGGCGGCACAGACCCGTCTGGAACTCCCTCTCCTGCTCCCGATCCTGACCCAGATCCACTCCTAGCATACCTCGGAATCTCCATATTGAAAAATACCACAAAATCTCAGACACTTCCCATTATCCCGGGAACCAACTCTCTTAACCCCACCCTAGAGGTCATGGTTTCCCTGATACGCGTATGGGTCCTGTGCTTTCAGTAGTACGGGCCCATACTACCTTCCACACCTACCCATATTTGTATGAAGTACTACCACAACGCCTTAGAGAAAACATACAATCAAGCGCTCAACCCTCACCACTAGAGGAACACTAGAAATCTCCCACAAGGAAACCCTAGGCTACAGGCATCACAAATCAGGCAGCATTATCATTAAATCTTGAAGATCCCTAGCCTATCACTAGCATGTTGTTCTATCAAAGCTCAAAAACAAATATCATGTATGGTATTTTGGGGTTACTTACTGGCTCCGGCTGATCGTACCTCCGCGTCCTCCTTTACTCATTTTGAAAACCATTTTAAATTCTCTTTTGAAAACTCTCATTGATTTGAGACTGGAGTCACATGAGTGTTCCTCCAATTCACTCAAACCAAGGCTCTGATACCAACTTGTAACGACCGAAAAATATTCCAACCAATTTAAATTTTTCAAAAGCAACCTGATTCCATTTATGTTATTACAAAAAGGTTTTCAATACAATTTATTTAAAGTATTCCCAGAATCACTTCACAACAAAAACATGAGGAGCGGTACGATCACGCCTTCGCCTTGCCACGGTCTCCTGAAGAACCTGAAAAACATTAAACCACAACTGTAAGCCTGAAAGCTTAGTGAGATATCCCCAAAATACCAACCACATATACCATACACGCATAACATGCCAACATATCCGATCACAGAACGGCCATGCACTTCGGGTCTACTGTGTGACTGGTCCGTCGCACCGGCCAATAGTCCACCTACAGTGTGATTGGTCTGCCCGCATCGGGCCTTCAATCCACCTGGTCTACTCTCCGAATCTAACCACATACATCGAGTCTGCAGTGTGATTGGTCCGCCCGCACCGGGCCTTCAATCCACCTGGTCCACCCTCTGAGTCTATAGTATGACTGGTCCACCCGCACCGGGCCTTCAGTCGGCCTGGTCCACTCTCCGAGCCTCGGCATGTCTGGTCCGCCCTCTTGGGGCCTACAGCCTATCCGGACCGCTCGCTGGGCCTTCGGGACAACCAGTCTGCCATGGGTATCTTGGCCTACAGCACAAAGCAGGACCCGCCTCAACCCAACTCTAGTCCAAACAACTATGTGCACATAAACATACAATCATATAAGCATTCATAGTCAACAAGCCGATCAAACAGATCACATAACATATCATCATCCTAACCAGGATACCGACCTAACCGGTCACTAGCATAGCATCACCCTACATATCAGGGAACCGACCTTAACCAGGTCTCTAACATATACCATCCTAGCTACCAGGATGCAAACATATCAAAGCAATAACATAACAACAAATACCCGGATCTCAATTCGATAAAGGGCCGGCCTTGGTGCTTTAGACCCTGTTGATATAGTGAGGATAACTCACCTCGAAACTGCCGACTGAACAGATAACCCAAGCTGCTCCGATCACTGATACGATCTCCACCACTGGATAACCACCAAGGCACTGAACTCAAAACAATATCAAACAATTACTAAAATGCCCCTGAAAACCACTGGTCAACCCTTGGTCAAAGTCAACCCCTGACTGACTCTACTCGCCGAGTCAACCCGATGACTCGCCGAGTCCCCATGCTCAGAAATTCCCCAATCCACGACTCAACTCGCCGAGTTCAACAACTCTGAGTCCACTTACACACAACTCACCGAGTTATCTCCTTGACTCACCGATTCACGGATCAACCAGAAAAGATTGGGACTCTTCGACAAGACTCGCCGAGTCCAAGAATAGACTCGTCCAGTCTAAGGCTATCTTCAACCTACTCACCGAGTTTTTCTTCCAACTCGTCGAGTTCCAGGCTATCTTCATCCAACTCGCCAAGTTGTTCTTCCAACTCGTCGAGTCCCAGCCTATCTTCAAACAACTCGCCGAGTCCACCCATGTGACTCGCCGAGTACCACCGGGTCTGAATCCATACAGAGGCTTTCCAAGCCATGCATATGATCCAAACCATAGATCTACCCTTCCTAAGGCCATCCATCACGTAAACTGGCAAACTTTACCTGAATCCAAGGAGATATAGGCACTTTACACTCTAGGGCTAGGGTTTGGGACAAATTACCTCCTTCAAACACTCATCAACAGGGACTTTATGACATATAGGACCATCATAAGCTCAGATCTGAAGTAGCATCCTCAGATCCAAGCTTCTATCTCACTTTAGATGCCATACCAACCACCACACATGAACCCATGAAGAAAATAGCTTAAGGAAATGGTTCCTTACCCTTGGAATGAGCCCAACCAACTGTAGATTGCTGTTTCCCCCAAGCTTCCTGATATAAGCCTCCAATCTTCAAGATCAAATCACCATATATCCTTCTCCAAGCTATAATTCACTCAACAATGGGGTTTCCTCACGAAATTAGGGCTTCTGGAACTCAAGGGATGATAAGGAGGCTGGGGAGGAGACATAATGTTCTTTATATAGGGCTCAACCTCCGGATTTAGGGTTCTCTCCACTCAGCACCAACTCGCCGAGTCCACCCATGCTACTCACTAAGTTGGTCAATTAACACGCGACTAGAGTCGCGACCCTACTCGTCGAGTCCACTCGTGGTCTCGCCGAGTCGCTCCTTCCCATTTTACTCTTTTAGCCCTTCAACTTTACTCTTGCTATTCCGAGATGGTACATCTAGTCCCAGGAAATTAAAAATATAATATTAAAAAGAAAAGTCAAAATTAGCTAATGTAGTCTAAACGAAAAATGTAGAGCATAAAATCACCTACGCGTGGATATAAAGAACGTCAAAATCAGAACTCGTATGCGAGAGATGTGAATTTCCGAAGTCGGGATATGAATTCCCACCTGTCAATGAACTCACGACGTAAGCCACTCCATGATCATGACGTGAGCCAGGGAGGGATAAGATTCCAGCGTTGGGCTGTCAGAAGTCGAGTCAGCAGGTGGATAGGATCGACCTCACGACGTGAGCCATTCCATGCTCATGACGTGAGATCCAAAACCACTCACTATAAATAGAAACTGAAGGTCTCAGGTTTAGGCTTCTCAACTCTACTTCCCTTTCTACTTTTACTCTGTGTTAAGCATCTCGAGACTACCCCGACGCCCGGTTTCATATCCAAGCTCTGAAAAAAGTTTGAAGCCCCGAGATTTCCGAGAAATTGACTTCTTTCTGGTCGAAGTGCTACCCAAGCAAAGTATCGTTTTCATCAAATTGTCACTTCTACCAAGTGCGTTCATACCCCTATTACTACACTTTCAAATACTTTCAAATGCTTTTAAACACTTTTAAGGGGGTGGGCGAAGGGGGAATACAAGTAAACACACGGTTGAACTCGTGTGAAAAACATCAATCTTTTGCTATACTTTTCATACTATTGTTATAACTATCATATGAAGTTGTTAACATGCAAAACATCACACATCACAACTTTACCCTCATGGGATACAATATGTTTTATAAATAGAAATATGTTTTAATTATATGTATTTGCATATTACATAATACCAAGGGTAACCATTTCAATTATAACATTATGTTTATACAAGAAAACACAACTCATTATTATGCCTTTGTCAACACTGTAGAAAGGGTAATCATTTCAGAAATCATTAATATACATTTTTATAATATGTGAGTTAATTGAGAATATGTGAGTCATTCGTCTTCATCGCACCTATCAAGGTATAGAACAAAAGCCCTGTTTAATAACCAGAGTCTTCGTCCGGAGAACGTGATAAGTGTGTATAGATCTATACGGGACTAATGATTCTGCACCGTGACTGTTAATTACAGTCTCCGGGGTGACAACTATGATAACATTTTGACGCCTGAAGAACGTCGCTACAGGAAAATTCATCATAGTACGGTTATGAAAACTCACAGGATAGACAATTATTATGGTATTATATTTTTGCGGGAAAAGTAATATTACAGTTATTTTTACATGAAAATACAAACTTCTTATATTTTTGTTTACTGATAAAACTATACATCATTATTTTAATTATGACATATTTACTTACAAGTTACAGTCTTGGACATTTAAGACTGCTCTTTACTTTTAGTAAAATATAGGTTTTTCCTAGTTCGATACATTCATTTCATACAAACAACGATTCATAACTCATTTTATAACAAAATATCGGATTTTCTGGAAAACAAACGTAAACTTTCGAATGGCATACATTTACACAAATATCTACTTATGAACTCGCCAAATTAATTGTTGACACTTTTTCTTTGAAATAACTTGTATTCTCAGGGAATCGCTAAACATCAGGTTAGCAACTACTTTTGGGGACTAATGGTCTGGCATTAGTAGCAATATTTTGGAACTTCATATTGTATTTGACTTTCGAACATGTAATACATACAATAATGTAAAACTTTTAAATATATATTATGGTGGTGTCTACTTTCTTTACTATTCAATTGTTATGATACTGCGCATGACGTCCTCCGCCCCTGAATGTTTCTGCCGTTCAGTTTTGGGGGTATGACAGATTGGTATCATAGCATTGTTTATAGTGAACTAAGTATATCAAAACCATTTTTGATATACAACTATAAACACAACTGGGATGAATATAGCCTGATCGGGACGGGGATGAATATAGCCTGATCAACTATATTTACCAAACATATAATCTTTAGAATCAAACATAACATTTAGAATACTATAGGAGTATTTTGTAAATGCAACAGTTTAACCTTGATGTTCAATTCTATATGCTTTAGTTTTTAGACAATTCTCATATCCCTATTCTCGCACATACGCTATGGCCGGATTCCATTTACCAGGGGACCCTACTACCCGAACCAAGGCAATGGAGGGTGGATAGAGAATGATCCGGGATAGAATCCAGAAGAAATTGTGGACGAAGAAGAAGAAGAGGAACCAATCGAGGAAGAAGAAGAATTCAAGGAAGAAATGCAAGTGGACTCTGACTCAGATCCCGAAGACAATAACCTACCCTTAGTGGCTCCGATTCAAAATCGTAATCCTCGACCTGGATTTCAAGGCTTGACACCTCTATGGGCAATGAACCTGAATAGGTGGAGTTGCGAGCAGGGTTAACCCCCTCCGTAAAATGGAGACCGAAGCTTCTACAATCTGAGTGAGGGAAGCTCATCAGACAGATTCCTTCCTATACTTGTTCACCAAATTTCTCATAATGATGAGCAAGGAATGGCAACTATGCAACGAACCGAGGAAAATGATGCGAACACCGGGTCAATATAAATCGCATCCGATAGTTAGGATTAGCTCATGGAAGAACCGTAATTCAAAATGAAGCTTGGTAGAGAGAGCTAACTGCATCTCAAACTGATGTCAGGGAACTTAGAGCACGCCAGGCAAGGTATGAAATGCGTATGCTCGAGATGGAGCATTAGTTGGCAGAACCAAAGGCTTAACGAAACAGTTCCCATTGCAAGTAGAGGATACTCTACTCGCTCCTTCTTTTGGTTTGTGGAATAACTTTCGTACGTACTCCAAGTAGTACTCGTTTCATGTAAATATCCCCGTCTAGCAATTACTATTTCACTAGATCTCTATGTTGTGAAGTTTTCCTTATGTGGTATATTGTAGACCTACTCCAAGGTCAAATTTTCCGAATTCTATGTAACTTATATACCAACTATTATGAAAGACTTCTTGTTTCCTTTAAAGATCATCATTATCAATCCATGCTTTGGGCTATGTAAACAGTTTGTGTCATAAACTGTTTTAGCAACTCACTACACTATCCTCCGATAAATTCAACAACTCTATCACCTATACCCTTTATAGAAAGAGACAGTTACCATTGGATAAAAAATCTCTACAACTTCAACTAGGGCAATTAAAACAATGACGAAGATTCAACTTGCCTGACGAAAATCAAGGACACCCTATACAGATACCAAGAGATAACAAATCATTAACCCAAAAATAGGACAGAGAATAGAGGAAACCACTCGTGAAGCATGCGACGTGGTAGACAACTTGATGCGTCAAACGAATAATTAATAATTAATATTACCTAGTGAGTTAGTAATTATATTACTCACACTATGAGATAGTTATATCACATCCTTCTTCATAACTAAAAATAGTAAAAGGGATACCCTTTTCCAAAACCCATGAAACTAGATCGATCTAAGATTTCAACACCTATAACCTAATTTGTTAAAACCTAACTAAAATACGATACCTATTTCAACCCTCATTCATTAATACATCATAAGGATGTAAGTCAAAACATTAGAAACCGAATAATAGGACGGGGAAATTATACTTCTAGAATCCAGCTAACAACGATCATAGTTACCTAACCAACACGTTTCACATCATGTAACAGAATCATGTCTTCACATGGAAATAGTTGACCAACCAACGAAGTCCATTCCTGGATATAGACTCAGCTACTTTTCAAGTTGTGGTCACAGCCGCCGTGACAGTCATCATGGCACATCTTAACACGAGGCGCTAGTAAAAATGTGAACGATGTCGACAATTCAAATTTTTGTGACAACCAAGGAAACCAACGAGTGTCTACCTGCAAGGACACTCCAAACCACAAACCTAGTAAAACGAAACGAAAGTTCTAGAATGAAAAAGGGGGCAGTTCGAATCAAGGGTCTACCAAAAGACAACAAGATGCAACGATACTTACCCCCACTCTGGAGCTAACAAAAAGGGACGACTATAAGCGAAGGTTGTGGAGTAAAAAAGAGAGAAAACCAACACAAGAGACTTCAAAAGGACAACAGAAAGTTGATGTTCATACTAGTCGGTATGCTGGAAACCTTCCGAGAGGTAATAATTGTAACTTTCATCACACGGGGGCTTGTCGGAAGATGTGTTGCAAGAACTGCAATAGGAACGAGCACACTACCCATTTCCGTAGAGTCCCGATCTGGCAAATCACTTCGACCACCAATGTTGGAATCAGTCCAATATGCCACCTTTGTGCTGAAATAGGACATTTCAAAAGGGATTGTCCAACCAAGAAGAATAGCGGGGGAACAGGAGGAGTTTGACCCCAGAATATGAGGAAGCATCAAAGAACCCTGCTATAACGTTGGTACGTTTCCAAACCCCATTATTTAATTTTATTTGACTGGTTTACACCAAACGGTTATAGAGAGACCTAGTAGGAGTCATTTCTTGAAAGTTCATTGTTTCCAATTTATCAGAACCCTCGTTTAGCGGTTATTATTATTTTTTGATAAAATAGGTTCGTAGTAACCATACCAACTTTAGTACATCGTCCTAGTCATCATTTATGTTTCCAATCATCATAATATCCGATTCGTCAAGAAGTCCCGACATCATCATCTGACGTGTGTTGGTTTGGTCCTAACTATGCGAAATTTCTATTCTGTGTAAAAAGAACTCTTCCCTTAAATCAACCGTCAGATGAAATTCTTCCGATTCATAACGCCAAGCCTTATATCACCTCTCACTTCAAAACTTTAGAAGTACCCATGCGAGGATTATTGTGCCTTTCTAACCTACCCGGTACCTAATAACCTATAAGAGAAAAACACCAAAGAAATCTCAGAAGTCAGTAACCACCCGAAATACCTATTAAATCTCATAGAAAGACCACTCGTACCACAGGACATGTTTAAGAATAGAGACTAAGAACTCATTAGGTTAATCAATCGCTGCTAAGAGTATACGCAAGAGTGGTATAAAATTTAGACTTAACAAGATATAGGATGTGTTATTCCGCCCAATCTCATGTTCGTCTGGCTGTAGACTTGGGGCAGAGCCACCCATCCGAACATTTTTTCAATCTAAATTATATATGACTTGTATACACGAGGTGGTGGTGTGTGACCTAAGTATGAGTCTTATCAGGAACTTTAGAGCAAAAACCCATAGGCTCACTACAAACCATCGGAGATACCTAATAGGAAGTTGTGGCGGATTACAAGGAGCTTCATAATCAAGTTAACCGAGGAAACAGGTGGACTTGATTGCCATTTTGAATGATCATCGACAGATCAGCCAAATTCGCACCCTTCCTACAATAATAAGGAATTATGCAAAATAGGGAAGTTAACTAGGACGTGAGTCCAGGAAATTAGTTAAACTGTACGGTGTTCCGATATCGGGAAATTTGTAGAATCATCTCCCGGTTCAGGCAGTCACATCAGAAATTGTAAGAAACTAGGCCAGTCATGATGCATAGCCTACCATCTTCAAAACCAATAGACAGAATGAGAGAACGGTTCAATCATTAGGAATTATGCGAAGATCATATGTGATAGACGTTGGAAGAGAAAGTATACCCAATTATCAACTAGTCGAGTCCTTGACCATGCTAGCGCTTAAAGTTGCTCCATTCGAAGCTCACTAGGGTCGCAAGTACTGATCATCTCTCCACTGGATAATAGTAGGCGTCAAGCAATTAGCTAAAGGACGAGTTCCTAACAGCACTCTCATAGGTCTGAAGATCATATGGGAAACGACAAAGAAGATCGTTCAGATTTGTGAATGATTGAAAACCTCTAGAGACCGACAGAAAAGCTACACAAACAAGAGAAGGAAACCTTTGAAATTTCAGGTTGGTGACCGAGTTCTTTTGAAGGTCTCACCTTGGAAGGGCTTGATATGCTCCAGAAAGCGCGGAAAGCTAAATCCAAGATACGTATGGCCTTTTGAGATTATCACTAGAAACGGACCTGTAGCTAACAAACTCCAACTACCTCACGAACTTAGTAACATACACCCTAATTTCCACGTATCAAACATGAAAAAGTGTCTGTCCGACAAGACTCTTGTAAACCCACTCGAGGAGATCGAGATCAATGAGAGCCTCAACTTCGTTCAAGAACCAGTAGAGATCATGGAACGAGAGGTCAATCAAAAAAATCAAAGTCGTATCCCGATGGTGAAGGTTTACTGGAATGCCAAGCGGGGACCTAAGTTCACTTGGTAGCACGAGGATCAATGAAACTGAAATAACCTCATCTTTTGACTTAGTTATTTGTACTTGACTAAACTCTAATTTCGGGATGAAATTCCCTCTAACGGGGGGGGGGGGGGGGGGTGATGTAACAACCCGATATTTTTCAAGCCAATATAACGATCTAAAGTCAAGTATTGTAACCTATTTTTGAAATAATAAGAATAGAGTCAAATATAAAATGTTCAAAAATCTCAATTAGGATATATAAAGTGATAGATATCCTAACAAGCTTTTCAGAAATATAAAGAACACTAAAATTTGAGTTATCTCGAAGAAGTTATGACCCATCGAAGATGCGCAACAATACCGGTAAAACACTGTTAAGCAGAAAACACGAAATTTCAATAAAATGCTTTTTAGCCTTAGGTATCTAAATGAAAGTCGTATGTATCATTAAATCGTAAACGTATATAAAAAGAACGTCCAACTCTAACATTTCCTGAGGAAGTTATGATTTTTCTAAGTTTCAGATATAGTATTAGACAGCTAAAAACATGAAATAGAGATCGAGCAACTTTTAGCCGACACAACCTAAATGAGTGTCGAAGATATCGACAATAGTAGTTCAATGGTAAAAAGACAGACGGAAACGGATGTCCGATAAAGAAGTTATGACTTTTTAACGGACGTTTCCAGTCCAAGCTTGTTAAAAATATAATATTAAAAAGAAAAGTAAAAATGAACCAACGGAGTCTAAACGAAAAATGTAGAGCAAAAAATCACCTACGCATGGATATAAAGAATGTCAAAATCGGAAGTCGTATGCGACTGATATGAATTTCCGAAGTTCGGAACATCAATTCCTACCTGTTAGAGGACTCACGACGTGAGCCACTCCATGCTCACAACGTGATCCAGGGATGGATAGGATTCCAGCATTGGGATGTCAAAAGTCGAGTAAGTAGGTGAATAGGATCGACCTCACGATGTAAGCCACTCCATGCTCACGACGTGAGCTCCAAAACCACTCCCTATAAATAGAAACCGAAGGTCTCGGGTTTAGGCTGCTCAACTCTACTTCACTTTATACTTTTACTCTGTGTTAAGCATACCGAGACTACCTTGATCCCCCGGTTTCATATCCAAACTCTGATGGAAGTTCCAAGCCCCGAGATTTCCGAGATATCAACTTATTTCTGGTCAAAATGCCGCCCGAGCAAAGTATCATTTTTATCAAATCGTCATTTCTACAAAGTGAGTTCATACCCCTATTACTACACTTTCAAATACTTTTAAATGATTTTAAACACTTTTAAGGGGGGGGGGGGGGGGGAGGAATACAAGTAAACACACGGTTAAACTCGCATGAAAAAAATCAATCTTTTACTATACTTTTCATACTATTGTTATAAGTATCATATGAAGTTGTTAACATGCAAAACATCACACATCACAACTTTACCCTCATGGGATACAATATGTTTTATCAATAGAAATATGCTTTATTTATATGTCATCATACTACATCATACCAAGGGTAACCATTTCAATTATAACATTATGTTTATACATCAAAACACAACTCATTATTATGCCTTTATCAACACTGTAGAAAGGGTAATCTTTTCAGAAATCATTTATATACATTTTTATAATATATGAATTAATTAAGAATTTGTGAGTCATTCGTCTTCATTGTACCTATCAAGGTATACAAGAAAGCCATGTTTTAAAACTAGAGTCTCTGTCCGGAGAACGTGATAAGTGTGTATAGATGTATATGGGACTGATAATTTCGCACCCTGACCGTTAGCTACTATCCGCGGGGTGAGAAATATCATAACATTTCGACACCTGAAGAACATCACTATAGGCAAATCCATCATAGTACGGTTATGAAAACTCACAGGATAGACAATTATTATGGTATTATGTTTTTGCGGGAAAAGTAATATTACAATTATTGTTACGTGAAAATACAAACTTCTTATCATTTTGTTTACTAATAAACCTATACATCATTATTTTAAGTATGACATATTTAATTACAAGTTACAGTCTTGGATATTTAAGACTGCTCCTCACTTTTAGGAAAATATAGGTTTTTCCTGGTTCGATACATTCATTTCATACAAACAACGATTCATAACTCATTTTATAAGAAAATATCGGATTTTCTGGAAAACAAACGTAAACTTTCGAATGGCATACATTTACACAAATATCTACTTATGAACTCACCAACTTAATTGTTGACACTTTTTCTTTGAAATAACATGTATTCTCAGAGAATCTCTATACACCAGGTTAGCAACTACTTTTGGGGACTAAAGCTCTGGCATTAGTAACAATCTTTTGGAACTTCATATTTATTTGACTTTCAAACATGTAATACATACAATCATGTTAGCCTTTCAAATATATATTATGGTGGTGTGTACTTTCTTTACTATTCAATTGTTATGATACTGCACATGACGTTCTCCGCCCCCGAATGTTTCTGTCGTTTACGTTTGGGGGTGTGACAGAGATAAAGTTCAAAACTTTATCCATCTAGACCCTAAAATAGACAAGATCTGAGTTGTAAAATCCTTCAAATCAACGAATAACAAATTAATTCGTTAAGCTGTTGAAAACCCAGTGGCCATGACGTGGCAAAGGTCACCACGATGTGGTGGTTGGGCTGGTCACGACTATTTTTTCGTATCGACACCATGAGGTGGTCAAGGATGACCACAATGTGGCGGTCAGTCTATTGACTATTGATTTGACTAGGGTTTGACCAAGGGTATTTTGGGTATTTTGATATTAATTTGCGCCATGATTTGAATAATAGGTTTCGGGTAGAGCTGGTATTCAGAGAAAGGATTGTTCAGCTTTTTTCCAGACTGAGAGGTGAGTTTTCCTCACTATACATGTGTGTTGAAGGAAACAATGCCAACCCACTTGATTATGTGTCCTAGTTCATAGGATGTTGATATATTATAATGACCTATAGATCGATATCCTGGTGTATAGGATGTAGTCTACGGTAGTGGTATGTGAGTCTTCCTGTTTGTTTGATGATTGGTTATCTTCTTATCTGTTGTTGGATGTGTGTTATATCTTATGTATATGTCGACATAGCATGGTTGGTTTGTGGTAGTACTGCATTGTGTGCTAGCCAACAAACCCGGGCGCAAGACAGACATAAGTTGTTGGCCCCGAGGGAAAGCCAGACTTATGTTTTGGGCTCGGGAGCAAGCCAAATATTTGTTGTGGGCCTAATAGGCAAGCCAGACTCATACTGTGGGCTCAGGGGTAATCCGGTTTTTTTGGTGTGGGTCTAGTATATGTTGTTATATGTTGAGTGTGTTGATTCTTTGGGGGAACTCACTAAACTTTGACTTACAGTTTCAGTTTATTGTTTTTGCTATTTCAAATGACTGTGGCAAGGCGAATACGTGATCGTGCAAATCTTCATATTTTTATGTTATTTGGTCTTAGGAAAACTCTGATTTCGGATAATACTTTTGAAACAGTGGTTTTGTAAACACTTTATAGATGAAATGGGTTGTTTTTGAAAAGTTTAAATTTTTTTTTATTTTTGGAGTATTACACATTCCTTGTTACCTATATTAATATCCATAGTTTTGAGAGAGGAAGACGACAAATTATTTATAAATATATAATAATCCTTTATAGGATATAAAAGCTTATCCCTTTAGCTAAAGAAAAAAGTGTTTCTAGTCCAAAAAGATGTATGTGACTTAATATAACATACCTTATGATATGTTATGATATTTTCCATTGAATATTATTATTTTCATAAAATAAATAATTCCCAATAAATTATAAGAGTTATAGATATTTAGTAAGAATCAAATTCTTATAAATAATCTATTTGCATCAAGTTGTTGTTAGTGTGATCCTTTAGGATCATATATTATTAGTAATATCATTGTAATATGATTCTTGAGCATAAAGATCTTTCAATTACGACAACCACAATAAAATTCATTTAGAAAGGACTTTCATATGGGGTATCAAATTTTTTTAAAATTTATAAGTGAACTTGAACTTTATGAAAATCCTTGGCACAAAGAATCTAGAAAAGATGTTTAACAAGGTGGTGACAACAAAGAAGTTGAAGTTGTGTATGGCTTCAACTAACTTTTTTGGTACTTGAAGTGAAGGTTAGACTAGAGAGGGAGATGGAGATACAAAGTTCTAGATTGGTTGATAATAATTAGTTATTCAGCGTCCAAGTAGGAGATTGTAGAGTCGTAGAGCCTGATTCACCTTTAAACTTATAGCCACTAGGCATACTTAACAAGAGGGAGCAACCCCTTATGGGAGCCAGGGTAGCATTGTAACAACCCAATTTTCAAGAGAAACTTTTTATTTTTTTGATTATCCAAAATAGATTCCACAAACCATGAAATCCCAAATACAATTGTTTTCAAAATTCATATCAATTACAAATTTCTTCCAAATCATCAGAGTGTCCCATAAAAATGTCAGAGAGACGGTGCCCGTCGCGCCATCAAGCCTTGCCATTGCCCTTAGGCTCGGATGTACCTGAAACAAATCCACAAACTATAAGCTAATGCTTAGTGAGTTCCCCAGATCATACCCCACACACAATCCACATAAAACATATCACATTAGCTATAAAAGCTACATATATCACATAATCCATGCACACAAACATATAAGGATGTCATGGACTCCTCCCATGGTCTTTAACCAACAAGCCATGGGCTCCCCCTCATGGTCTTTCATTCGACTGCCATGGGCTCCCCCATGGTCTTCCCCTGCAAATATCATATAATCACTAGCATACCACTTAGTGTATAGCTAACTATCATACCACCTATCTCTACTATAGCTAGTGTTCTACATATCATAAAATGGGCCAGCCTTGGTGCCTTAGACCAATTGGTATGGTGAGGAGACTCATGTAACGCCCGGGTTTCAGGGCTAAGCATTTTTTTCAATGTAATAGTCTAGCCCAACTCTTGTAACTCTTTTTGAAGTAATAAATATGAAATATTTGGGTATTATGTGAATTATGTGTGTTTATGTGCTTATTATTTAATTATAAATGTATAATTAACAAAGAATAAAAATAAGCATCAAATTTAAAGTGTGACATAAGCCCGATATCTCTACATAAAGTTGTAGAATATGTCTCAAGGTTTCCGTACATATAAGGAACGCCGAAATCCGAGTTATAACGAAGAAGTTATGACCCGTCGAAGTTTCGCGACAGAACCGGCACGATACCAGGAAGCGTAAATAGTGAATTTACGATAGAGCGATATTTAGCCTTAGCAATCTAAACGAAGTCGTAGAATATGTTAAACTAAGAACATCGATAAAAAGAACGCCCAAATCTGACTTCGTATGAAGAAGTTATGATTTTTCGAACTTTCGGATTAGCAGTGTACAGCCCGAAATTCGAATATTAGATCGAGCGGTTTTTAGCCCATGCGACCTAAAAGAGAATCGAAGATCTCGTTAAAATAAGCGTAACGAGAAAAAAAGGGCGAAAACGGATGTCGGATGAAGAAGTTATGAGGATTTAACGGACCAATCCTGTCCCTGTCTGTTAATAATATAAAATTTAAAATCGAGCCAAAATTAGCCGACGGAGTCTAAACGAAAGTTGTAGAGTTCGTTCCCACCTTCGCGTGGATATAAAGAACGTCGAAAATGGAGGTCGTATGCAAAAGTTACGAAATTTTGAAGTTGTAACTCGAAATTGCGAAGTCTGTTGCAAATCCGATGACATGGCTTAATGCTGACCGTCGCTTGCTGAACACGGTCCTCACTTCGGATGATGACACGTCGCCTAGGTTAAGCCCCGTGTCCAAAGTCTGTACGCCCTGCGTACCTTCGCTCTTATCCCTTTCGAGTCCGAGTGCGACCCAGCTGGTGCGAGCTGGCAACCATATCCGAGCTACGCACAGCGTAGCGCTGCTGGACGCCCATCATAGACCGAGGCTTCGCGCCTATAAAAGGAGTCCGAAGGCAGCCTTCATTTTCACACTAAAACCCTCTCTCTCTCTAAGTGCTCTAAACATTGCTAAACCCTAGGGAACCTCCTTAGCACCCGAGGGAAGCCCTGAGGCTCCCGAAGTCCCGAGAAAAAGGAGTCTTTCAGTTTCGAAACGCTGCTCCAAATAAGTTCCGGTTTTCGATAAAATTCGCTGTAAGTGTGGTACGCTTGTGCAATTTTTAATATAGCTTTCAAATAATTATAGGAATGTTATTAGGTCCTTAAAATAATTATTTGGGCTATTATTATGAGTTATATTGAGTGTTATTAACGCTTATATAATAATAATAATAATAATAGTCAGACAATTAATTTGTCGTGGTTATCGTTAGACTAAACCCTAGTGGTATCGATATTAGGTTTTATCGAAGGAAAATCGTTTTGAGAGTATCGAAGCGCTGACCGAGTGCTGAGTCACCACCTTTCAGGTGAGTGCATAGTTACTTTCAGCTTACACATAGATATGAAGTATTTTATATAAATTACCTTCTATGTGTGCATATTATCTGTATACTTGCTATCTATGTTGGATGAACATTGTTATACATGTTTTCAATGATTTAAACTGTATATGTATTTTATATCTACAAAATGTGTTGGGTAAAACATGGGTAGATGTAATAGTTGTTGTGTGACAAAATAAAATAATGAGAGGCCTCGTTATAGATGTTATTGATGATCCAATCATCTAGCGGAGTATAGATGACGACCACGGACTATTCTAGACAGTCCAGTGGAACACTAGTAGGCTCACAACCTGTAGGTATTTATTCGAACTGTGTGTTTATTTGAGCTGTGTGCTCACCAGATGTACTCCATCCCCCACATGGTTTCCTTAAGGACATTTATTACTAAGGAATCCCCTTAGCAGTAGTGTCCATCCCGATGATAGTCCTTAAACTAGGTCCCTTGTGTTAGATGTTTTAGGGACTTAAAGTGAGGATAACGGGAACGGGTAATTGGGTTTGTTTGGTTTGATAAAGTTAATAACTTATTTATTGTGGGTTGAAAACCCTATGTGCTCACCAGGCTCCCAAGCCTGACCCATTCAGTTTCTTGTATTCCAGGTAGTGGCGCTTGAGCATAGATATGATGTTTGGACGAGGGATTATGAATATAGGCCTGTAGATATGAAATAATGTAGTAAGGCTTATATTGTACTGTTTATGCTTTTGATCTATACGAACATGACATCCCAAGCCTTTTAATGAAATACATTTCTATGGAAATGCTTTTGATAAATCTTTATCATATTTTGTTTTGGGACAAATTCCGCAACACTTTTATTTTGTTTTGAGACAAATTCTGCAACACTTTTATTTAAAATGTTACTTTTATTCAACTCGTCGAGTGCATCCAGTAACTCATCGTGTTCCTCCCGAGTCGTTTCCACTGAATCTTGAGTCAACTCACTAAGTCACCTATGTGACTCGTCGAGTTCATTAAATATCTAGAAAACATAAAAGTTCATTTAGAAAAACACCCTAATCCTTCACTATGCTCATTCAGAAACTCAAAAACGAGTAAACCTTACTGTGAATCGTCGAGTCGACTAATGGACTCGACGAGTTCCTTCAGTCCTTTTGTGTTCAGTCCTTTTTAGTGGTATCTAAGGTCCCAAACTACAGATCCAACTTCCCTTAGTTCAAATACCACGTAAAGTTGCAAACTTTATGTGCATGCAAGGCCTCCCAAGGCTATAACATCAAAATTAAGTTTCCTATAAGGTTTAAGTGCATGGAAAGGGCCTAAGATGAATAAAGTGAGCAACTTTATGTCATTGAGGACCTAGATATGCCCATATTTGGAACCATATCCTTGTGATAAGTCCAAATCCGAGTATGAACCCATTTTGCACCAAAAGTGACCATATTCTTCCATAAAAGGAGATCTATGCAAATAGAGATCAAGTTAGCATCTTTTTACCTCTAAATGCATGTTAGATGTGATGGGTTTTGAGCATTCTAACACTCTTATGGTGTACATGCAACTCTAGAAACCTTGGATCTATGTTTGACTAAGATACATGCAAATAATTATATTTTCGAGGTTCTTATCCTATCTAGCATGGCATTGGGAACTTGAATAAAATAAAGCTAGTAGAATTACTTACCTTGTAGTTGTAGTTGATTGCTTGGAGATTTAAAGCCTAGAACCAATAGTGTGGATGCCTCAAATGGAAATCACAAATCACCACAGACTTGGAACTTTGAGAGCATAGTAATCACCTTTCTTGAAATCGGCCCTCATGCTTTACTCACTACAACTAGTGTGATTTCAAGAACCAAAGCCTCCTTTATATAGTTTGGTGGATTAGGGTTACATCCATGTAAACCCTAATACCCATTTCTTTTCATTTCCATGAGATCCATGGGTTAAAGCTCCATGGAGTATCCATGGATTTTCCAAGCAAGCCTAGTCCATTCCAAATAAGCATTTGCCCACACTATATAATAATAAGAGCCCATATTTAATTAGTAATACTTTTGATCTTTAAATTAATTCTAGATTATTTATAGATCAATACTAATTAAATATTATGATTTTATATTAATATATTAGAACTTATAATATATTAATAAATCATAACTTATACTATTTTCAAAAGATTATCAATAAATTGTTCGGGTGAAGTGCAACCCAAATGGACCACGCCGGGTCGGGTCAAGTAGATACCAAATATAGTTATGGACTTAGACACTATATCCAACTGTCTCCCACTTGGATAAGTTTAATAACTATAGCTGTAAGTATGACTTCAGGAACCGATCAGCAATCATAGCTCTTTAAACTCTGTTGAACTAGAATGCGCCATTTTAGATAAGTGATCATATAATCCTATGTTCTAGATATCAACCGAAAAAATACATGGAACATGGTCTTGCTTATTGTCCAGCATTTGTTTCCCGATTTCCGATTTTTTGACATAAAACTTAACTGAACACATCAATTTAGTTCTGACCGGGCCCGATACATAGGTCAAAACAAAATCATCGAGGGGCCCAGATATCGCTTCTAATCCTAGAAGGAACAGATAAACTTCGACTCATATGTTTGCTCTACTACTTGTTGAATTACACACAAAAGCATGGTTTATAACATCGAGTTACCAATGCGTTTTCGTGCAATCAATGCATAACCAACTCATAGGCAACAAATCATATCTCTAGGTTTGAAGACTTATATGATATTACTATCTCACGATCACTCGAGATGAATTCCATGAAGTGATACAAGTGAGCGTGGGTTTAATCCAATACTCAGAACTTATGTGCACTCATGAGTGTTGTAGCCCCGCTTTGTCTAACATCTTAGACCTCTACAACCCAACCCATGATAGTCTTGATTCATATCTACTTCCAACATATGACCGACTGTGGAGAGTTTGAATAATATGATATAAACCATAACATAATTATTCTGGAAGTCAAAACATGCAAAAAGAAATAATAGTAAACAATTGACAAGTGATAGCAACACTTTACTCATAAATAATAGCTTTTATTTATCATCAAATGTCAATTACATTTTACAAATTTCAAGATTATCTAACTACTAAAACAAATATCATCCTTCAGCCCTATGCTCCGAGAATGTTGGAGATACTTAGCCCGAGTCAGTCCCTTCGTGAGGGGATCTGCTGGGTTCTCATCCGATGATACCCTCTTTTCCATGAGGATTCCATCTTCTATTCGATGTCTGATGAAGTGATATTTTCTGTTAATGTGTCTGGATCTCCCATGATCTCTTGGTTCCATGGCTAAGGCAACCACACTATTGCTGTCACAGAAAAATCTCCATTGGCTCCTTTATAGCTGGTACAACTCCAAGGTCTTCGATGAACTTCTTTAGCCATATAGTCTCCTTTGCTACCTCGCTTGCTGCTATATACTCTAATTCACAAGTGGAATCAGCCACTGTCTCCTGCATGGAACTTTTCCAAGTAATTGCCCCTCTGTTTAGGGTAAAGACCTAGCCCGACTGAGAGTGGAAATTATCCTTCTCAGCCTGGAAGCTAGCATCATTGTACCCTACAACTCTCAAGTCATCACTCCCACCGAGGGTAAGGACCCAGTCCTTAGTCCTCCGTAGGTACTTGAGGATATTCTTTACCGCAGTCCAGTGTGCCTTTCCAGGGCTCCCCTGATACCTGCTAACCATGCTCAAAGCAAAGGCTACATCAGGTCGAGTACACGTTATAGCATACATGATCGATCCTACAGCTGAAGCATAAGTTATTCGACTCATTTCTGCTATCTCAGCCTCAGTATTAGGGCTTTGTGTCTTACTCAATCTAGTGTTACTCTGGATGGGTAACTCTCCTTTCTTGGAGTTATGCATGTTGAACCTTTTCAACACTTTGTCCACATAGGTGCTTTGACAAAGTCCAATTAGTCTTTTACTCTTGTTTCTCAAAATCCTTATCCCTAGGATATAGGCAGCTTCACCAAGGTCCTTCATAGCGAAACACTTCCCAAGCCAAGACTTAACTTCCTGCAGGGTTGGGATGTCATTTCCTATCAGTAGTATGTCATCCACATACAATACCAAAAAACTGACTATACTCCCACTAGCCTTGACATAGACACAAGATTCATCTTCACTCTTTGAAAAGCCAAATTCTTTGACTTTCTCATCGAAGCAAAGATTCCATCTGCGAGGTGCATGTTTCAATCCAAAAATGGATTTCTCGATCTTACACACTCTATTGGGATACTCTGAACTGACAAAATCCTCTGGCTGAACCATGTAAACATCTTCAATCAAGTTTCTATTAAGGAAAGCGGTTTTAACATCCATTTGCCATATTTCATAGTCATGAAATGCAGCAATGGCTAATAGAACCCTAATAGACTTAGTCTTGGCCACTGGTGAAAAGGTCTCATCATAATCAACTTCTAGAGTTTGAGAATAACCCTTTGCAACCAATCGTGCCTTATAAGTGTGTACATTACCATCCATGTCAGTCTTCTTCTTGAAGATCCATTTGCACGCAACTATCTTACGATCAGGTACATTGTCAACCAAGTTCCAAACTTGATTGTCATACATGGACTGTATCTCGCTATCCATAGCCTCTTTCTATTTAGCAGCCTCAGGGCCTGCCATGGCTTTCGTGTAGCTGTTAGGCTCATCCATATTTACCAGTGTGTTATCACTGATAAGTGTCTCACCTTCTGCAGTAATATGGAAACCATAATAATGCTCAGGTGCATTCCTAACTCTAGTGGAACGCCTTAGAGGTATAGATTCTTCAGTCGGCTCAACAAGAGTTTTCTCCTCAAGCTGAGGGCTAGGTTTTGAGGTTCCTTCACCACCTGACTCTTGAATTTCCTGAAAGTCAATTTGCCTCCCACTGTCTCCTTGGCTCATGAATTCTCTCTCTCTCGAAATACTCCTCTTCTTGCTACAAAGACTACATTATCATTGGGTCTGTAGAAGATGTAGCCAAAGGATTTCGGTGGATAGCCGATGAAAATACACCTTTCACTTCGGGGTTCGAGATTATCGTGAGTCTCGCGTCTCACGAAAGCCTCGCAACCCCAAATCTTGATGTGATCTAGATTGGGAACTTTTCCAGTCCACACCTCGTGAGGTGTTTTGGCAACCTTCTTTGTAGGGACTAGATTAAGGATATGGACGGCAGTCTGTAAGATATACCCCCAAAATGAGATTGGTAGTGAAGCTCGACTCATCATGGAACGAACCATGTCCAACTAGGTCCGATTGCGCCTCTCAGCTACACCATTCAACTGTGGTGTCCTAGGAGGTGTCAATTATGAGACAATCCCACATTCCTTAAGATATTCAAGGAACTCAAAACTAAGATACTCACCACTACGATCGGAATGAAGTATCTTAATGTTCATGCCCAAATGATTCTCCACTTCTTGCTTAAACACTTTGAATTTCTCAAAGTTTTATGACTTATGCTTGATTAAGAAGACATATCCATATCTACTAAAATCATCAGTAAAAGTCACATAGAACCGATTAGAATATCTTGTGGCTGTTATGAAGGGTCCATACACATCTGTGTGTATGAGGACCAAGAAACCTTCACCCCTAGCACAAGTGGCAGTAAAAGGTGACTTTGTCATTTTACCAAGCAAACAAGATTCACAACTATCATCTTACTTTAGGTCAAATGACTCCAAGACTCCATCCTTTTGGAGTTGGCCTATGCATTTCTTGCTTACATGTCCAAGACGACAATGCCATAAAGATGCTTTATCTAAGCTAGTGGAAGAGTCAATACACAATACATTATTTCCTAGATTATCTACAACAGATACAGTTTCATACACGCCATCACAAGGTAATGCTTTAAAATAAAGAACATTATAAAAGAAAGCATCAATACTACCATTGTTATTATCAAAATAAATGCTAAAACCTTGTTTATACAATGCATGAAAGGAAATAACATTTCATGCCATTTCTGGCGAATAATAACAGTTATTCAAATCTAATGTAAACCCACTATTTAGCACTAAGGAATAAACTCCTATCATGGTGACACGTGAAGCTTTCCTGTTTCCCATGATCAAGTTTATCTTTCCCTGCTCGACATTCTCACTTCTTCTTAGTCCCTGCAAATCACAACATATGTGAATACCACAACCTGTATCAAGGATCCAAGACTTAGAATGAGGTGAGTTATTATACAATATAGTATATATACCTGCATGGTTGGGTTTTACTATCCCATCCTTCAAATTTTGCTGGTACTTTGGGCAGTTTCGCTTCCAGTGCGACTTTTCATGGCAATAGAAGCATTCGGCCTCATTAGGGTTAGCAGAAGGAGTGACAAAACCTTTCTGGGTTTTGCTTGAAGAGGAGCCTTCAAGGGTCTTACCCTTGGTACCCTTATAAGGGTTCTTTCTCTTCTTCTCTTTGCCATGCCCGATTGCCATGATATTGGCCGCAGTTGGAGTAGGAGTAGGAGTAGTAACAACCGACTTACCCTTTAGACCACTTCCGGCGGTCTTCAAGAATCCTTGAAGTTTGCTGAGGGTGACTTCTTCCTTGTTCATGTGATATGTCATGTGGAATTGATCATAACACGATGGCAAGGAGTGCAAAATGATGCCTATTGCTAACTCCTCAGGGAAGTTCACATTCAGCTTCAATAAACGTTCCACATACCTTTGCATTTTGTAACAGCCCGGATTCCTAAGTATTATTTATTCCTCTTAATTTTGGTGTTTTGTGAGGAGACTCGGCGAGTTGGAGCTCAAACTCGCCGAGTATGATTGTGGTTTGGGAAAGGGTTCGCGTCCGGACTCGGCGAGTCCAAAAGGTGGACTCGGCGAGTCCATGCTGTTTAATGAAACCCTAAATTTCAGGGTATGAGACCTATTTAAAGGGTCTTATGGCCGTCATTTGCGGCCACCAACCCCAGAGAGAACCCTAAAAGAGTCCTTGAGCGTTTTGTGAGAGAAAAGAGGAAGATCCTTCATTACTTGTGGGTGATTTTGCATATAGAAGAGGATCAAGGCAAGAGGAGACCAAAGGAGGTGCTAATCCAGTGATTCCTGAGTCCAGAGACTTCATTTGAGGTAACCATTCGTTCCTTTCTCAGCCCTTTGTGTAAATCTTAGAGTTAGGGCTTCTTTGTGGAATGATTCATGGAGTAATTGGCCTCTTTTTGTGTTGATGCTTTAGATCTGGACCCAAAGAGGTCCAGTGACTCTTTTCCCTCAAGCTTTATGAGTGTTAATGGAGGCCATGAGCTTAGAATAGCATTCTAGAGACCATATCATCAAATAAGGCCTTTGGACCTTTGCATGAGCACCAAGATTGTAACTTTACGTGATAAATGTGCTTGGAAGGACTGGATCTATGAGTTACTAGAACGGATCTGACCTCAGGAGTGAGTTTGAGTTCATGCAATGGCTTAGACTCGCCGAGTAGCATAAAGACTGTCCATAACCACTCAGTGAGTGGTCTTACCGAATTAAGGGTTGACTTAGTGAGTCAGGGAGAGTCAGAGAGGGTTGACAGGTGGACTGAGTCAAGCTGGAACTCGCCGAGTTGTTCTTGAGACTCGGCGAGTTGAGTTGTGGTGACCCCGCGATTCATGTCAGGTGGAACTTGTCGAGTCAGGGAAGTACTCGACGTGTCAAGAGAGGATCCTAGGGAGTCAGTGAACACGTATAGACTCGCCGAGTCGCTCTAGTGCACTCGCCGAGTCCGGTCAAAGTTGACCGTTGACCGTTGACCAGAGTTGACCAGTGTTGACTTGATAGGGGTAGTCAACCTTAGTTGTGAAAGTGTTAATTAGAGATATATTGTGTTATAGGAGGATTATAGCTCGGAGGATCGACCGCGAGTGATTTACGGGATTTGCGAGTTATTGAGATACGCGAGGTGAGTCTTCTCACTATACTTTACCTTGAGTAGGTAATCAGAGTTATGTGACAGAGTATTTGTATGCTATATGTATGTTATGTGTTGTACTGCATTATTTCTATGTGATTTATGTTGTGCATGTTTATAGAGTTGGAACCGGAAGGTTCCCAAAGTTAGAACCAGAGGCTTCACAGAGTAGGGTCTACGGACCCACAGAGTTATAGCCTCGAGTGGCTAATATGTGTTATGTGCGGTATTTTGGGGATCTCACTAAGCTTTGTGCTTACAGTGTTTTGTGTTATGTGTTTCAGGTTTCTCTTAGGATCACGGGACGGCACCGGCTCGATTGTACACACCAGAGAAAGAGTCATGTTTTGAGGATCCTGGTTTATTAAGCAAGTGAAAATGGAGTTATGTTTTGTAATTCGATCATGAATGAGATTTTAAGCAAAGTGTTTTTTTAAGAATTAAACGATTATTTTTAAACGAAAAATTGTTTTGAAATTTTTGGTGTTACACATTTTCTGCATGTGGCCCGTGATGCGTTCACCATCCTTCATTCGGGTTGTTATCATGGAGGAGATTATTTCATATTGCTCTTGATGAGCACTTTGATGGTAGCGGTCCATCAAGTCCTGGTGCATCTCAAAAGGATAATAGTCCTCATAGGACTTTTGGAGCTCGGCTGTCATGGTGGCCATCATCATGCATGCCACTTTTGTAGCATCTCTTTCATGTACCTCATATTCAGCTAGTTCTTCAGGAGTAGTATTTGGCTCGGGTACCTTCACCTCCTTGTCGAGAACATATTCTTTGTTCTTATACCGAGTGACCATCCTGATGTTTCTGATCCAATCTGTAAAGTTGGACCCATCAAAGATGACTCTCCCACAAAGACTCATGAGAGAGAAGGAGCTAATAGGGTTTAGAGATAGTCCTTAATAAAACACCCAAATGTAGTATTAAGGCTAGGACCCAACACAATATTTTATAACTTAGAAGAGGGATGACGTAATCTAAGCTATAAGATATTTGAAGGTAGGTGAATGACGATTCACCAATTTCCACCATGAAAATGAAATATTTAATTAGGTTTGAATTGGTTTAGAAACTCCTAGATTCTTTGTGATTCATTGAACTTTCTTCAATGGCATGTTTAAATCTCGAGTGTGCCCTTCAGGTTTTGTGACTGGGATGCCGAGGATCACAAAACAAGGTGTGAACTAACCATGCAAATTACTTGGTACCCTTAATGTATTACCCCTCAATCGATGTGTCGGTTAACCACACATGCTCCATCGATACTATGATAAACATCAAGTCACCCTTTACCTAACTTGTTAAGTTCAAGTTAGTGTGTCGGTTAACCATACACGCTCCACTAACGACTTAAACAAAGTGTAAAGTGTAATTTCATGGATTAGCACCTTATTCAAATTTTCCTAAAATAACTAAGATTTGGAATTTAATAAGGTTTAGTTACTTTAGTATTATCATTATACTTTTAATGAGAATTTATAAGTCCTTGTCCTACCCGTTCAGCTAACGACCCTCCACCGATCAAGGAAGCGGTGGGTGAGAGTGGACACCTATTAAGTTGCCATTTTATAGGCAACAACCGTATACCCCCTTATAGACCGGCTTTGTGAATGAGGCGTACTAGCGGTAAGACGACTTGATCTTATACATATATATATTATTAGCTTATAATATTATAAAGTATAAGAGTTGAATTTTAACTTTTTAAAATTCTAAGGGTTGGAACTAAAGTTTTAATCATGACTTTACTTGTTCCAAAACTTGAGGGCAAGTTTTGTAAACTTTCAAAACTTTTCATTTCTTATAACTTATGAATTTAATTGAGTATTAAAATGTAGACTTTTCATTTTTTCCAACTCTTGAGTTCTTTTAATGGATTTTATTGAAGTGTGACCTTTGGTTTTCCATAAATTGAGGACAAGTGACGGAATCCATTAAAACACATAATGACCATGAATTTAACTACCAAGTAGGTTACAAACAATTCCTATGACCATCTAATCTTCATAAGTTCAAGAACATGAATATAAACATTTCAAGAATCATAAATTACTCATAAAACTTGTAATTTTTTATAATAGCCATTGTAAATGGATTAGCATAACCATTACACCAACTAAAAGGAGTTTTATAACACCAAACAGTTTAGGGTAATGTTTCTAGTCCTTTTCCAGCAGCACAAGTCAAAAATCTGCATTTTGAGGCTTCTACTCGTCGAGTGCACAAACCTACTCGATGAGTAGGATGAATTTAGTCATGGACTCGGCGAGTCCCCCCATGGACTCGGCGAGTTCATCATGCAGACAGCAAGAAAATCGACTTTTTTCACTATTTTGCATCAAGTATCAAACAAACAAGCCTAGGCTCGGATACCACTGATGGGTTTTGAGCATTCTAACACTAATATGGTGTACATCCAACCCTAGAAACCTTGGATCTATGTTTGACTAAGATACATGCAAATAATTATTTTTCCAAGGTTCTTAGCCTATCTAGCATGGCATGGGAAACTTAAATCAAATAAAGCTAGTAGAATTACTTACCTTGTAGTTGTAGTTGATTGCTTGGAGTTTTAGAGCCTAGCACCAATAGTGTGAATGCCTCAAATGGAAATCACAAATCACCACACACTTGGAACTTTGAGAGAATAGTAATCACCTTTCTTGAAATCGGCTCTCTTCCTTTACTCACCATAACTAGTGTGATTTCATGAACCAAAGCCTCCTTTATATAGTGTGGTGGATTAGGGTTACATCCATGTAAACCCTAATACCCATATCTTTTCATTTCCATGACATCCATGGGTTAAAGCTCCATGGAGTATTGTAAGTCCCCAAAATTGCTTGTGTATCAATCAGATCCCATTGAAGGTGCGGAATCCCAATCAATTGGATGATGTTAGATCAAATAGAAGAGAAGGAGAAGAAGAATAACTTGAAACTAATGTATTGATGATATGATTGATGCTCCTTACAATAGATTCTCTCACACACACTCTTCTTCTCTCTTGTTTCTCTCTCTTCTAACCGTACACCCACATGACTCCTCACCCTATATATATGAGACACCAGCCGCACACCCTGTGTATGGCCGTACACAGCCTCAAATTTACAGAAAAATATATTTTCTTAGAAAAGCAAAGTATAAACCATATTTTTGACCCAACAATCTCCCCCTTGGTTTATAGCTTTCTTTTCTAATTGAACCAACAAGCTCCTCCTAAAAAGTAGTTGGCTTTTCTTGTTAATCTTCAGTTGCAGATCGGCTTCAGCATTTATCTTCGATTTCTTCACAGCATCAGGATGAACATATGAATCTTCTATGAATGACATCATCTTGAGCAGTTGGGCATTTCTTCAAGATTTGACATTGAACGTACATTGGGTGAGGAGGCTTCTTGTACATATTCATGAAAGATGGCACTTTCAGCTTGAGAATCTTCAAAGAGAACATAGAGAACGAATCTTTTGGATCACTTCAGCATGTTTATAGATAGTAACAGATTGATTGAGGAGGCTTCAATGCGATGTGTCACATAACCTTCAATCGCAGCTTGACCATGCTTCTGGGGTTGACAGATTGAATATTGAAAGAATAATCTTCATTTCTTGCTCCTTCGAATGAAAATTCTTCGATGCTCACGGATGACGCTTTGGCTTAGAAAATCTTCAATACAGTCTCCACGAGTCTCATCTATGTCTGAAATCACTTTTCAAGACAAAACAAAACTAAAAGAAAAATTAGCACACAAAAAAATATTTTTGGATTTTTGATATTTTCTGCAAAAAAATAAAACAGAAATAACACTATTTTTATAATTTTTAATTTTCTTTTTTTTTGTTTGATTTTTGTATTTTTCTGATTTTTGTTTGATTTTTGAATTTTTTTTTAATTGTCCCCTAAATTTGTGCATAGAGGAAAACTATGAACAAATTTAACAAAAACAAGAATATTTGGGATCAAAGTTGTTAGACAATCTTAATCCGTTTGTCAGTACCTTCCCTTTCATGAATAGATCTGGCCGATCGCCGGTATTGTGGTCCACTTAAGCACGAAAAATTGTGACAAGGTTTGGACATGCTATAAGAGACAATACAAGTTGATCCTTTGTTCCTAGGTAAAAACTCCAAAGGACCATTCATCTGACGATGATCAAGGATATTGTTGTCCACCTAAGTGGAGCAGCGAGATCTACAGACAATCTATAATTGTTCAATTTTAGTTGTACTAGAACATGTTTTCCGCTTCTCGATATACCCGAATAATCAAGAACTTCCGAGATACTCCTTACTTTAGGTGATCAGACTATTATTCATAGAGAGAATAGATTTAGATTATGATTAATTATAGTTTTAGAGGGATTGAGAAGTAGAAGGTTGCATATGCTGTGTACCAGGTCGGATTATTAATCACACGAAGGAGACAACATATGGCTAATAGATAGGAAGAATTTCATAGATATAAGATGCAGAGAAATAGATTTGCATATGTTGCAGTCCAGGTCGGATCTCTTCTAATCACGTAGAGGAGGCAACATATGAATAACAGTAAGAAAGAAAGAAAATAATTTTCTACGGAACTACTTTATCGGAATTCCCCAGTTGCTCCGTCAATATTGGAATTAAGGATAGAATCCGTTAACATATGACTAACAATAGGTTGCTCAATTGGAATCCCAATCAATTGGATGATGTCAGATTAAATAGAAGAGAAGGAGAAGAAGAATAACTTGCTCAATTGGAATCCCAATCAATTGGATGATGTCAGATTAAATAGAAGAGAATGTGAAGAAGAATAACTTGAATCTAATGTATTGATGATGTGATTGATGCTCCTTACAATAGATTCTCTCACACACACTCTTCTTCTTTCTTGTTTCTCTCTCTTCTAACCCTACACTCACATGCACTCTTCACCCTATATATATGAGACACCAACCGCACACCCTGAGTACGGCCGTACACAGGGTGTGCGGCCATACACACATGTACGGCCGTACACAGCCTCAAAATTACAAAAAAAAACATATTTTCTTGGAAAAGCAATGTATAAACCAATATTTATACCCAACAGTCTCCCCCTTGGTTTATAACTTTCTTTTCTAATTGACCCAACAAGCTCCCCTAAAAAGTAGCTGGCTTTTCTTGTTAATCTTCAGTTGGAGATTGGCTTCAGCGTTTATCTTCGATTTCTTCACAACATCAGGATGAACATATGAATCCTCCATGAATGACTTCATCTTGAGTAGTTGGGCATTTCTTCAAGATTTACTCTGAACGCACATTGTGTGAGGAGGCTTGATGAAAAGATTCTTGAAAGATGGCGCTTTCAGCTTGAGAATCTTCAGAGAGAACAAAGAGAACGAATCTTCTGGATCACTTCAGCAGGTTTATAGATAGCAACAGATTGATTGAGGAGGCTTCAATGCAATCTATCACATAATTTTCAAGCGCAACTTGACCTTCCTTTTGGGGTTGAAGGATTAAATATTTAATGAATAATCTTCATTTCTTGCTCCTTCGAATAAAAATTCTTCGATGATCACGGACGAAGCCTTGGCTCGGAAAATCTTCAAGACAGTCTCCACGAGTCTTATATATTCCTGAAACCACTTTTCAAGACAAAACAAAACTAAAAGAAAAATTAGCATACAAAAAATATTTTTGGATTTTTAATAATTTCTAAAAAAATAAAACAGAAATAACACTATATTTTTTTATTTTTAATTTTTAATTTTTTGTTTGATTTTTGAATTTTTCTGATTTTTGTTTGATTTTTGAATATTTTTTAATTTTCTATTTTTTTTGTTTGATTTTTGAATTTTTTTGATTTTTGTTTGATTTTTGAATATTTGTTTTTAATTCTCCCGCTAAATTTGTGCATAGAGGAAAACTATGAACAAATTTAACAAAAACAAAAATATTTGGGATAAAGTTGTTAGACAATCTTAATCCATTTGTCAGTAACTTCCCCTTCATGAATAGATCTAGTCAATCGCCGGTATTGTGGTTCACTTAAACAAAAAAAAATTGTGAAAAATTTAGGAATGCTATCAGTGACAGGACAGATTGATCCTAAGTTACTAGATAAAACTTCCTAAGGACCATTTATTTGACGAAGACCAAGGATATTGTTGTCCACCTAAATTGAGCAGCGAGATCTATAGACAATCTATAATTGTTCGATTTTAAATGTACTAGAACATGTTTCCCGCTTCCTGATATACCCCAATAATCAAGAACTTCTGAGATACTCCTTACTTTAGGTGAGCAGAGTATTATTCATAGAGAGGATAGATTTAGATTATTATTAATTATAGTTTTTTTAGAAGGATTGAGAAGTAGAAGGTTGCATATGTTGTGTACCAGGTCGGATTGTTAATCACACAAAGGAGACAACATATGGCTAACAGATAGGAAGAATTTCATAGATATAATAGGCAGATAAATAGATTTGCATATGTTGCAGTCCAGGTCGGATCTCTTCCAATCACGTAAAGGAGGCAACATATGACTAACAGTAACAAAGAAAGAAAATTATTTTCTACAGACCTACTTTATCGGAATTCCCCAGTCGCTCCGTCAATACCGGAATTAAGGACAGAATTTGTACATCGACGAAAAGTAAAAACCACAGTTCTAGATACGGGTGCTTTAGTGTGACTGGTGGATTCTCATGTATATCTCCCTGCTCAACCTATCCGAGCGTCATATTGTCAGGCTGAACGGATCTATCTAGGTCAATATTTGTCAAGTCATTTGATTTTTTAGGTTTATCTTTGCCTAGTCAAGTCCATTAAATTCTTCATGCCTACCAGCATCGAACACGGAACCTAGACAATTCAGCTTTGGTACTTTACACAGACTCAGATTACCCGTTATCACTTGTTGATATCACTTCCCAATAATAACTACTAATGAAAAACTATTAAGATAATGAAGAATTATCTTTAAAACGAATCAGAGTAAGATAAACTCAGGAGTATAGAGAAGAAAACTCAAACCGTAAGTCACCGATTGAATTTGCATCCAGAAGGTCTGAGAACAGCACACACAATCTCAGAACATATCCGAAAATTCTTAATATCGTTAAGCACTAACCCGATGAGTGATCTCTTCCTTTCTTTCCCGAAAAAGGACACATACTCTCAAACAAATATCTGAATGTTTTACAGTTGAAAGATGTCCCCTATCAAATGCCAGGAACAACCACTACCAACAAACCGAAGTCTGATGATATGTCTCCATAGCTACTCCGACACAGAGCGGGATCAGTTGGTCTTTGGAACCCAGTCCATTTTGAAACTGGGTTGACCTTTGTCATCTTTGTATGGTACTCTCTCTCGTGACATATCCTAATTATCACAAACAGAAGATGTAGAAACGTTAGAGTGATTAGTTGATTTCGGAGATTAAACCTTTGGAACCCATTTGTAGTTAGGTTTGACCCATTTGTTTTTCGATCCGATGGGTGCCTCAGTACTTGTTTTCAATCTAGATGTTGGCCGTTGAGATGACTTTGATTTTGACTTCATGGGAGCATCTCTTGGATTTGGCTTCTTGGTCGGCATTCCCTTCATGCCTTTGGGATTCAGATTCTTGACCTTGTGGGATTTATTTTTGGCCTTCTGCGCATTCCAGTCACCATTGTCTGAATGTGACCTTGAGGGGTTTCTTTTATAAAATCTACCACTTGGCGCGTTCTGCCATCCTTGTGCATAGTAGGGAACGTATGCTCGATTAGGACAATTTCTGGCAATGTGTCCAGGTGTTCCATAGTGAAAACAAGTCTTTTTCTTCACTGTGAAGTTGTTTCTTCCTACCCCTGGTGGCGTATCCTTGCCTTGTTTCTGGTTGTTCCTACAAGCACAATTGCAACAGGCCGTCGGCTTCGCTTGTTTTGGAGGCCTGTATTTCTCAACCGCAGGTTGATCAGAAGCAACTGAGTTCGAAGCAACAGATTCAGAGTTCAAGGAGTCATTGGATTTTTCAATAGTTTTCTCCTTGTTCTCATCTTCTTCTACTTTACCTGCATATGTAACACAATCATTAGAAACGTTCACTTCATCCTTTTCTAGCACAACCGCAACAGGTTTCCCATATTGGAGATGTGCCTCCTTGTCAATTTCTTCCTGTGTTATATGGATGGATATGTAGTTATGATTGAAAGGTGGAGGACCACAATCATACCCTAAACCCTTGTTTTGATTATCTTTGAATTTTAATTGGTTTTGAAATAAGGACTCGACTGTCTTACTTGACGTAGTGTAATTTTAGAAACTAATATCTGTTTTTCCACAATAATTTTCAAAGCGTCAAGTTCTTCAGTTACAACAGCAAGTTTGCGTTTAATGTGATCGTAATTTTCACACTTGTTGCTGTACTCTTCCTGAAGCTTCCTAAAGTCTTTGGTTTTTACTTCTAGTTGTGCTTTTAGAGGTTTTTGATCCTTCCAAATTGTGTATCGTTCGTATTTTAAGTCCCCATTCTCTCTCTTGATTAGATTTATTGATTCTAGTTAAAATTTAATAGTTTTAACACAAGATGGAATATATGAAACTTCATTTACCGGAACTGATGTGGAACTCATTTTTTATATATATATTGATTGCCCTTTGACTTAAAAACCGAGAAAGTCAGCCTTAAAAGTCAAATTTAAAAAGTCAAACTCAAAAGTCAAACTTGAAAAGTCAAACGTAAAAGTCAAATCGAAAAGCTAAATTTGAAAATTTAAAAGTCAAACGAGAAAGTCAAAGTTTAAAGTCAAAGGTCGAATTTTAAACGTCAAGTCAAAATTTTAAGGTCAAAAGTCAATTTATAAATTAAAAAATTAAAAACTAAAATTTTGGGTTGAAAATTGGAATTTAAAGTTAAAGAAAATTGATTTTTGGGTTAAAAGTGTGAAATTTGCGAAATTAGATTCAAATGGTAGTCTTTTTGAATTACAATGGGAATGATAGTAACATCTAGCAAGCTAGATCAGATGGTGAAGGCGTTGGAATTGGAACCAGGGGACCCAGGTTAGAAACCTGGCAACCCCAAAACTCCCCCTATTTTTGTAATGAACGTTGCGAAGACGTGAGCTGGCCGCACACACCGAGCGAAGCCGCACACACTGAGCCGGCCGCACACTCCCTAGCCGCACACCTTCAACAGATTCGCGAAAAAACGACGTTTTTCACCCTTTTTTGCTCCAAAACTCGATCAAAAACTCATTTTTATGGAAAATGCAAAGAAGAAACCACCCCCCCCCCCCCATTATTTTTCAGAGATCTATCCAAAAAGGCAATTATCTTTTCAAAATAAGATCAAATAAGCTCCAGATCTGACAAAATTGACTGATACAATCCAAGCTCTGATACCAATTGTAAGTCCCCAAAATTGCTTGTGTATCAATCAGATCCAATTGATGGTGCGGAATCCCAATCAATTGGATGATGTCAGATCAAATAGAAGAGAAGGAGAAGAAGAAATTAAGATGAATCTAATGATATATTCAATAAATTGAGCGATGCTCCATATACATAGATTCTCTCACACACACTATTCTTCTCTCTAGAACATGATCCTCTACTCTCCTCTTTCTCTCTCCTCACCCTATATATATGAGACATGGGCCACCAGCTGCACACGAGTGTACAGCTGCACACGCGTGTGCGGCCGTACACAGGGTGTGCGGCCGCACACACATGTGCAGCCGTACACAACCACAAAATTACAGAAAAATATATTTTCCTAGAAAAGCAAAGTATAAACCATATTTTTGACCCATCAAGTATCTATGGACTTTCCAAGCAAGCCTATCCCATTCCAAATAAGCATTAGCCCACACTATATAAATATAAGAGCCCATATTTAATTAGTAATACTTTTGATCTCTAAATTAATTCTAAATTAATTATAGATCAATACTAATTAAATAATATGATTTTATATTAATATATTAGAACTTATAATATATTAATAAATCATAACTTATACTATTCTCAAAAGATTATCCATAAATTGTTCGGGTGAAGTGCAACCCAAATGGACCATGCCGGGTCGGGTCAAGTACATACCAAATATAGTTATGGACTTAGACACTATATCCAACAAGATGCCAGATCCAAAGTCTTCTCCTTTCTTTAATCTCCTCAACCTTCAAGTGTCCTTCTCAAAACCACAAGTTCCTCCCTCCAAGGCTCACACACACTGAAGGAAACACCAAAATGCGACTAGGATTTCTTTATGGACTGGAAGAACAATGAAGGAGGCTACAAATGAGCCATAAGTTCTTTAAATAGGGTACCAACCCTAAAAATTAGGGTTTCGCTCTACAGCACCTACTCGTTAAGTCAGGGCCTTCCGACTCGTCGAGTAGGTTCTAACTCCTGCGTCCACATAAATGATCTCTACTCGACAAGTTCGAGCTCCCCAACTCGCTGAGTCCATGCACAAAACCCTAAAAAAATAGATAACTTAATTAATACATGGAACACGTGTTACAAATCTCCCCCACTTGAACTAGACTTCGTCCTCGAAGTCTGATGACACAAACAAGTCCGGGTAGTGATCTCACATCTCATCCTCTGGCTCCTATTCCCATTTGGAGCCCCTTCGGTGCTGCCATTGCACCTTTACTAGCATCACCTCCTTGTTCCGAAGAACCTTTGTCTGCCTATCTAGAATCACAATAGGCCTCTCAATGTAGTTCAAGCTCTCGTCCATCTGAATGTCATCTAAAGAAACGACCGCGGCCTCATCTGTGACACACTTCCGAAGCTGTGACACATGGAACGTGTTGTGAATCTGGCTAAGCACATCCGACAGATCCAAACGATAGGCCAGTTTGCCCACCCGGGTCGTAATCCTGAACGGTCCAATATATCGGGCCCCAACTTGCCTATCTTTTGAAACCTGATGACTCCCTTCCATGGAGAAACTTTTAGTAACACAAAGTCTCCTACCTGGAAATCAAGATCCGATCGCTGTCGGTCATCATAGCTTTTCTAACGGCTCTGTGTGACTCGCAGCCGGACGAGAACCTGCTGAATCATTCCGGTAGTCTTGAGCACTACCTTAGTGCTCCTCAGGACTCGGAGTCCAACCTCACCCCAACAAACCGGGGTCCTACATCTCCTACCATACAACATCTCAAATGGAGGTCGGTCGATACTGGCATGGTAACTATTGCTGTATCAAAACATTTCCAATGGGAGATATATATCCTAACTCCCTCCAAAATCCAACACGCATGCCCAAAGCATATCATCAAGTGTCTGGATCGTCCTCTCACCCTGGCCATATGTCTGGGGGTGGTACGCCGTACTAAAATGCAACCGAGTGTGTAGTTCCTCATGGAACTTCTTCCAAAATCTAGATGTATATCAAACATCTCTATCAGAGACTACCAACACTGGCACCCTGTGTCTAGCCACCACCTCTCGTACATAAATATCCGCCAACTTCTCAGCGGATATACTCTCAAAATCCGCTCTATCTTCCAGTTCTCTTTCTTCACACCCTCGACTTCAGCCTCTTTGATCATATCTGACAATGGAGATATCACCGTCATCCTCAAACAAACATTCCCAATCGGGGAACTTGCTGTCTTGAGGCTCAAAGCATCGTCCACCACATTGCCCTTCCCGGGGTGTCACAAGATCTCACAGTTATAATCTTTCAGCACATCTAATCATGTCCTCTGTTGCATGTGGAGGTTATGTTGATCCATCAAATACTTCATACTCTTATGATCAGTATAAGTAGTGCACCGTAATCCATACAACTAGTGCCTCCAAATGTTGAGGAAAAACACCACTGCCTCCAATTCCAGGTCGTGAGTGGGGTAATTTGCCTCATGAGGCTTCAACTGCCTCGAGGCGTAAGCTATCACATGCCCCCTCTACATCAGTACCGCGCCTAACCCTGATATCGATGCATCACAGTACACTACCAAATCGTCTAACCCCTCGGGTAATACTAGAATCGGAGCCTCGCATAACCTCCATCTTAGGGCCTCAAAAGCCAACTGTTGATCCGTGCCCCATCAAAATGACACATTTTTCTTGGTCAAGCGGGTCAAAAGCACAACAATCTTGCAGAAATCCTGGATGAATCTCCGATAATAGCCCACTAAACCCAAAAAGCTACGGATCTCAGATGCGTTCTTTGGTATTTCCTATTGCATCATTGCCTCAACCTTCATTGGATCAACCGAAATGCCCTCCTTGTTGATGATATTGTTGGATTAATGTCTAAGTCCATAACTATAATTTGTAAGACTTGACCCGACCCGGCATGGTCCATTTGGGTTGCATGGCATCATGCACTTGGATAGACTAAAATGAGAGAAATAACACTTAAGGTTTATTAATATATTATAAGTTCTAATATATTAATAGGATTATTTAATTAGTATTGATCAATAATTCATTTAGAATTAATTATGTGATCAAAAGAAGACTAATTAAATATATGGGTTGATTGTGTAAATCATCCATACTTATATAGTGGGCTAATGCTCCATGGATTATCAAGTTGGGCTCAAACCCATTGGATGCTCCATGGTGTATTTAAACCCATGGATCCAAGGAAATGGAAAGCCATGACAATTAGGGTTTACTCTAATTGTAACAACTATATAAGCATCCTATTGATGTGAGAAATCGGCCACTAGATATGCATGGAGGGCAAGCCGATTCTTGAGGTGTTCTAATTTCTCTCTAAGTTATTCCAAGTGCTTATGGTGTTGTGTGAACCATTTGAGGTGTCACACTTGGGGCACTAGGCACTCAAGCTTCATGAAGACAAGCACCAACAAAAGGTATGTTATTCTAACTTGTGTTATTCAAAGTTTTGTATGCTACAATAGAACAATACCTTGGAAAGTTGATATTTGCATGTATAGTAGAGAAAACATAGATCCAAGGTATTTAGGGTTGCATGTACACTTAGGAGTGTTAGATTGCTCAAAACCCAACAGTGGTATCAGAGCCTAGGCTTGTTTTCTTGTTGTACTTGCTTAAACTGCTTAAAAATCGACTTTTGGTGTTGTCTGCCCAGCAGACTCGCTGAGTCCATGAAGGGACTCGACGAGTCCAAGGCAAAACGCATCCAACTCGCCGAGTTTGTTCATGCACTCGACAAGTTGGAACCCCAGACAACATATTTTCGAGTTTTGGTGCTGGAATTGGTCTAGAATCATTACCTTTGACTGTTTTGGGCTTATAAAACTTGTTTTGAATGTGGTAATGATTATGTTAAACCAATTTAAATGCTATAATAAAAGTTTCAATTTTATATGTGTTCATGTTATTCTTGAAAATTGTTGATTATGAATAATCATGCTTATGAGTTTTACTAGATCATAGGAATTGTGTGCAAATTTTTTGGTGATATAATTCGTGATCTTGTTGAAAATTGTATGGAGTTCATAACTTGTCCTCAAGTTATGAATCTTCAAGAATTTTATGTTTCCTTGATTTATGAGTTAGTTTAGATTGATAATGAAAAAAATTATGTTTTAGTTGTTTTCAATCCATATTAGTCTAAAAGAAGTTCATAAAATATGTTTTTGTAACTTGTCTTCAAGTTATGTGAAAAGTCATATTTATGAATCTTAAAAACTCATAAAAGTTTTGTAGGTTACATAAAATATAAGAGTTTTTTCCATTAAATAGTTTAATGACTCCATACCTTGTCCTCAAGTTATGGATGTTGAAGAGACACTTCTTTAAAGTGTTTTTAAAGAATAAGGGGTTACATTAAAATGAAGAGTCTTCATTTTAAATGAACCATTAAACTCATAAGTTATGATTTAAAGAGTCTTGAAAAGTTACTCCTCATGTTTACTTTAATTCCAAATTGAACATTGAAATTTTAAAAGTTTAAAATTCAACCCTTATACTATTATTATAATTTTAATTATATAGATATGTATAAGAGGAAGTCAATCTTACCGTTAGTAGGCCTCATTCACGAAGTCGGTCTATAAGGGGAGTATAAGGTTACTGCCTATAAAATGACAGTTTAATAGGTGTCCACTCTCACCCACCGCTTCCTTGACTGGTGGAGGGTCGTTAGCCGAACGGGTAGGAATGGACTATAATTCTCCCTTCATTAAAAGTATAATGAAAAATACTAAGTAACTAAACACTTATAAATTCTCAATCTTAGTTACATAGGAAAATGTGAAAAGGTGCTAGCCCATAAAATTACACTTTGTACCTTACCAAGTCGTTAGTGGAGCGTGTGTGGTTAACCGACACACTAACTTGGACTAGTAAGAGTGGCAAAGGGTAACTTGGCTTTATTATAGATCGGTGGAGCGTGTGTGGTTAACCGGCACATCTATTAGGTAATATTGTTAAGGGTACCAAGTCAATTTGTATGGTTATTCACACCTTGTTTGTGATCCTCGACATCCCAGTCACAAATTTGAGAGGGCACAATCGAGATTCAAACATGCCATTGAAAGTTCAATGTATCTCAAAAGATCTAGGAGTTTCAAATCCAATTAAAACTTAATTATATTTCATTTTCATGTTGTAAATTGGTAAATCGTCATTTACCTACCTTCAACTATTTTATAATTTGGATTACAGCATCCCTCTTCCAATTATAAATAGGTTTTTGGGTCCTAGCCTTAATATTTCATATTGGGTGTTATATTAAGGACTTTAAATCAACTAACTTGAATTTCTCCCATTATAGATGTCTAGTTTAGATAGCTATGGTCTTCCCAAATCTTTAGGAACAAGCTTCCTAATGAAGATGATATCCCAAATGGCAATCAAGGTGAAAGATCAATCCCTTTGTTGGGCATTTGTGGGACTAGAAATCATACTTCACTTCATCCACCTCCTCCAATAAATCTCCCTATCCCACAAGTTTTAAGACATGATAAGTTCTAAGTCACTCAATCCCTATTGGCAAGCAAAGTCTATATGTGCTTAGATCTTGGGGATTAAGCCACATTTTGACAAGTCGGGAGAGTCGGGTGTCGAAGTCTCGAGGTAGCTGGCTGCTGACTTGGTTCTTCAGTCACTCCCTGATGACAGGTCGTGACAAGACCCTTAATGATCTTACCCATTTGCTTGATGATGCTAAATCAGCAGTGATTTGGAGCATTAGTAAAGCAAATTGGATTGGAAGATCTACTATCCAAACCTATTTGGACATTGAAAATGGTGACATTGGAGGTCCAGGAAAAACCTTCTCATCCCAATGGAAAGGGATCGTCCATATTCAACTCGGTTGACCAAATGGTAAAGAGAAAGGTTAAATCTGTGATAGTCCCATGTACCGTTTCCAAAGAGTCAATATGATTCTGTTGCCAAAGGAAAGACATTGGTTGCGAAGCTGCTAAATTTACCTGAAACATCTTAAGGATGGTAAAGTCAATAGGTTTGACTCTACTTCAGGTAAATTCCATTGTCTAACTCTATTAAGTTTCTATTCTGAGATTCTTATTGCTTAATGTGACAAGGTCACATGTTGATGTTTTAAGAATCAAAGAAAAGGTGAAGAAACTTAAAGGAAGTATATGCTGATTCTGATCACGAAGATGGATTTCGATCGCATGGTTCGGTGATCAGAATTTTGAGTTGTTACTTAAGAGTTATGATATATTGCTTAGGAATAGATAACAACAAGTTTTCCATATGGATTGTAAGGATAATTTTTTTTTCCGCAAAGTTTTAAAATAAAAGGAAAAATGGTTTTGATTTTATTTATTTTAAGTATCCTTACAATGGCATTTGTGAAAAATTGTTGATTATATGTTTCCATTGATAAGCAATATGGGTAAATGGATTTGATTCTTTCATTAGTGGAAGTGTCATAATTTACCAAATAAGGAAAGATTCTCATCACCCAAGTTTCAGTTGGATAGAAACTTGGAATCATGCAAATTGTATTGTATGATCATGAGAATTTTTTATATATTTGGGAAATTAAGTCTAATTCCTTGTTCACATGTATATGTGAATCAAGTGAAGGACAAAGGGATCGGATACACTTGGGTGTGCGCTGATCAGGTCCACCACAAAGTTGATAAGATTATTCATTATGATTTACTAAAGTTTAGTAAATATGGTTATACTTACAAGTTTAAGTATAGTTCTGGATCATTGGAGAAGTTTCAATGTTAGACATAATGAGTAAGAAGAATCAAATAAGACAGAAAGATAAAAGTTTCTCTAATCTGAAGAGATGGGAGAGTACTTGAGTATCTTGTTTTATGATTATCTTAGTGATTATGAAACCATGTCACAATTGATCCTCTGAGGACACCTTAGTTCATTTTGTTTGACTAAGGAGAGGAATCGTGAATTGTTGAAATGGTTAGATCAAAAGATAAATTATACTTCGTTCCAAAATTAAATCTTAGAATCATACTCTAAGATTAAGCCTTGAGTGACATAATCTTAAGAAAGGTTTAAAACACTTGTTAAATGTAGATTAAAATGTGTTCTTACTCTTGTACATTTGAAATTGGTAAGTTGTGATGTATTGGATAAAACAAAGACCAACTAAGACCAATTGTGAGAAGTGTTTAACTTGGTAAGAATCTGCACTAACTCTTGAAAATTCGTTTTTGTCAAGGAATGGTTCTTGACAAAGAGAATCTTATATGTCAAGAGGTCAGTGGGAGTCTTAAAAGGATCTTAAGATAGATTCAAGAACTAATCTAGAGTTTTGTTAATCACTAGACCACGACTTGAGGTTTGTAACCTATCGTGTTGACATATTATGTGTCCATTCCAGTTCAAGTTGGTTTTGCATTGGAGTTCTAAGAGTTCTCAATTGGTTGCATAACAACTTGGAAGCAATGGCAGGCCCTTGAGCTGCCAGGTGGCAAGAAATTAGATTGAGTTCAGTCCATATGAGTTTGGATTTGTAATTATCCTTGTCTTTTGACTATGGTTTTGACAATTCACATGGATAAGAACACATACACCATTAAATCTAAGTGTCATAAGGTTTCTCTCCGGTTCATGAAAATGATAGTGAGGAAACTCTTTCGCTAAGTAGATTTAAGTGGATATCAAGTGTGAAGTTTGCATTCTGATGTCGTTAGTGGAGCGTGTGTGGTTGACTGGCACACTAACTAATGAGAATGGCAAAGGTTTAGAATCACATATGAGTTATCTAAGGAAAGGTTTAGACTCCAGGTGTATGATTTGATAAAGTCTTATCAAGACAATCTAGTATCAGAAATCTGAGTGATTTCTAGGTACATGTCAAAGCTAGTGGGAGCATAAAGTGTTATGCTAGTTAGATAATAATCATTATGCTAGTGGGGGCATGATGATTATGTTGCAAGTTAGCAATGTTAATTATAGAAAACAAAAGTTTCAACTCGCTTTGAAAAAGTTGTTTTACTATAATTAAGGGAGAGGAATTTATACTTCATTCCAATTCTACAAGCTTAGATTGAGATTTTAATCAACTTTAGTCAAGAATATATATGAATGTTATGTTGGAATGGTTCAACATAAGGAATTTCTATATATGTTGCTTTCTCAAAATTCGATTATGATTACGGCATCCCTCTTCATAGTTCGAATCATGAGAACATGGCAAATAAAAATTTTATAGCATGAATCGTATCCCATATGCTTCGGATATAGGATCGATTGCATGTGTTATAATATTCGTCCATTCTAAATTTTCCTAATGCTTAGGGCGTTAAGAAGGGAAAAGGGATTAGAACTGGATATGACTAAGATGATTATGCAATTGTCGAGAACAATTTGGGGTTTTCCAAAGTTTGGTTACTCATGGACAATTGGAAGTATAGAGTAAGGATCGTATTGACATATTTTTGGAAAGAGGCAACTCTTGTTCAAAAGTGATGGTCAAGATGGGAATATGGAATTGTTTCCATAGGTGGAAGTTATTCTTTGAATCTGTGTAAGATTAAAGAACTTAATGCAAAGAAGGATGTTCAAAGGAATGTACTTTGAATTTGAGACTTCATCTCCATGGAATTGCTTTCCATTGGAATACTTTGTGATGTTTGTTGCCAAGTCTTTGTGACTTGTGTGAATATCATTACAAGAGGATCATTGCATAGATTACGGTAAATGACAAGAACTTTGTATTCTTACATTTACAATAAGGATTGGGATTGTGAAATGAGAATCATTGAAGTCATGTTCAATTGATATACATTTCACAAAGAGATGACCATATGTAAACATAGTGTGCATACTTGGAGTATGGCATAGCTATTATTTAGAGAAACATAGTATGCATGCTTGGAGCATGGCATCACTACTGTTTCAATTCAAGTATTAAGTTGATTAATCGAAACATGAATAATGAGTGATCAATATGGTGCTTAGATAAAAGGTGTTTTATTTACGCTCAAAGTGTTGAGGCCATATAGGACTAGTATTATTTTGTGTTTCACTTTGCATGTTTTGACTTCCAGAATAACTAGGTCATTCTCCTGAATGACCAAATTATTCAAACCATCCACAGTCGGTCATATGTTGGAAGTAGATATGAATCAAGACTATCATGAATTTGTCTTGTATGATTTGTCTAAAGTGCTTTAGACAATGCAATAGTTGCTACAACATTCATGAGTACTCATAAGGGCTGAGTATTGGATTTAACCCACGCTCATTTGGATTCACTTCATGGATTTTATCACGAGTGAATCATGAGACGATAATATCTTATATTCTTCAAACCTAGAGATATGAGTTGTTGCCTATGATTTGGTTATGCATTGATTGTACGAAAACGCATTGCTAACTCGATGCTATAAAACGTACCTTTGTGTATGATTCAAAAAGTAGTCAGTACAAGCATATGAGTCAAAGTTTATCCATTCCTTTTACCCTCAAAGGGATAAAAGTGATATCTGTGGGCCCCTCGATGATTTAGTGATGACAAAAGTAAGTGCTCGTCCGGGCCTGGACTGATTTGATTTGTTCAATTAGTCAGTCATAAATCAGAAATCGGGAAACAACAAATGGACAGAGAGAATGATTATAATCAATGTCTCAGTCCATATGATATCTAGAATGGAGGAATATATGATCACTTATCCAATGGACAAGTCATTGACAAAGGTCAGAGTTCATTTACAAGGTCAGAGTTCGACAAAAGTTTTGAGAGCTACGATTGCCAGTCAGTTCTTGAAGTCATACGCAATAATAGTTTTAGACTTATCCAAGTGGGAGACTGTTGGATTAATGTCTAAGTCCATAACTATAATTGGTAAGACTTGACCCGACCCGTCATGGTCCATTTGGGTTGCATGGCATCATGCACTTGGATAGACTAAAATGAGAGAAATAACACTTAAGGTTTATTAATATATTATAAGTTCTAATATATTAATAGGATTATTTAATTAATATTGATCAATAATTGATTTAGAATTAATTATGTGATCAAAAGAAGACTAATTAAATATATGGGTTGATTGTGTAAATCATCCATACTTATATAGTGGGCTAATGCTCCATGGATTATCAAGTTGGGCTCAAACCCATTGGATGCTCCATGGTGTATTTGAACCCATGGATCCAAGGAAATGGAAAGCCATGACAATTAGGGTTTACCCTAATTGTAACAACTATATAAGCATCCTATTGATGTGAGAAATCGGCAACTAGATATGCATGGAGGGCAAGCCGATTCTTGAGGTGTTCTAATTTCTCTCTAAGTTATTCCAAGTGCTTATGGTGTTGTGTGAACCATTTGAGGTGTCACACTTGGGGCACTAGGCACTCAAGCTTCATGAAGACAAGCACCAACAAAAGGTACGTTATTCTAACTTGTGTTATTCAAAGTTTTGTATTCTAGAATAGAACAATACCTTGGAAAGTTGATATTTGCATGTATAATAGAGAAAACATATATCCAATGTATTTAGGGTTGCATGTACACTTAGGAGTGTTAGATTGCTCAAAACCCAACAGATATGCCCTAAAAATTGTTCCTCTCATAGCCAGAAATCACACTTGGAGAACTTGGCATAAGTCTCTCCGCCCTCAGTGTCTCCATTACATCCCTCAGATGTTGCTCATGTTACTCCTTGGTCTTAGAATAGACCAGGATATCATCAATAAAACGATTACCGACCGATCCAACATCAGTCTACATACTCTGTTCATGAGATCCATGAACGCTGCTAGGGCATTGGTCAGCTCAAATGGCATCACCACAAACTCATAGTTCCCATACCGAGTCCAGAAAGTTTACTTTGGTATATCCTCCTCTCGAATCCTCATCTGATGATACCCCGTCTGAAGATCATTTTTGGAAAACCAAGACTTACCTTGTAGTTGATCAAACAAATCATTAATCATCAGTAACGGATAACGGTTCTTCACCGTTAGTTTGTTCAGCTCTCGATAATCAATGCACATCCATCCTTATTTTTCACGAACAGGATCGAAGCTCCCCACCGGGAACTGCTCGGACGGATAAACCCTTGGTCAAGCAACTCTTGAAGCTGCGTAGATAGCTCTTGCATCTCGGGCGGTGCTAGTCGGTACGGTGCCTTTGCTATCGGAGCGGCACCAGACACTAAATCAATGCGAAACTCCACTTGCCTCTCCGGAGGCACTCCTGGTAACTCCTCAGGAAAGACATCCCGAAACTCCTATACAACTAGCACACTGCCCACATCCGGCATGGTCTCAACCCTCGTATTCGAGATATATGCCAGAAACCCCGTACAACCCAATTGTAGAAATCTCCTAGCTTTCACGACTGAACAAAGGGTTCGCCCCCTGCGAGGCCTTCTCACCATGAATAACCAGTTCTCCCCCACTTAGGGTTTGACCCTCACCATCTGGCACTCACGATCGATCATGGCCCCGTTGGCCCCCAACCAGTCCATCACAACAATAACCTTCAACCCTCGCAATGGTATCGGGACTGAATCAACACAAAACCTCTCCCCAAGAACATTTAGAACACAGTCTCGATACACCTTCGCGGCACTCATAGTTCAAGAGACACAAATGATCAGGTAGCTCCCAAATTGAACCAAACATGAGCAGCCGTACCATTAACTAAAAAGGTCCCTATACATAAGCATAATATACACATAATCAATGCAATATATCTAGAGCAGGAAGATAAAATACGTACCGGCCACAACATTTGGCACTGTTTAAGCATCCTCGGTATTCAACTGAAACGCATGGATCTTCACCGCTGGAGCATCCGTCTTAGCTGGGCGGCCATTAGTAATCCTCATCGTAGCGGGCGCAGGCGCCGCCACTACTCCTCCTCCTCACTGCAACCTCGGACAATTGACCTTTTTATGGCCAGCCTAGTTGTAGTGGAAACAAAACAAGCCCTTCTTAGGGAAATCCCTGCTTAAGTGACCCAGCTGGCCACATGCATAAGATCCTGAGCCCGCTATCCGACAAGCCCCACTGTGCAGTTTACCGAAGTTGGCACACCGACCCCGGCCCAGTTGGCCCCTACTGGAACAATCCGAGGTCTTAGGCTTTTTAGCCTGACCTACTACTGCCTATGCCTGCTCAGGATTCTGCTTAGTGCGGAAGTCCAACTCCATCTCCCGCTTATAGGCCTTCTCTACCATCTAATTCATGGTTTTGCACCCTATGAAGATCACAAACTTCAGGATATCACCCCTGAGCATGGAATGATACCTCGTGCTCCTTATGTCCTCATCTGTAGCATACTGTTGGATCAACATTCCTCGTTACCGAAACTTGGCGGTCATCTCCACCACAGTCTCGGTAGTCTATTGGAGCTCCTGGAACTCCCTCACCAACCGTTGCACCTCAATAGCTGGTGCAAAGTCCAAATCAAATCGCCAAAGAAACTCAGCCCATGTTATCTCAACAATATCGACTGTTCCCACCTGACTAGTCACCTCTCAGCATACCAGAAGCAAAACCCACCTTTGCCGAATCAGGGCAAGAACTCGTGTACTAGGCTTTCTCTATATCCGCCACCCAGCATTGGCTAACAATGGGATCCCTGACCCTGAAAAACTTTGGCGCCCCGCGCGCCTTGAACTCCGAGAACGAGGGAGTACGGGCCCCAACCTAGCCCGTAACAATCTCGGCTCTGAATTCCCTAAGCCTCTCCTCCATGATCCTCATCATGCCCTCCTTGACCATACTAAAGATAACTGAGGTAGCATCAAGGATGCCCCTTATAACCTCGACTGCGATGAGCTCACGCAGCCTCTCGTTGATGGGATTGGTACCATCGCCCGACCCAGATCCAAATCCCAATCCTGATCCCCCAGCTCCATGCCGTGTCACCACCATACTGTACTGCAATACCATAAACCATTATGATCAGGATGTCCATAGAGGGAATCTTCCCACACGGGTCCTCCTTAGAGCTTCCAGGTCTAACATTGGTTCGGGTACAGGTCCTATGCTTTCAGTAGTATGGGCCCAATACTACCTTCCACACATACGTGTACCATCCCCAAGGCTCTACATGATAACTCCAATTCGTCCCAAAATAAATCATATTCTACAGACTACCGCATATCTCAAATCCTAGGCGATCCTAACATTTGCTCTACCCACATCAATCATACCAATCATATCAGGGTGCCTTTATGCATGCAAATTATACATAGGAAAGGATCGAATAGACTTTCGAATAAGAGATTCTACCCTAGGACCACAACCATACAAGGAACAGGAAATAAAGCCAAATCAATCATTCTAAGGCTATAACTCCTAACCATATACAATTTTAAAACCATACACATAGCAAGATCCATACGATTATCATAGCCTAAATATCAGTGCAACATGGCTAACATATTGGGGAACTACTTACTTGGCTCGACTAATCACGTGCGTTGCATTCTTCTCAAACCAAGACTCTGATACCAACTTGTAACAACCTAATTTTCAAGAGAAAATTTTCATTTTTTTGATTAACCAAAATACTTTCCACAAACCATGAAATCCCAAATACAATTGTTTTCAAAATTCATATCAATTACAATTTTATTCCAAGTCATCGTAGTGTCCCATAAAAATGCTTGAGAGAAAGTGCACGTCGCGTCATCAAGCCTTGCCTAAGCCCTTAGGCTTGGATGTATCTGAAGCAAATCCACAAACCGTAAGCTAATGCTTAGTGAGTTGTCGAGAGCATACCCCACATACAATCCACATAACACATATTATATTAGCTATAAAAGTTACACATATCATATAAGCCATGCAAACAAACATATAAAGATGCCATGGGCTCCCCCCACATGGTCTTATACCAAAGTTCCATGGGCTCCGCCCATGGGCTTTAACTAACAAGCCATGGGCTCCCCCACATTGTCTTTCATTCGATTGCCATGGGCTCCCCATGGTCTCTAATTATCAAGCCATGGGCTACCCCACATGGTCTTGTCCAAGTGTCATGGGCTCTTCCCATGGTCTTCTTTGCAAGTATCATATAATCACTAGCATACCACTTAGCATACAGCTAACTATCATACCACACATCTCTACTACAACTAGTGTACCACATATCATAAAATGGGTCGACCTTGGTGCCTTAGACCCATTGGTATGGTGAGGAGACTCACCTCTCGAATGCTGAACTGACAAGATAAGATCAGATATATCTCATGCACCGGTCCAACTAAACCGCCTATAATCAACATGTGATTAGCTTGTCAAAAATCCTGAAATACCATAAATACCCTCACAATCAACCTTGGTCAATCCCTGGTCACAGTGAAGGTCAATAGTCCATGTTGACCTCAACTCGTCGAGTGCATCCAGTAACTCATCGTGTTCCTCCCGAGTCTATTCCACTGAATCCCAAGTCAACTCGCCGAGTCACCTAAGTGACTCGTCGAGATCATCGAATATCCAGAAAACCAAAAGTTCATTCAGACCAGCACTCTAATCCTTCACTACGCTCATTCGGAAACTCGAAAACGAGTAAGCACTACCCCGACTCGTCGAGTCGACCAATGGACTCGACGAGTTCCTTCAGTCCTTTTGTGTTCAGTCCTTTTCAGTGGGATCTAAGGTTCTAAACTTCAGATCCAACTTCCCTTAGTGCAAATACCATCTAAACTTGCAATCTATACGTGCATGCAAGGCCTCCCAGGCTATAACATCAAAACTAAGCTTCCTATAAGGTTTTAGTGCATGGAAAGGACCTAAGTTGAACAAAATGAGCAAATTTATGTCATTCAGGACCTAGTGATGCCTAAATCTGGAACCATATCCTTGTGATAAGTCCAAATCCGAGTATGACCCCATTTTGCACCAAAAGTGACCATATTCTTCCATAAAAGGAGATCTAAGCAAATAGAGATCAAGTTAGCAAATTTTTAGCTCTAAATGGATGCTAACAACAAGTAGATGTTGGATCCAAAGCCTTCTCCTTTCTTCAATCTCCTCAACCTTCAAGTTTCCTTCTCAAAAGCACAAGTTCCACCGTCCAAGGCTCACACACTCAAGGAAGCACCAAAATGCGGCTAGTGTTTCTTTCTGGACTGTAAGAATGATGAAGAAGGCTACAAATGAGCCATAAGTTCTTTAAATAGGATACCAATCCCTAAAAATTAGTGTTTCTCTCTACAGCGCCTACTCGTCGAGTCGGGGCCTTCCGAGTCGTCGAGTAGGTTCTAAGTCTCGCATCCACATAAATGATCTCTACTCGATGAGTTCGAGCTCCCCAACTCGCTGAGTCCATGTACAAAACCCTAAAAATATAGATAACTTAATTAATACTGGGAACAGGTGCTACAAGCATGGTAAAAAGTTTATAGCTTGGTTCCTATATCAAATACGACAGAGAAACAAGTCATTGCCTAGTTTTCATAGAGTTTATGGGCTTGGCCTTATTGACAAATTATAGTTCTTTTGCTCATGTATATATATATCTTGAATTCGTATAACATAATATATATATATATATATATATATATATATATATATATATATATATAAATGAAAGTTTTTTGCCACATGTCCTCTTCTCTTTCACTTGGACACATGACATTTTCTAGAATTTTTAAATTTTCTATTTTCCACTTGTCATTTTATTGTATTTTTCATTTTATTAAATTAAAATTTCATATTTAATATGTAATTTATTTATTAGAAAGAGTTTATAAATGTAATGTATTTAATACATTAAAGCCTATTAATTTTAATAATTCAATTTTTTTTTTGCATTTTTGTTATAAATTCAAAATTTTTCAAATTGTGAAAATTTCATATTTCATTTTTCTTTTTTAAACCCATATAATACATGGGTCTCACACCTAGTATATATATATATATATATATATATATATATATATATATATATATATATATATATGCCCCCTCCTTCCCTCTCTCGTGTTTGCATATGGACTTAGTTTATCAATCTGATGCTGTGAACCACGGAAATACTGTTTTTTTTTTTTTTTTATTTTTTATTTTTTTTTTTTTTTATAACTTTGTGTTGAGAATTGTAAATAGTTGGCTGGCGTAATTAAAACCTCACAATAGGTTAGTGAGACTAGCTTGGAATTTGTCTTCACCGCTTATGAACTTTTTCTAATGCGGATAGAGTGAACTGAAATCGTCCTTTTGTCCTATTCGCGATAGTGTCATGCAATTCAAGGTCTACGTGATGGTCAAATGCAGTTTCTTTTATTTGTTTTGGGTAATCGTTTTAATTAAGGCAGGCTATGAGTGCTATTGCTTACGTTCCATTGCTAATTCGGTGGGGGTTAAAGGAACCCAAAAGACCTATTTCCATGAAGCTAGTCGTACAATATTGTTGGGGTTTTTTTAGAACTTTTGGAATACATTCGTTTTTAAAGAGGATAAATAACAAAAGAACTCTTCATTCGAGTTTTCAAAAATGATGTCAAGAGCGTATGCTTGATTGGTTAACTTGGTTGTCTTCTTCTTATCAAGCTTTCTCCTCGATTTAGCGCAATTGTTTTGTTAGTGTCTTATGTCTATGAAAATAAGCGAGAAGTTTTATGTCAGAAAGGTAAGAAAATAAACAAGATAAATATACTTTTAGGTTCAATTTGTTGTAAGTTTAGCTCAAGGAAAAATCCAAAAGAATATAACAAAATTTAACAGGTTTTATCATCACTAAACCCTTTTCTCCATTTTTTTTTCATGTTTTAGACGTTGGTCCCATTATATATATTCAATTAAAATCATAAGTGAAAACAAAGAATTATTACTAGTCAATTCTTACGAAAATACCAAACGATGCTGTTATATCCTAACGTTATAAAAGTGATGATCTTTTATCAATTTTTTTTTAAGAATCAAACGAAACGGACTGTCACATTTTCTGACGGATATGTCGATACGAATTGATTTGATCTCATATCTAGTAAAGAAAAAGACAAAGCATACATACAGCTGAAGTCTGTATGACAAATCCTAAAGACAAAAACTCTACAATAAAGTGAAAAAACTTAACTGCAATATGTGATTTCTTGCCATAGTACCCTATGCGATAGACGACGCCCTGCTTAACTTAGTGCCTCTGGAGTTATGCGTCAACAAGGTCTATATCACTGTCGTTCATTTTCCAATTTGAGGCCAACATGGTCTTAAGGGCACATTGACCCTTATATTATCATTAATATGATCTACAATCAGACCCCTCTACTAACCTACACTCGGTCAAGTACAACCTTGTGACTTTTAGTACGTAATAGCTAGTGTTTCTTTTTTCCTTTTAGTTATAAAGTTCAAAAGGACTTTCAGTACGTTCTCTTTGTTGTGTGTGTGTGTGTGTGTGTGTGTGTGTGTGTGTGTGTGTGTGTGTGTGTGTGTGTGTGTGTGTGTGTGTGTGTGTGTGTGTGTGTGTGTGTGTGTGTGTGTGTGTAGAGAGAGAGAGAGAGAGAGAGAGAGAGAGAGAGAGAGAGAGAGAGAGAGAGATGATGTAGATACGTTAGACAAAGGACTACATGTTTCTTGTCTGACAAGAATTTGGGATGTTTAAAATAAATAATTTAATCGCTCCCTTCTAAATATATGAAGACAACTCTTGTCAAATGGCAGGTACACACCATGTTACCTAGGGGCCCAAGATGTAGTACACTACAAATTAATCCGAAAATTTCACAAGCAACAATTGAATTTATGAAATATTCAGATAAATTAAACCCACATCCGTGTGAGTGAGAGAGCTTGGAGTTTAATTAAAAGCAAATCCATATCATGGAATTGTTCAATATAGCATGTTTTATATTAATGGAATTTTAACTAATTGAAAATAATAACTGATGGAACTATCCCAGCAAGTTTCGTACACTTTCAAAGATCTCGAATTCAGCTGATTTGAACTTTCTGATTTTCCTTTCCACGAAAAACCCACTAAAATCAATCATTTTCCTTGCAGTTTGGATGATCCACCATGTGCATGACTTCCCTGTGTTGACGATGAATCCATTTTTGGGTCCAGTGAACTGATGTTGATACGACCATGGTGTTGTTGTTGCTGCTGTGGTTGTTGTGTTTGTGTTTGTGTTTGTGTTTGTTGTTGTTGTTGTTGTTGATCTCTCTGCGAGTAACCCACACCTAGAAAATCAAGAGTCGTTCTATTCGAGTTTCCAACGCTTAAAGAGAAGTTGTTTTGATTAAACTTGGTAGCCTCATTCATGTTCCCAAAATTCATGTTTCTATTTCGATTCCCTCCATACCCATCAAACATAGATGGAGCTCCACCACTTCTAAGAGTGTTCATAAGTCCTTGTAGCTGATTATCACTCTCCATCTCCGATTGTAAAGACTGGTCTCCTCTAACATCAAAGCTGGTGGCAGATAGACTTTGGCGACCTGTATGTGTTTTCGCATCACCACCAACAGTGCTCGTGGAAGAGCTTCCGAAGCTTTTCAACAGTGTGGTTGCGTTATTGTTGCTTGTGGTAGAACCCATCTGAGCTGCCTTCTGCAGCAAGGCTGTAGCAGACATGTGAGGTGTCATTGGACTTTCTTGATGCGGATTATTACTGTTGAGGAACATGTGGTCATGACTTCCACCTCCGGTGTTGAATTGATGATCAGGAAGCATGAAACCAGAAGATGACATATTCGAGTTATTTTGGGTATCGTTCTCACTGTTTTTCAAACCATTCGTGGGATTACTATTACCTGAGAAGAACCCTAAGTTGAAAAGATTAGGAGTGATTTTGGTGTTGTTGCTATGTAAATCAGGAAGTTGCATCAACCCATGAATGTTTGGCTTGTTTCCCATTAACCCATGTTGTTGGCTTTGTTGATCATAATCGAACACTTGGTTCAACCCTTGGTTTGGATCAGATAAAAAGAAAGGAGACGATGAATTCGCCATTTGTTGCTGTTGGGATTGAGGGAACAGAGGTGTTTGACTCGGTGGAAGCATAACTTGCTCGAAGTTTGCATTCCCTAGGCTTAACATGTTTGTAGTTGATGATTGGTGGTTTTGATCATGTAATTGGGAAAGACCTAAATTCATTGAATTACTAAGATGGCTTCCAAAAAGATGGCTACCAATAGACCCAAGAGCTGACGGATGCCTTGCACTTTCTTGAGCTAATGCATCACAAAAAGCCCGATGCGTGATAAAACTGTCACGCCTGAAAAAGCCATTGATTATAAAAAGGAAATGTATTAGGTCATTAATTGTATACGTACACACATATATGTAAGGTAAATAGGTAAATGACGCAATGAAAAAGACATGACATGCATGAATCATGATGATTATATATATACAAATGTATGTCACTCGTCAAAATGGAATCTAACAATCCGGGTACCAATATTTGTTCTCTATATCAAGCAGAAGATGATGATGATAGTGTCTGAAAAGATGATATTTCAATGTATAAAATGATAGTATAAATAATTGAAGATTAATTTACAGCAAAGTTATATGAACCATACTACGTAAGAACTTTGTCTCTACTTCCAATAAAAAGTTGGCTCTTGTCTACTTTGAGTAATCAATTCTATAAAGGAGCAATAAAATTAAAAAGATTCCATATTACTGATGTCCTGAAAGTGTTTCCTAAATTGTGATGAAAAAGATAAAAATGGTTAATCGTTACTTTTTTGTAAATCATTGCACTCTTCTTCTTTTCATTTCTTTCTTCATTTTCAGAAAATATTCGAGAGGTGAGACAGACAGCCCGCAAGAAGCAAAGAGCATACCACCGGTGTGGATGTATCCACTCCATAAGACAACAAATATACAGCAAAGACCCTCACCGTTACCATTGTCTACTGACATCCACGTGACTACAGACTACGTCCCAAAAAAAAACATCTTGTAAGGTGGCGTATTTCCCTAGAAAATATAGCATCTTATCAAAGCTAAAAACACACACTCAAACACATTGTTGAAATCATCGATGGAATATTTCCAACAATTCTCAAACTCAATTTTGACCCATGTAACGAATTATATATGTAACGAATTATATATTTCTCAACATTCTAAATCTTTTTTTTTAAGAGAAAAAATTAAAGGACGACTAAAAGAAATTAATATAGACGAATTTAATTAATGTATTATATACCTTGAGAAAAGGGTGCCACAATCGCATCGATATTCACGGGTGCCACAAGTTTTAGAGTGAGCTTTCCAGTCGGATTGAACAGCATATTTCTTGGAGCACTTCTCGCACTTGTATTTCTTCTCGCCATGTTTTCTTGAATAGTGTTTCTTGATTCCAGTGAGGTCTCCTAATGCACGAGAAGGGTCATGGTGGACGCATGAAGGCTCTGGACATAGATACACTTTCCTCTTCACTTCTTTGTTGCTTTTTTGCTTTAGCTTCCATGGTAGATTGTGTCCTCTTCTATGTAGTTGCAAGTTTTGTTCTCTTTGAAACCCTTTGTTGCATACTTCACATATAAACCGGTTTGTTGCCATTAGGGTCTTTGGTGACAACGCTATCACCTCCGCATCTGGATCTGTTGTTTCGATTCGTTTCAAAGAAAACCCAAAGTTATTTGGAAAAAACAAAAAGAGAAGAAGAACAAAACTGAAAGCTAATTAATATAGAAAACTACAAAAGATATATAATTAACATTTTGGTTATACACAAAGGAGCCAATACAGATTTATTTCGCTCATGAAGTCTATTCACATGATATGAATGTTTAAAAATGATTATAATTAGTAAAAGTGAATAGTAACCATTTGCTTTATAAAATTAGGGTTTTCCATAGAAGATTTTCTCACTGAAACCATAGAGGACAAAAAGAAGAACAATCAAAACAAAGTGATTGCTAGCTTCTTTAACTCATAACTTAACAATGGTTTCAAAGATTGGAAAAGGATGAATGAATTAATCATTGTTTTTCGAAAATGAATTGTATTTAACTATTTATAAAATTCAACATGCGAAAAGCACGAAATAAGATAATTGTTTGGGTACTTGCTTGGAGTTCCTGGAAGGCTTCTCTTCTTCTTCTGTTGAGCTGCTGCTGATTGAATAGTTGAAGAAGATGTAGGTATTGAAGAAACATGTTGTTCTTCGTCTGATCTTGCCCCATAAAATGAAGTTGATGAAGAAGCTGCTGCCATTTCTTATAGACTCAACCTAACAAAATCAGTTTAATTCCCTTGATCATATGAATCTTTAAACCATCACAAGCGTCATCAGATTCAACAAATCTTTTAACAAAAACTTCCTGCAAGATTTGAAAAACCCCGAAAAGGACAGGATTATATCTTACATATGGCACCAAGAGAAGAGAATATCATAAAACCGCTAAAATCCGGGGAACTAGTAAAGTGAAGAGAAAAAAGGTTGAATTCATAGACTGTATAATAAGACCTGTTTTTTTTTTCTCCTGTGCTTGTACCGATTCTCCTACTCTTCTTTTAATATAATAATAGTAACTTTGTTTGGCAGTGTCTATTTGCTTGTTCTTCAATTATTTGTTGCTATCTTGTATATATACATACAAACCTAAATACGTACGTACATACATACAATATAGAGACCCCTCTCTCTCTCCTCTCTTGAAAAGAATTCCTGATTTTCCTCACCAATGTGTACAAAAAAGAATAATATAATCATATATGGTAAGAAATTCTTTTTTTAAGAGGTGGTGGGGGAGGGGAAGTTGCTGTCCATGCAGCTCAGAGGCGGGGCTTGAGAGAGAGAGGGAGGGTGGGGGGGTTATAGGGTGGGGTATCACAATCTGCCATCTCTTCTTATTTTCGTATCTTTTCACCATTTCATAAAGACAACACACTCTTCCGTCACTCTTTTCTTTTTCGATTATCATCCCTATCTTTTACAGAATTTTATAATTAAAAGGGTTCGTTTGAAAAGCTTACAAGTATTTTTGGTCTTTTAAAATTTAGCGAGAGTTTTCGCTAGAACGATATCAAATGCAAAGTAAATTTCTCCCAAGACCTAAAATGTATATATAACAACAATTTCATTCAAGAAAACCACTCCACCAACGAGCTAGGGGGAGAGCGCAAACACATACTACATATATATAACAGCCATGAGGGGATTATTTTTAATCCACCTAATTAAAATGTATATATATATATATATATATATATATATATATATATATATATATATATATATATATATATATATATATATACCGAGTCGAAACTATGTGCATTCCTTTTTTTTCTACTTCATGACCTACTACTTATACCAAGTTATTTTATTAATTTGAAGGGCTAGCAAGAAGCTGGATATACAAACAAGTGTGATATTTTGTAACGGGGTCACCACTACACATATATAGCCCAATTTAAGAGGGCACCTTTCTTCTATGACTATCAAGCCGGTGGAAACAAACAATTTACACCTAGCTCATCTGCAAGGTAAGATGGTGAACTCAATGAAGATGATTGGACTTTGTCATCATGTAAATAGCCCATAGAAACATGAGGGTCGCAACTATATTAACCTCTTGTAAGATTTTTGAGAGCCGAAACAAATCATTGAAATCAGATACAACAACGAAAAAACATTTCTACCCAATAAGGACCCTAAGCACTCATCGCAATATAACAACCGATACATCTATGAAGTATAGTTTCCTCTTGATTTATATAGATCGTGGCATTGTGATTAATTTCCCATAATCCTTGATTACATTACGAGATACAATAAATACAAAGTATAAGAGGGCCAAAAGGGCCTGATACATCTAATGGGTTATATAAAATACATAAAGTATGACAATAATAATACGCTAACAGCACCCCCCCCCCCCCCCCCCCCCGTGTGATCGGTAGTGGAACCACGAACATTCGAACTTGACCGAAAATCGAGAAAAAACTTTGAATGAAGACTTTTGGTAAAGATATCGACATATTGAGACGAGCAAGGCACATGAAGAACGCGAACTTGACCGGTAGCAACTTTTTCTCGAACAAAGTGAAGATCAATTTCAATGTGCTTGCTCCGTTGATGTCGAACATGATTAGATGACATATATACCATACTAATATTATCACATAAATAAACAAGTGTGTCATGATGTGGAGATTAGTGTAGCTCACGAAGCAGATTTCGAATCCAAGCTGTTTTAGCAACTGCACGATACTCAGCCTCGGCACTGGACCGAGATATGGTGTATTGTCTCTTAGGTGGCCAAGACAAGAGTTTGTGCCCAAGAAACACACAATATATGGACGTTGATCGTCTAGTAACAGGGCATCCGGACCAATCTGCGTCAGAATATGCGATGAGATCTCGATTGGGAGAAGCGAAGATCTTTAGACCATGATCAGATGTACCACAAATATAGCGAAGGATCTGTTTGAGGGTTGTGAAATGAGGCTCTCTAGGATCTTGCGTGTATAAGCATATTTGTTGCATAACATATGTTATGTCTAGACGAGTAAATGTAAGATATTGTAAAGCCCCAACCAAAATGCGATATAATGTAGGGTGAGCAATGGGAGGGCCAGAGCTATCAAACTTCACTGAGAGATCTGTTGGGGTAGTGGCTGGCTTATAATTTTCCATTAAATCTCTTTTGAGAATCTCTTGAGCATATTTTTTGTCACACCCCAAAACCGGAACGATAAAAACGTTCGTGGGTGGAGAACGTCATGTTTAGTATCACAAGACATGCATCATAGTAATCAAAGTAATAAAAAACCATGTCATTAGAAAGAAAATGTTTACAAAGTATGTGGTTCAAATAACATGGACTACAAAGCAAATAAAAAGAAAAGACATGAAGCTATACTGCTCCATCTTCTGAATCCCAGTGCGCGTACCTGTCTACTGGTCTCCTGAGAATACAAGTTATTTTGAAAAAGTAAATCAACATTTAAGCTGGTGAGTTCATAAGATTTTAGTGATGTAATTAAGTTGTAAAAAGTTGTAAGTAAGTTGTGAGTTCTGTTTAGAAAAGTTCGCATGTTCCTCCAGAAAATCATATATTTCCTGCTTTGATGAAAGATAAGTAAAAAGGACTCTACAATCCTTTCTATGAATACTAAATGGATACAAGTTATATAAAACCCAGTGTAAACAAACAATCGGTTGGGTGTATCTGCCCTTAGCCCACAACCAAACAAGGATCAGGAAATGAGGCAGAACGCACACATCCAATTGTTTGTTAGATTTTCATTGTATATAACCCTAGAGTATTCACTTGGTACTCACTGAGTAAGAATAGAATATGGTCAAAAATCTCATGGCCAACCTATTTTCAAGATGCCTTTCAAAAGGCAGTTCAAATGGCCAAGGCAAAATCCCTCCTCACCATACAAGCCTTCCGAGCCACTCCCTTTAGGCATCCTCCCATTCTGGAACCAAAAATTGCTTCGATCGACCAAGGTTCTCCTCTTCGGATCCCCGATGAAATTCCTGAAGAACCACTTCTAAATCCCACTCCGGAATTTACGATTGATGCAAACATGAAGCTGGTCATGGAAGCTCTGAAAAGAGACAAAGGGAAGAAGCCTATGACTGCCGAACAACAAGCCCTTCATTCCGGACCTCCCCTCAAGAAAAAACTTGGATGGTCGTAGGAAGAAATCAACCTGGCACTAGAGGATAGCATTCGGGTCCAAGCCCTAAAGGACAATCCTGATCAATGCGAGGCATCTCTCTTCTTTGTCGTGAAGGCATACTCAAGGCTGAAGAAATAATCCCTTGCATGTACTGTGACACCTCTTTAAATGATTCTGATTAGATGGATCTTCCACTCTCTCCCTTCAGCAAATTTTGCACTAAGTTTGCTTCTCTTCACCCATCAGACGATCCGCAAGTGATAATCCGGACCGAAATAGAGAGACTCAAAACCTTCTATTCCAAACTTGCTCAACCTCTCAAGGAAGTCTGGTCAAGGAAAAGAATCACCAAGATGGAAGGTTTCGGAAGAAAATTCCTTGTGAAGTTTGAGCTCAATTTCCCTCTCTTCCGTTTTCACATCCTTTGGAACAAGCCTCCTCCTCGGACTGTTATTGACGCGGACTTCCTGTAACGCCCGGGTTTCAGGGCTAAGCATTTTTGTCAATGTAATAGTCTAGTTCAACTCTTGTAACTCTTTTTGAAGTAATAAAGATGAAATATTTGAGTATTATGTGAATTATATGTGTTTATTATTTAATTATAAATGTATAATTAATAAAGAATAAAAATGAGCGTCAAAATTAAAGTGTGAGATAATCCCGATATCTCTACATAAAGTTGTAGAATATGTCTCAAGGTTTCCGTGCATATAAGGAACGCCGAAATCCGAGTTATAACGAAGAAGTTATGACTCGTCGAAGTTTCACGACAGAACCGGCACGATACCGAGAAGCGTGAATAGTGAATTTACGATAGAGCGAGATTTAGCCTTAGTGATCTAAACGAAAGTCGTAGAATATGTTAAACTAAGAAAATCGATAAAAAGAACGCCCAAATCTGACTTCGTATGAAGAAGTTATGAGATTTTAAACAGACCAATCCTGTCCCGACTTGTTAAAAATATAACTTTAAAAATAAAGTCAAAATTAGCCGACGAAGTCTAAACGAAAGTTGTACAATACGTCTTCACCTACGCGTGGATATAAAGAACGTCAAAAACGGAGTTCGTATGAACGAGTTACAAATTATAATAGCATATTTACGTATTAAAATAAAGTATAAATCATGTATACGTACACATATATATACATATGTATATATCATTAGAAAGGTATCGACGATGCGGTCATTATAAGACTAATGTTGAGTTCTTTCGACATTAGTTTAGTACAAATATCATTAAATCCATTTATAATAGTATTATAGAGGGGTGTTTAGTTGTTTATATAACTAAAAAGTCATTAAGTAATTATGGAGGGTAGTTTTTGAAAATTCAATTAGTATAAATAAGAGCCTTGGGCTCTCATATTTCTTGCACCATTCTCTTGATTCAAGAGTCTTTCTCTCCTTATCCCCCGAGCATTTCGGTCCCTCGTGATTCGACTTCTCTTTCTGTAGCTTAGTATAGTAAGGTGAGCGCTGAAGCGCTGCACGAATCTTTCTTAGAAAGATTCAGCGACGAAGTTCTGCCCTTGCAGAGCCCGACTCCTAGCTAAAACCCCCTTGTAAGTAAGTTATGCTTACCTTATTTTAATATAGCTTATATTTAAAATTAGTATTGTTATTATGAACTTATAATAAATATTTGAGCTATTATTATAACTTATATAAGTGTCGTTATAATATTTTTTTTAACTACTCGCGGTACGGGGAATCTGGTTTAAAGGGCCGCATAGGGTTGTTGGATTTCAGAAGTGCTATATGCCAAAATGGTCCTGCCCTCCGGTGTTTTATGTCTGGCCCCTGTCTGTACATAGTGGTTGGAAAATATTGTTTAACGCTTATATAATAATAATAATACTAAGACTAATAGTTGGTCACGGTAAATATTAGACTAAAATTTAGCGATAATAATGCTAGGTTTCGTCGAAGGAAAATAGAATCGTTAGAAGCAAGCGCTGCCTGATTTTGGAATCATCACCTTAACAAGTGAGTGCATAGTTACTTTCAACTTACACATAGATATGAAGTATTTTATATAAATTATGTGCTATGTGTGCATATTATCTGAATACTTGCTATCTATGCTAGATGAACGTTGTTATACATGTTTTCAATGATTTAAACTGTATATGTATTTTATATCTACGAAAATGTTGGGGTAAAACATGGGTAGATGCAATAGGTGATGTGTGATAAAATGATGAGAGGCATCGATGTTGATGTTGTTGATTCTGTCATCTAGAGGAGTATGGATGACGACCACGGACTCTTCTAGACAGTCTAGTGGAACACTAGCAGGCTCGCAACCTGTAGGTGTTTGTGAACGATATGTTCACCGGTGTACTCCATCCCCCACATGGTTGCCTTTAGGACATTTATTGCTGAGGAATCCCCTTAGCAGTAGTGTCCGTCCCGATGATGATCCTTAGGCTAGGTCCCTTATGATAGGTGTTTAGGGACGTAAAGTGAGGATAACGGGAACGGGTAATCGGGTTATTGTTGATCGATGAAATTAATAAACTTATTTATTGTGGGTTGAAAACCCTATGTGCTCACCAGGCTCCCAAGCCTGACCCACTCAGTTTTATGTATTACAGGTAGTGGCGCATGAGCATAGGTGTGATGTTTTGGACGAGGGATTACGGATATAGGCCTGTAGATATGAAATAATGTAGTAAGGCTTATATTGTACTGTTTATGCTTTTGATCTGTACGAACATGACATCCCGAGTCTTTTAATGAAATACATTTCTATGGAAATGCTTTTGATAAATCTTTATCATATTTTTGTTTTGGGACAAATTCCGCAACACTTTCATTTAAAATGTAACTCTGATTTTTAAACAAAGCATAAACAAACCGGTCTTTTCTGGCCGTGATTTTGGGGATGTCACAGTTGGTATCAGAGCATTAGTTTAAGCGAACTAGGAATTTGTAGGATTTCTAGACTTAAACTTAGAATGCTAAGCGATGATTGTAAGGTGTGAGCACTAGCTTACTTTAGGAATTGTGCCTAAAATGCTTTTATGTGCTAAATGCTTTGTGCATAATATGCTGTTAATTGTTTGGATCTATGGTCTGTTGCCGACCGGATCTGGAAACCTTATGTGTTTAGGATTCTAAACGTACGACTTCGATATTAGAACTAGCATGTAAACGTTTCGGAGTGATAAGGACGATTTAAAACGTCTATCCTAAATAAAGATCTAAATTCACCTTATTCGGTGTATAGATCAAGATGGCAAGGACCCGTAGCGGAAACGTGAACGCAAATGGAGGTAGGAACCAACCCCCAGTGGTTCAGCAAATACCTGTTGTTGAAGAAGTTGCACCTGAGCCAGTCACCATGGCTGGAGTTCAAGCCATGATTCAGGCTATGCTAGTTGAACAAAGGGAAGAAATGAGACGGATGCTCCACGAAAATAGGGACGAACCTACCATACATTTTGAACCGACGGAGCCAGTTCCCGAGCCATCTGAGGAAGGGAACTATAGCCGCCAAGTGAGTCAAGTAGGGACTCAAGGTGAGCAAAAGGATGGCCCAGAAGGGAGAAACAACAAGGATGGGCGGATGTACAAAAATTTCTTGGGTGCGAAACCACCAAGTCTCTCAGGAAGCCCAAAGCCTGTTGAGATTATGGACTGGATCTCCGAGATGGAGATGGTGTTTGAGAGCCGCGACTGCAGCGAGAAGCAGAAGACTGTCTTCGCTGTGAGACAATTGAAAACTGGAGTCTTGAGCTGGTGGAAGCTATTGGCAGATACAATGCCACGGGGAGAAGCTCTGAAAATGTCATGGGATGAGTTCTTGGAACAACTGAAGGCGCAGTACTGTTCAGAGATAAACCTGATTGATCTGAACAATGAGTTCCAAAATTTGAAGAAGGGGAGAATGAGCATCGATGACTATGCTGCTGCATTTACGGAAAAGATGAAGTTGTTTCCATACTTAGTGCCAACCGAACTTTCCAAAATTGAGAAATTCGCAAACGGACTGCCGGCTGACTTTGGCCCAACAGTCAAGATGGGAACCACTCTGAAATCAGCTGTTCGAGCAGCTAAGAATGTGGAGACCCAACAAAAGGAAAGAGGTCTGGAGAGGGCTGAGGTTAGTGAGAAACGGAAGTTCAATGGATCCTCGAAGTCCAACAAGAAGAGTAGATTCTCGAAGTCTGGTTCGAGGGGAGGAGGATCAGAAGCGAAGTGGTGTGACAAGTGCAAGAAGAAGCACTCTGGGAAGTGTGACGAAGGCGTCACTTGTTACAAGTGCGGAAAGCCTGGGCAGTACGCCAATGAATGCACCCTCAACCAGAAAGCTTGTTATGGGTGCAATGAAGAAGGGCACATTTTGAAGGATTGCCCGAAGAAGAAGGAGACAGGAAGACCCAACATACCACCAAAGCCGAAGGCGAGAGCCTTCCAGATGACGCTCGAGGCTGCAAAGGAGGCAACAGACGTCGCTTCAGGTACCTTTCTTGTAAATGGTTTGCCTGCAAATATACTATTTGATTCCGGAGCCAACTACTCCTTTGTGTCGCATAAATTTGGTGGGAAATTAGCATTGCCTGTAAAAAAACTAGATAATGCCCTGATTGTAGAAGTTGCCAGTGGCAAATGCGTACCTATTAGTAATCGTATTAGGAACATCGTCATTGACCTAAACGGAAAAGAATTCCACGAAGAGCTATTACCCATAGAGTTAAACGGTTTCGACATCGTTTTGGGTATGGATTGGCTTAGCGCCAACGATGCTGAGATTCAATGCCGAAAGAAGATAGTAAAGGTAAACCCACCCAAAAAAGAATCATTTATGGTGTATGGGGACAAACGCAGAGTGAATTCTGGAATCATCTCCCTGATGAAAGCCAGGAAATGTTTGTCCAAAGGATGTGCATCATACTTGGCATTCGTAATCGATGCCAAGAAGGAGAAGAAAGAGGTGCAAAATATACCGGTTGTGTGTGATTATCCGGAAGTCTTTCCCGAAGATCTTCCCGGATTACCGCCTGATAGGCAAGTGGAGTTTCGTATAGACTTGTTACCAGGAACAACACCGATAGCAAAGGCACCTTACCGATTAGCACCGACGGAGATGAAGGAGCTCATGACGCAACTTCAGGAGCTGTTGGACAACGGTTTTATTCAACCTAGTTCATCACCCTGGGGAGCTCCGGTGTTATTCGTGAAGAAGGACGGAAGTATGAGAATGTGTATAGACTACCGAGAGCTGAATAAGGCAACGGTGCAGAACAAGTATCCCTTGCCGAGGATTGATGACCTATTCGATCAGCTGCAAGGTTCGAGCTACTTCTCAAAGATCGATCTTAGGTCAGGATATCATCAGCTAAAGGTGAGAAAGCAGGATATTGAGAAGACTGCATTCAGAACGAGATATGGACACTACGAGTTCTTGGTTATGTCATTCGGGCTAACCAATGCTCCCACAGCATTCATGGATTTGATGAATAGGGTTTGTAAACCATTCCTCGATAAATCCGTGATAGTGTTCATCGACGACATTCTCATCTACTCGAAAAGCCAAGAGGAGCATGGCAAGCATCTACGGGAAGTATTAGAATTGTTGAAGAAGGAGAAGCTTTTTGCAAAGTTCTCCAAATGCGACTTTTGGATACGGGAAGTCCAATTCTTGGGTCATGTTGTTAACCAGGAGGGAATAATGGTTGACCCCGCAAAGATCGAGGCTGTAATGAAGTGGGAACATCCAAGGAGTCCCACGGAGATTCGAAGCTTTCTAGGATTAGCCGGATATTATCGACGATTTATCCAAGGCTTTTCTTCGATAGCTGCTCCATTAACAACTTTGACTCATAAAGGAGCTACGTATACGTGGAGTGAGAAACACGATGAGGCATTCGAGAAGCTAAAGAAGAAGTTATGTGAAGCACCGATACTTTCTCTACCCGATGGAGTCAAAGATTTCGCGGTTTATAGTGACGCTTCTGGAGTCGGGTTGGGTTGTGTTCTGACCCAAAGAGAAAAGGTGATAGCATACGCATCTCGACAATTGAAAGAGCACGAAAAGAACTACCCCACTCATGATCTGGAGTTGGCAGCGGTAGTTTTTGCTTTAAAGATATGGAGGCATTACCTCTACGGCACGAAGTGCACGCTCTTCACTGATCATAAGAGTCTCCAGTATCTCTTTAATCAGAAGGAGTTGAACATGAGGCAACGACGATGGCTAGAACTTCTCAAGGACTACGACTGTGAGATACTTTACCACCCAGGTAAAGCAAATATTGTTGCTGATGCTCTCAGTCGGAAAGTCAATCTGGAAAGGAAAAGGCCAAGAGCGTTAAGAATTGAAGTCGTCTCGACGATTGTGGAAAGTATCAGGAAAGCTCAAGAAGAAGCTTTAGAGAAAAATGACCGAAAGGAAGAACGTTTGGGAAGAACATTAGTGTTTGGTACAAACAGTCAAGGACTGAAGGTATTCCAAGATCGAATTTGGGTACCTAAGACGGGAGGAATAAGAGATCTTCTGATGGAAGAAGCACACAAGACCATGTACTCGATTCATCCCGGTAGCACTAAATTGTATAGGGACCTAAAACCCTATTACTGGTGGCCGACGATGAAGCTCGATATTGCGAAGTATGTGGCCGAGTGCGTAACATGTGCGAGGGTTAAGGCACAACATCAGAAACCGTATGGGAGTTTGGAACCTTTACCTGTACCCATGGATAAATGGGAAGACATCACCATGGATTTTGTAACTAAACTGCCCAGGATGAAGAACGGTCACGACATGATTTGGGTAGTCGTGGATCGTTTCACCAAGAGTGCACACTTCATAGCAGCCAACGAGAAGTGGTCTATGGATAAGCTCGCAAATGCTTATGTGAAGGAAATTGTAAGACTTCACGGTGTCCCTCTTACAATTGTATCAGATCGTGATAGTCGTTTCACGTCAAGGTTTTGGAGGAGTCTACAAGAGGAGTTAGGTACAAAGTTGTGTTTGAGTACTGCTTATCATCCGCAAACTGATGGTCAGAGCGAAAGAACGATTCAGACGCTGGAAGATATGCTGAGAGCATGTACCCTCGAATTCCAAGGGAATTGGGACGAGCACTTACCTCTGGTAGAATTTTCCTACAACAATAGTTTTCACTCGAGCATCAAGATAGCTCCTTATCAAGCCTTGTATGGGCAGAAGTGTCGTATGCCGTCTTGTTGGCTTGAAGCCGGAGAGAAGCAGTTTATGGGCCCTGAGATAGTCCATGAGACTGCTGAGAAGTTAAAGGTGATTAGGGAAAGGATGTTAGCAGCCCAGGATCGTCAGAAGAGCTATGTTGACAAGAAAAGACGACCCATAACTTTCGAAGTTGGGGATTCCGTTTTGCTTAAAGTCTCACCGTGGAAGGGACTTATACGATTTGGGAAACGAGGAAAGTTGAGTCCAAGGTTTATTGGACCGTTCAAAGTTCTTCAGAAGATAGGGAACCAAGCTTACAAGATGGAATTGCCCGAAGAACTCAATGGTATTCATAACACCTTCCATGTGTGTTATTTGAGAAAATTCACGGGAGATGTTCCCGACATAATTCCAATCTCAGAGTTAAGGATGGATGAAAATAAAAGGTTGATCGAAGAGCCTGAGGCAATTGTTGACCGTAAGACTAAGAAGTTACGACGCAAGATGGTCGACTTGGTGCTAGTCCGATGGAAACATTCGAATGGGTCGAATCTCACTTGGGAAACAGAGGATGACATGATGAGTCGCTATCCACATCTGTTTGCTGATGCATGATTCCGGGACGGAATCATCCTAAGGGGGAGAGAATTGTAACGCCCGGGTTTCAGGGCTAAGCATTTTTGTCAATGTAATAGTCTAGTTCAACTCTTGTAACTCTTTTTGAAGTAATAAAGATGAAATATTTGAGTATTATGTGAATTATATGTGTTTATTATTTAATTATAAATGTATAATTAATAAAGAATAAAATGAGCGTCAAAATTAAAGTGTGAGATAATCCCGATATCTCTACATAAATTTGTAGAATATGTCTCAAGGTTTCCGTGCATATAAGGAACGCCGAAATCCGAGTTATAACGAAGAAGTTATGACCCGTCGAAGTTTCACTACAGAACCGATACGATACCGGGAAGCGTGAATAGTGAATTTATGATAGAGCAAGATTTTGCCTTAGTGATCTAAACGAAAGTCGTAGAATATGTTAAACTAAGAACATCGATAAAAAGAACGTCCAAATCTACGAAAATGTTGGGGTAAAACATGGGTAGATGCAATAGGTGATGTGTGATAAAATGATGAGAGGCCTCGATGTTGATGTTGTTGATTTTGTCATCTAGCGGAGTATGGATGACGACCACGGACTCTTCTAAACAGTCCAGTGGAACACTAGCAGGCTCGCAACCTTTAGGTGTGTGTGAACGATTTGTTCACCGGTGTACTCCATCCCCCACATGGTTGCCTTTAGGACATTTATTGCTGAGGAATCCCCTTAGCAGTAGTGTCCGTCCCGATGATGATCCTTAGGCTAGGTCCCTTATGATAGGTGTTTAGGGACGTAAAGTGAGGATAACGGGAACGGGTAATCGGGTTATTGTTGATCGATGAAATTAATAAACTTATTTATTGTGGGTTGAAAACCCTATGTGCTCACCAGGCTCCCAAGCCTGACCCACTCAGTTTTATGTATTACAGGTAGTGGCGCATGAGCATAGGTGTGATGTTTTGGACGAGGGATTACGGATATAGGCCTGTAGATATGAAATAATGTAGTAAGGCTTATATTGTACTGTTTATGCTTTTGATCTGTACGAACATGACATCCCGAGTCTTTTAATGAAATACATTTCTATGGAAATGCTTTTGATAAATCTTTATCATATTTTTGTTTTGGGACAAATTCCGCAACACTTTCATTTAAAATGTAACTCTGATTTTTAAACAAAGCATAAACAAACCGGTCTTTTCTGGCCGTGATTTTGGGGATGTCACACTTCCCATCCATGAACCCAAATGACATCCTCACTTTAGTTGCTTACTTTAAAGAAAATCAGAAGGATGACATAAGTATGGGAGCATACCATGCCACACTAAGCTTTCTGAAAGATTACATTGTAGAATTCTGCCAATGTGATTATGAGCTTGCACAACTCTACGGAACTGAACAATACATTGCCAAGATTGACTTTGTTCTTCCGGAAGCCGAAGTCCTTACTGATGGTCCCATTGAAGCATCGGTTCTAGGGTTTGTCTATACCACAAGGAAAACAAACATGAAGGACTGCTTCCAAGTCCTTAACAAACATCTAGTTCCAACTAAGGCCTTGAATAAGTTCATATCCCGGGCATCTAAGTCTGATGCTCTGGAAAAGGTGAAGGCAAAGTTTATAAGTTAGCTGGCGTGGTACATAGAGGTTCGAGAGTGGTTATTTTGAGTTTGCTAGATTGCTAAGTTCACTTAGGGGGAGATTGTTGGAACCTAAAAGTGAACCTCTAGCAATCCTAAGTCCACATTCCGAAACTCAGGCATTCTGGAGTAGGTGTTCCAGAGTCAATAATGGAGGAGTAGTCAGGAACATAGTCCAAACCAAGAATGAAGGTGAATAGAAGACTAAAGACATTCCGGAGTCACTCTCACGTCCGGAATGAATGCTGATCCAGAAGAACACTATTTTGTCTTAAAGTATTTATTGTATTTGTACCTATTTTGATGTAACGTTTCATAGGACTTAGTCTATTATCTTATTTGGACAATCAGAATGTCATAAATATTTCTTTTGTCCGGTCCTATGTAAACACTGTAGTTAATTCGCTGTAACCTTTACTCCTATTTAAAGGAGCATTCAATACAAGTCAAAAATGGATCTTTTCACTCAACTTTTGGCTCTTTACTTAGTTCTTTCAAACATTCTTCTTGTTCTTCATTTATTAACCTTTCTTTGATCATTTAGTCTTCTTCATCATTTAATGACTTGATCATTCATTAAATTCATTATCTAAGACTTGACTGGTCTTTCCAGACATGACTTGCATCCATTAGTAAGCAGACATTGATCTTAAGAATTCACTAAAGGTTTCAATTTTCAAACCTTGTCCCTGCACATCGATCTTGATCTCATAATTGGTATCAGAGCTTGAGTGGTTTTCCTTTGAATCCATAAGATCAGATTATAGTTGGTTTGAGATTACCTTGGTATTTCAACCATTTATGTGTTTAGGATAAAATTTCTTCTATATACCACTTTAGATTGAAGATATCTTAACTTCAATTGTTGCTTGTAATCCTCAATAAATGATTTCAATACAAATCGCAAATAGTGTGGGTGGTCCTACCCGTGCCCCATTACTAGTTGTGGAAGAATATGATCACTGGAAAGTTAGAATGAAAAGGCTTTTCCTAGCCAAAGATAAAGGTGAAGAAATATGGAGATCCGTCATAAAAGGTCCACATGTTCCTGTAAGAACTGTTGTAAGAGATGCAGCTGCTCAGCTCATGTGCGAAGATGACACGCCCAGCTCCTCTAACTGCAGATGATATCGAAAAGCTTCATGCTGATCAAGTTGCTTTCTATGCAATGGTGTTTGGAGTTCCTCCTTCACTCTTTGACCACATCAACCTTTGAAAGTCAGCCAAAAAGATTTAGGACATTCTTCAAGGCCTGATTGAAGGTTCAAAAAACATGAAAGACAAGCACCTCACCTCTGTTGTAAACGACTTTGACACATTCACCACCACTCCTGGTGAATCAGTGGCATCTGCATCCAATCGATATCGTATTGTGGTGAACAACATGATTGTTCATGGGATTGTCCGAACTCCTTTGGAGTACAATCTCAAATTCATAAACAGTCTTGGAAAACGATGGGGAAATGTAAAATCTTGTCTTGAAAGAAATGGCTCTTTGAAAATTTTGAAGCTTTATCAACTTTTTGATGAACTTCAAGGCCATGAATCAAACGTTGCTCAAACCATAAGGGAACTCTCCGGAGGACCTCTTGCCCTTATCAGTTCTTTTGAATCAACTATTCCGAACTCATCTACTTCGGATTCTTTCAAACACATTGTTCCATCTGTTCATACATCTACACCTACCTTATCGCCACAAACTTATCATGTTGATGATTCTAAACTCCGTTTTCAATAGGAGTTCGCTCTACTCTCAATGAAGTGTAAACGTCCTTTCAATCCTTCTTACAAACCATACCATAACTGATTACATTCTCCTCATCAAAACAATCCTCAACCATACTCAGCTCCGAAACCTAAACCCTCTTCGGAAAATCGTCATGCATATACACCAAACCTCTCTAAACTAAACTCCTCTTCGGAACCTTCTCAAAGTTACAAATCGGATAAACCAAAAATTGTATGTCACAAGTGTGGACATGCAAACCATTTTGCTAAAGATTGTCTGGCTGATGCTCCACAAAAACCAAAGGTCAAGGACTCCGCCTACTACGTCCGAAGAGCACAAGAGATGACTTAAAGTGAAAAAGCCTTTGTTACAACAGTTTCAAGAGATGTTGAAGGATATTGGTCATCCAGGGATGATGATGACGTGGTAACAGGAAGAATTATGTGTCTAATGGCAAGAGAAACTATTGATTGTGATGAAGGGTATTGGTCTTTAGGATCAGAAGATGAAGATGATGTTGCTGAACCTCACTATTGCTACATGGCAACCAATGATCCATCAGGACGAAGCATCGTCAGTAGGAAAAATCTATGATCTCTGATAATAATTTTGAATTGTCTCTTTGTGAACTTTATCTGACCCAAATTCAAACAAATATGAACACCATCTATAAAGCCTATGAGTCTACAATAGATGCAAGTGAGAAGAAGGAGTGTGAGTTAAATTGTCTTAGGTTACGTTTCGAGGATAAAAAGTTGAAAATCGAGTCGTTAGAGCGTGAACTTGTAATGTTAAGTGACAAATGTGTCATTTTGAAAGATAAATGTGAAATCACTTATTCCGAACAAAACGTTTTGATTTCTAATAATAAACGTCTTAATGCCAAGATAGATGTTTTGCATAATTCTGTAGATATGCTTGAAGCAGACCTTCGAATGACTCATAATTGTCATCACCCATGGTCTAAAGCACCTGGTCTTGGAAGCGAGTTTCCGAAAACAATTGCTAGTCCCCTGAAGGAATTGCAAAATTTGACGTTCATGGGAGAGGTTCCAAACATTAAACATTCGGACACCCCCGTTTCTCTCTTGTCACCTCTTCCAGAGACTACAGACTATTTTGAGTCCCTATTTCCTGAGTTTAAACCAATTGTTGTCAAGTGTCCTAATTCAACGCCACTTCTGCCTCTGACAAACCTAGACCTGAATCAGACCACAAAACTTCACTATAGTCTTCCAAATTGCGTAGATTATGTTCCTATGAGTAATCACATAAACAAATGTGTTGTTGAAGAAATTCCTTCATTGGCAACAGAAACCAACACCTCTAAGTTTGTATGGGCATCCTTAGATGAAAACATTGAAAAATCAAGTTGTGTCTCAACTGATTCTTGCGAATCAGATTCCTTAGTTGTCTCAAAAACTAAGTTGGTTCCCATTACACCCAATTTTAGCAATGCATCTGTAGGTCAAACCTCAAAATCCTTGACTCACACTAAGAGAAAACGAATGTTGAATAGGAAGGATATTTTGGATCCCAAAGTGGAAGCTCGCAATGCACATAAGAAGGAAGTAAAGACTAGACTGAATTCTAGATTCATTGAAAACTTCAAACTAATTGCTTCTCGGAATTCTCATGCATTACCTCATAGCCTAAACTCCTTTCCTCCTACTAAGATTCTCAAAAGACCCTCAAAATCTCCTAGTGGTGTAGAACCTAAGAAAGTAGATAGATCTACTCAATCTAAGTCTCACTTGAGTGTCACAACAGTCTAAAACACCTCTCATTGGACTATTTCATCTGTTTTATTGCAAAATTTGATGGAACAATTTTTAAATAAAATCCTTCTAAAACCAACGTGTCATCAAGTAATTTCAAAAATGAAGGGAAAACATCTTTTTCAAAATCTTCAAAGAAAAATCTGGTGTGGAGAGTCAAAACTTCCATTGATAAAAAGTCAATTCCGGAGAGCACAAATGTTACCCATACTCCGGAAAGAATAAGCCCGAAGAAGATTGTTCGGAACTCTCAAGTCATTGAATATGACTACTGGATAGATGAAAAGACATTGACTTTCTGTCTGTTTCCAAAAACTTCAAAGAATATCACCCAAAATCACAAAGTTGTTCAAAAGTCACCACCCAAATCCAAATCCTGTGCCTACGTCCCAAAGTCTGATTCGGAGCCTAAAAATTCCATTACTCACTAATTTTCCAGGAACTTTGTGCTTCGAAGCAAGATACAATATGGTATATTGATAGTGCTTGCTCATGCACATGACGGGGCAGAAAGATTTTCTGCAAGACTTAAAGCTTTCACCAAATGATGGTTACATGACATATGGCAAAAAATCCAACTCTCAAATTCGTGGTTATGGAATTCTCACCAATGGAAACTTCTCTATTTCAAATGTGGCTTATGTAGCTGATCTGAAGCACAACTTGATCAGTGTTGCTCAGCTCACTGATTCAAATCGACGTGTGGAATTTTTCAAGAAGTAAAACTATGTAATGACCGAAGATCGAACAGAGTGCTTAATCAAGTCATTACGCAACAAGAATATGTACCCGGTTGACATCAACATGATTGTTGGCAAACCACAACTCTGCCTTCTAACCAAAGTTTTTCCTGACATCAGTTGGTTATGGCACTGAAGACTCGCTCATCTAAACTTTCGGTACATGAATGATCTCGTATCCAGTGAAATGGTAAGAGGTTTACCTCTTCTCAAATTCGAAAATGATCATTTGTGTGCTGCGTGTGAGTGTGGTAGGCAATTGAAGAAGGGTCGTCATGTTATCATCGAAAAATCCATTTCGGAACCAATGGAGCTTCTACATATTGATCTTTGTGGACCATCTACGGTAGAAAGTCTTCATCATAAGAAATACATTCTTGTGATTGTTGATGATTTTACATGTTTCACTTGGGTTTTCTTCCTAAGGCTGAAATCCGAAACAATCTCAGAACTCATAAATTTCATTAAAGGAATAGAAGTTCTTATCAAACTCCAAGTCAGAAGAATCCGAAGTGATAATGGATCGGAGTTCACCAACTCCACCATTCAAAAGTTTCTCACAGAAAAAGGAATTGACCACAACTTCTCTGCTCCCTATACTCCACAACAAAACGGTGTAGTCGAAAAACGTAACAAAACTCTCGTTAAAGCTGCACGATCCATGTTGAACTTTGCAAGTCTACCAATTTATCTTTGGGCTGAAGCCATGTCTACTGCCTACTTCTCTCAAAATCGAAGTATCATCAATTGATGCCTCAACATGACACCGTATGCAGAAATGAATGGTCGGAAGCCATCAATCTTGTTTTTGTATGTTTTCGGATGCATGCAGGTGTTTCATCAAGAACAACCGTGATCAGCTTACCAAGTTCCAACCTAAAGCTGATGAAGCCATCTTCCTTGGGTACTCTTGAAAATCGAAAGCTTATAGAGTTCTTAATCGGAGAACTCGTGTTCTAGAAGAAAGCTTTGATGTTACCTTCGATGAAAAATTCGTTCATAATACTGGCCCAACTCATATTACAACTCACATTATAGAGTCCGATGCTCCTATTCCAGGATGTCCGAACCCCCAAACAATTCTTGAAGTTGATTTTAAAACACTGTGTAGCCCTTCCGAAACTACTCTTGACTCGGAATCTCGATCAAGACCAAATCTCATTCCAATCCCTACTTCGGAAGCTCCCGTTACACATTATGTCTCCGGTCTAATTCCAAGCCTCCCTCCATTTGATTCAAAACCATTACAACCTTCTCAGGTTGAGGGGGAGAATACTCATCCCTCCCTTGAATGACATGTGGATGGTTTCCAAGATGCAGCTGTTGATTTCGATGATTCCAGTCCTCTCAACCATGATGAAAATGAAAACTTCTTTGAGTTCCCTTCTGATGATGATGTCAATCTCTCTGGTTCAGAAGTTCAGGGGGAGCATCATCATCATGTTCAAATCATTCAGAGGGAGAAAATCAATTCCACGGTTGATATAGGATTGGTGGCTGCGCAATAACTACCACGATTACATGTTTGGACAAAGGATCACCCTCCGAATCAAGTAATTGGTATCCCCAATGTTGGTGTACAGACTCGTTCTGCTTCAAATATCCAAAAATGAATGTCATTTTTCAGCATTTATATCCATGGTTGAACCCAAATCCATCAAGGAAGCATTGGAACATGCCGACTGGATTATAGCCATGCATGAAGAACTCGCATAATTTGACCGAAATGAAGTTTAGAACCTCGTGCCTCCTCCTCGGAATCATCCCATTGTGGGTACGAGATGGGTATTTCGCAACAAGCTAGACGATGTTGGAGTTATTATTCGAAATAAAGCAAGGTTGGTGGCAAAAGGATTTACTCAGATCGAAGGCCTCGACTACAATGAGACCTTTGCTCCTATTGCTCATCCTGAAGCCATCAGAATTTGTCACACCCGAAAACCATGAACGGCGGAAACGTTCTGGGGCGGAGGACGTCATATACAGTATCACAACAATGAAAAGTAGTAAACAAGCAACAACATCATCCATTGCATTAATAATATAATTTTAATACAAGTGTGTTCTGTCAAATTATAATAGACACTAAAGTATAATCAAAATGAAAGATGGGTCTTGAAGGAGCTCCATCTTCTCTAAACCTTGTATCGTTGACCTGAGGATATAAGTTATTTTGAAAGCGAGTATCAGCTTTAAAGATGGTGAGATCATAAGTATTAATGTGTCTAAATTTGTAAATCTTAAAATGAAAGACTTGAAATTGTTTTGAAAGAAAGCTCGTATAAGTATGAAAATGTTTATAGATCCAACTGTAAATGTTTGAAAAATCCTAGAAATCCCTATGATTCCGACTAGTATAAAATGCAATCTTCAACGAAGACCTAACTGTTCTAATATAGTCTTCTACCAAGAATTAACTGTTCTAAATGTAGTCTTCTACCAAGACCTAACTGTGCTACTATTATTATTATTATAAGAATTTGTATCCTTAGGTACTAGGATACTCAAATAATTCACCTGATCGGTTATGTGAATGAGTCACAAGATAGAAGTAATGATATAAATAATCTGATGAGTTGAAAAACTCTTTGATCATTTAGATCTTCAAACAGGTTAATCAGAAAAATAGTAACAGAAAGATCAAACACAAGAATGAATCAAAATATGTCGAATGCTTCAATAGATTCACGCCTCAGCAGAGCTCGACTAAGAACTTCCGCTATAGAGGCTGTTTAGGGTTACAATCAATAAAAATATGCGCTGTTAATGATTGATTCTAAAATCTCACGTACTAAGATGCATGCAAGCATTTATATATACTAAACCCTAGAATATAAAATCACGGATGGATAGGCCTAATCCGGATACAAAATTAGACTAAAGAACGAGCCCAAGACGCAACACCTAACGGACCCTACAATCCCCCCCTTTGCATCAATTGGAGCGAGACTCTACTTCGGCTTGCTGGGTCCAGCTGCAGGAACTTTCTTTGTGGTTTCGAACAGACGAGGAATGAGAGCTAGGATGGTTTGTCTGAACCGAATGTACCACTGGATCATGTCATCAAAATATTTCTTGTCATCTGCAGAGTTTTGCTTGCATCGATTGATGATTCCTAGAACATGTTCCAAGCATGTAGTGGTATACAGATGCTTGTCTGCCAAGGCGAACAGGCATTTTTTGCCTTCGTTCCTTGTGAACATGACAGAGTTCCGCTTCGGGTCGATCCTTCCCATCTGCATCATATTTAAATCACTTGCAGAACCAACAGGAGAGATGGTAGGCTTTTTCTTGAAAATACTTGCGATCTCCTGATCCATCTTGGAAACCTCCATGATGTAGCAAACCAGCATCCTTTTGAAGTGATCTATGATTGGCCCATATTCAGCTTCGTTGGTGAGGAGGATGTTGTGCAGAATGATCCAATCATGTGGATTCAGGTTAGGAAGATCGGCAAGAGAAATAACATGTTCTGTTTTGGCAGATCCCCTCAGCACTTTGAACCGAACATTCGTGAAGTTACCCTCCCGAAAGGGTTTTAGGACCCGAACGTTTATGATCTTCTGTGCACTCCATGTCTAATACTGAGGCTGAGCAGACCTCAGATAGAATTCAACAAGCTCCCTATCAACCTTCGGGTGAGGATGAGGGACATCAGCAATATGAGAGAAAGCATGAAAAATGAAGGCCTTTTGGGTCAAGGGCATGTAAAACTGAGAGTCGACAGAATTGACCCTGTCCAAGGAAATCACCGGTTCGAGCCATAAGATGTTGGGAGTATCAATGGCTTCTTTGATAAGCTTCTCGAGAGTCCACGGAGGGAATAGAGTTTTATGACTCTCAAGGAGATCATGAGCCTCTTTCATTTTTCTTTCGTTCGCCTCTGCCTCTTTTGCAACACGAGCACTCATATCTGAATCCTTTTCCCTGCCTTGATTCTTCAAGAGATCAGCAATGGTCTCTTTGTCATCATCATCATCATCACCGTCTTCAAGAATCTTCTTCCCTTTATCTTTAGCACCCGAACCTGAAGCTTGACCTGTTGTTGGAGGTTCGGTTGCTTTAGTTGATGTAGAAGTAGGAGGCGGTTGAGTTTGATTTTCAGCCTTAGACACACCTTCTCCCCCTTGTTTTGGATGGGCCATGAATTCAGGAAGCCCTTCAATTTTGCTGAGCAGGTCCAAGGCGGGAGCAAGCTTCTCTGCTAGAGTGTGCCTGACTGAGTAATTCAAGATTGGATTATGTGCTTCAATGGTGTTGGTGAGGGCGGCGTGGACATCCGAAACATACGTGGAAATGACCACACACTCAGATCGGAGAGACGCAATCTCCTTTTCTGATTGGAAAAGTTGAAGATTTTTGACCTTTAGAGTAGTGGTTTTGCGAGCAAGTGCATCCATGACAGAGTTCTCCGAAACAAGATCTTCCTGGAGCTTTGTCAAGCGCTCCTCAACAGTTGCCTGGAAAGTTTTATTGTCATCGTCGAGAGACTGACGAAGACTGGCAAAGGATTGCAGTTCGGATGCGAATGAAGTGGCCAGCTTCTCGATAACAGAATCGATCTTCGCTGCATTGGATTCAATGACCCCCTGTAAAGACTGTAAAATACTGTTAGCATCAAGTAATAGTTTTTCGACTTTTTCGGTCGCAGCAGCACAGGCCTTGGTAGATGCGTCAATAGCAGCAGCGGCGGAGTTGATTGAGGCTTCATATGCCTTGGTGAACGAATCAACTAGCCCCTGAATGACATCCTCGGAGATATTGGGCCGAGGGGAGGAGGAGAAAGCGATGAGACTATCGATTTTCTCATGAAGTTCCTTGACATGCTTTTTAGTGACAGGAGCATTATCGTCATCATCACTTTGAACTTGGTACAGACTATAGTAGACAGAGTCAAAAGTCATGTCTTCTCCTCCAAGAAAAGTCTCATCATCTGATGAGTGGTTGGGAGATGAAGGCGAAGGTGGAGGTTCGGTTGTAGTAGTATGATCTGTAGTGGGTGTGGGTTCGAGTGCTGAAGTAGGAGCCCCCATATCAGATACGTTGGTTCGAACTTCAGTGGTGGTTGTTGTTGTAGCTTCTCAGAAAATAGGGGGTGGTACCGGAACAAAGGTGGGTGGAATATGAATAGTGGAGGTTATGGGGGAATGGAAATAGAGATAGAGATTGGGGGAGGAGATACTGGTGTAGTTGAAACAGCTACCTCAGGTGAAGGCGAACGAGGAGAAGTGTCACCTCGAAGCGACTCCTCAGAGTCTGAATCACCATCGTCTGATTTACTGGAGGAAGAGGCAAGAATGAGTTTGCGTCTGGGCTGGGTTTTCCTTTTCTTCAGTGGAGGTGATTGGGCTGCCTTCGAAGGTTTTCACTTCTTTGGAGAAGGACCTTTCGCTCCTTTGACAACCTTCTAGTCTTTTCCTTGTCTGGTTTCTTACCCCTGGGAGCAGGCTTATCAGCGTCATGGATAGATTGAACCATCTCTGGAGTGAGCTCTCTGGGGCCTGAGCGACTAAACTCATTGTAGGTCTTGATGATACGACTATCCCATGATACACACGCATACATTGACTCAGGAATTGAGCCAACAAACTGAAAATTGGAAGCATCAGTTACGATAATCTTCGTTGTGTGGAAAACTGCGATTGAGGAGAGTGGAGAATTAGCTACAACAGGGACATGATACTTGTCCATTGCCCACTTGGTGACCAGCGTCTAGAATTTGGCATAAGGTATTTAAGAATGGCGAGAAGTAGAAGCGAGGCTTTGAATCAACTGCTGCCATAAAACCGAGCCATAGTCGAGATTAATGCCGTTATACAGCCCGTAGAGAATTGTCATAAACATTCGGCTAGCCCCATCAGAACCTGCACTTCGTTCTGATAAACCCTTGAACAGCACAGTGAAGAAGCCATTCCACTGAGGAGGAAGACATGATTTCTTGAACTTGGTAACAGTGGTTAGAATCTCAGTGTAACCCATGTTGTAAAACATGGAGAACAACTGTCCCACAAGAATAGACTCAGGGTTAACCCTTGACTCATCAGGTTAGAACCGTAGAAGCGAGCATAATCGCTGTTTGGAGATGGAGGTTTTGGTATAAAGAATGTCGAAGAATATGCGATCGACAGACTTGTCATAGTGGGTAGTTGAGAAGATCTGCGACAAGCACTCCATTGGAACGATTTCAACCTTGGTTAATGCTGGAACCAGTGGAGAGTGTTTAAGACACTCCACAATTGGGAACATGAAGGCGTCGTAGTCATGTGGGGTGAGATCAATGATCAGGCTTTGCTGAGGTCGGATAGGGAGAATGTGGGAGGTTTCATGAACATAAGAAGAATCCGCCATTGAAGAGTGTCTCGAAGAAGAAGATGAACAGTGGGAGAAAATAATCATTTCTTGCTCTCTGAATTTTGGATGCAGTAAAGAGGGAAAAGGACTTAGGGTTTACCCTTTATACCGTGTGTAGAGGAGAGAGAAGAATCCGCCCGCAAATCTTCTTGAAAATCGAACCGTTTCCTGAGTTAATTGACGCGTGATAGTTAGCAACCCCTATGATTACGCATGAGAGAAAAACTCTTCCGTTTTGCACACCTTCCCATCAAGCGCTGTTTTGAATGCCAAAATGTTTAGACTTTTGGCTGAGTCAGCAACTTATCCTTTTAAAAAGAGTTGTCTTCATAGATAAAAGTGCACACGTGTAGTATTAACCATAACATCCCGTTGAGAATGTTGCATTAAAATCGGAGCCATAAAAATAGCTTGTAATGAACGAAACCAGATTTTTGGAAAATCAAAAAGATTTTCATGCATAGAGTGTTAAAGATAAAGAAATAGAGCAACATATATGTAGGAATTTGTGATGTCAATAAAGACACGAAACTGTGGATCTCGGGCACGAATCTCTTCCTTCAAAGTGAAGAGAGACTTTAAAGTGTTTGTGTGGTTTCCCGTTGAATTACAATCAATCACTTGTTAAGAAGTGTTGAAAGGCATCTTATAATGAGGCTGATAAGGGTGGCTTTTGCTTCAGTTCAGAGTTCCTGATCTTGACATAAGAGAGAAACCGAATGAAGTACTTGTGAGACCAATGTGGTCTGTTGAACAAGTAGGTTTGGATAATATTTAAGTGACATGTTGGAAATACTTGGTGTGAAATCTCAAGAAAAAATAAAATTGGATTCTAAGGGAAGAAATGTTATGGTATGTAACAATTTCATAAGAATCACACAAAAAGAAAATTAGAAATTTCATGGTACAACCACTTGGGTGTATTCGTTAATTCATAAGTGAAAGCTAGAGCAAATTTGATTTGTTCACCGTCAATGCATAATAGTTATTGAATATTGGGTTTCACTTAGCACGTAGTGACACGAAGCTAAGATCACAAACACAAAGATTCTGTAACCATAAACCTTAGTGGTAATTTCTGAGAGTCTCAAGGGTTACATGAATGAGGCGAATATGATGGAGAAAAATGTTTGAGATGGTGTAAGAAAACCAAAGTACCTCTGCTAAAATTATAGTGACAAAGCAGAAAACTCCTAACTCATATTAGAAAAGAGTAAGGTAGCTCATGATTAGAATAAATGTAGCAGCCTGAATGGGAAGAAAAGGTTTGTATATACCAAGTTAGTAAGGCTTTTATTCAGAATCAGTTGAGGCTTTGGACGACATGCAACAGCATGCTTCTAGGGACACTTAACTAGTAGAAAGTGTGAGAATGATATCTGCCCCATCGTTAATATGCAAACTGTTAATATAAACAAAAGAAGAGACAAAAAGAAAAAGAAAATATTTTTGGAACTTTTGATATTTTTGTAAAGAGAAAAACAAAACAAACCAAAAAAAATATTTTGGGACCGAACCTGAAATAGACCGAACGCTCGGTTCATTTCGGTTCCTAAAAAAATGTTTTTGGAATTTTTGGAAAAACTATTGTACAAATTGGGACCGAACCTGAAATAGACCGAACGTTCGGTACATTTCGGTTCCCATGTGAACCGAGCCCAAAATAGACCGAGCGTTCGGTTCATTTCGCTTCCAACTTTTAGTTTTGAGAATGTATTTTTGGTACTGACTCTGATTCCATCATACCTAGGCCTTGTAGGATTTTACTAAAACTTGCTTCAGGAAGGGCTTTGGTAAAGATGTCTGCCAGTTGATCAGTTGTTCGAACAAAGTGAATTTCGACATTTCCTTCTTCAACATGATCCTTAATAAAATGATACCTCAGTGCTATATGCTTCGTCTTGGAATGTTGCACTGGGTTATGACAGATCCTAATTGCACTTTCAGAGTCGCAATATAGTGGGATTCTTTCATATTGAGTCCATAATCCCGAAGTTGGCTTTGGATCCAAATCACTTGAAATGTGCATTAGGCGGCTGCAATGTACTCTGCTTCGGCTGTAGACAGAGCAACACACGTTTTTTTCTTAGATTGCCAACTCACCAACTTCCCGTCGAGGAATTGACAACCTCCTGTAGTGCTTTTCCGATCTAGACCACATCCTCCAAGATCTGCATCTGAGTAGGCTTGAACAAAGAAACCCGAGTTTGAGGGATACCAAAGACCGAGAGAGGTCGTTCGCTTCAGATACCGGAATATATTCTTCACTGCCAACATGTGTGGTTCACGCGGATTTGCTTAAAACCTGGCATAATAACAAACTGAAAACATTATATCCGGCCTGCTAGCTGTGAGGTACATCAGGGAACCAATCATTTGGCGATAAAGTGTTATGTCGACTGCTGGTTTTTCCAAAGATGGTGTGAGCTTGGTACCGAACACCATAGGGACTTTGACCTTTGAGTCTCCCACCATGCCAAACTTGGCAAGAAGAGTCTTGGTATATGCTTCCTGGTTGATAAAGATGCCTTCGGTTCCCTGTCTAATATTTAAACCAAGGAAAAAGTTAATCGGACCCATTGAGCTCATTTCAAATTTAGTCTCCATCAACTTTATGAATTCAGCTGTTAGGTTGGGATTCGTTAAGCCAAAGATGATATCATCGACATAGATTTGAATGATCATAAGGTGGTTACCTTCCTTTTTATGAAAGAAGGTTGGGTCAACCGAACCTTGTTTGAATTTAGACATCTTTAAAAACTTAGTTACTATTTCATACCATGCCCTAGGTGCTTGTTTCAGACCATAAACAGCTTTATCCAAGATGTAGCAGTGATCTGGATGCTTTTCATTCATGAAGCCAGGAGGTTGCTCCACGTACACAGTTTCTTCAAGTTCCCCATTCAAAAAAGCGCACTTCAAATCCATCTGGTAGACCTCGAAATTCTTGTGTGCAGCATACGCGAGAAATATTCGAACGGATTCCATCCTTGCTACCGGAGCGAATGTCTCTTCGTAATCGATTCCTTTTTCCTGGCAGTAACCTTTAACCACAAGCCGAGCCTTATTTCGAATCACATTGCTCTCCTTGTCCATTTTGTTTCTGAACACCCATTTGAGACCTACGACTGAGGCATCTTTTGGTGTTGGAATGAGTCTCCAGACCTTATTTCTTTCAAATTCATTGAGTTCGTCTTGCATTGCCTGAACCCAATTAGAATGATCGAGAGAAATATTGACGGTCTTCGGCTCAATTTTAGAGATGAAAGATTTGAACATGCAGAATTCTACGTTGGAGAATAATGAAGTTTGGTTTGCCTTCACTTGAGATCGTGTTAAAACCTTTTCAGATACATCTCCCACTATTTGAGATACAGGATGATCTCTGGTCCATTTGGTGAGAGGATGATAGTTTGGATCATAGGATGGATCCAATTCAGCATTTACCATTTCTTCCAACTCTGATTGAATATCATCGTCATAGAACATATCGGAATTCTCCCCCTCGACAGATGATGAGCCAAGAAATCTTTCTTCATCTGGGCTTTCGGGTTGATTCAGACTTTCAGTTGTCACTGGACTTCCGGGTGTTACTGGACTTTCGGGTGTAGAGGGGCTTTCGGGTGCGTCAAAAATTGGATTCTCCCCCTGAATATGTTAGTCCTGCACATTTGAAGAGGATAGATTATCCCCCTCGACCGAAGTACTGCTCTGGTGAGGTTCTTTTCGAACTGCTTCTTCTGCTCCCATTCGTTTGGCTGCATCTTCGACGATCTTCTTAAGGTGATCAATCTTGTTGTCTGCTGCCGTGGCTTCAGAGTGAGCTGCTTTCTCAGGTTCATCAAATAGATCCATGAACTGGTCAAAGAGATTTGCGATAGAGGTTGTGACTTGACCTGTTTGAAAGAAAATCTCTCTTATTGCTTCTTCAGTGGATTTCAACTTCTTAACGTAATTGTCATCGAACGTCACATAATAGGTTTCTTCAATTCTTTTAGAACGCTTATTCAAAACTCTTATTGCCTTTGAAGTAAGAGAATATCCCAGAAAGATACCTTCATCAACTTTAACATCAAACTTGTTACGATGATCTTTGTAGTTGAAGATGAAGCACATGGAACTGAACACGTGAAAGAACTTGACATTTGGCTTCCTGTTATTGATTATCTCATAAGGAGTGAGAGAGAAACGCTTGTTGAGATAAGACCTATTCTGAGTAAAACACGCTGCAGCAACGGCGTCAGCCCAGAAATATAAAGGAAGGGAAGCAAAACATAGCATGGTTCGGGCCATCTCACACAGGGATCGGTTTCGCCTTTCGACAATTCCGTTCTGTTGAGGAGTATAAGGGGCTGAGAAATTGTGACTGGTGCCCTTTTCTACTAGGAATTCTTCGAATTCTTTGTTCTTGAATTCCAGTCCATTGTCGCTCCTAATGTTTCTAACGACTTTTCTTAGCTGCATTTCAACCTGCTTGATAAAGATCTTTAGTTTGGGAGTCACCTCAGATTTGTGCTTTAGAAAGAACACCCATGTAAAACGTGAGAAGTCATCAACAATAACAAGAATGTACTTGTTACCATCAATGCTCTCGATTGATGATGGACCACATAAGTCGATGTGAAGCAAATCAAGTGGTTCAACAACTTTTGTGTTTATAATCGTTGGGTGACTTTGGCGACTTTGTTTTCCCATTTCACATGTAGCGCACAAGTGTTCACGATCAAACTCGAGCAAAGGAAGTCCCCGAACATGACCACCGGTAACTAGCTTGTTTATGTCTTTGAAGTTGAGATGTGAGAGCCTTCAGTGCCACAACCAACTTTCGTCTGAGTGAGCTTTGGATAAAAGACATATTGCTGGATTCCCTTTGATTGGTCTGAGATTCAGAGGGAACATTTCACCTTTTCGTTCAGACTTGAGAATGACTTTGTTGGATTCCTTCTCTATTATTTCTGAACCTTCGTCATCGAATGATACTTTGAGACCTGTTCCTCCCACCAGTTGAGATACACTGATGAGGTTATGCTGCAACCCCTCTACATACGCCACCTTTTCTAATTGTAAAATCTCCATTGGTTATCATCCCATAACCCTTTATCGTTCCATAAGAGTTGTTACCAAACTTGACATTGCCACCATTTTGAAGTGATCGAAAGTCCCTTAGCTCTTCTCTCCTTCCTGTCATGTGACATGAGCAGCCACTGTCTATGTACCATTCTTCGTCAAACTGCTCGTCACTTATATCCTGCAAAAATTAAGCAGATTTAGGAATCCAAAGTTTCTTGGGTCCTCGTGAGCCTTTTACAGAAACAGTGATAGTAAGGGAAATATCAACCGGATATGTTCGTTTTATTAAGGTTGTTTCATCTTTCCTCTTAATGGTAAATACTTTGATTTTATTGGAGTTAGATGCAGGTATTTTCGATTCAGGTTCGGGTGTTTGAACTTTAGCTTGCTTTCGAACTTCATTAGCTAAGGAAATCTTCCTTTTTCCTTTCATATCCTTGGATGATTGTGAATTTGATGTATGACGAGAATTAGGCTTAGAAGAAGAATTAGAATGAGAAGAATTAGAAGAAAATAAATTAGAAAGAGAATCTTTCCTGACTTGAGGTTCGAAGTGACCCCTTCGGTTGAGCTCATTTGAGGGACCAAACCTGGACCTTCGGTTGCCGTTTGATGATGGACCGAAACTGTTTTTCCGGTTGCTGTTAGTAGCTGGACCGAAGTTGGGTCTTCAACTATAGAAGCTTGAAGGGCTGAAATCAGGTCTTTGTCGATTGTTGTTTGATGATACGAAACCTGCCTTTCGGTTGTTGTTGCTTTCGTGACCGAACCTCTCCTTTCGGATTTGTTTTTCTTGTGACCCGAAAGTCTTCCTCTGGTTCTTTTGGATTGATGGATTGAAGTACCTTTTACTCTTGTCTTCTTCTCCATTTGGCTTGGAGTCTCTGTCAAAGTGAGTATAGTGAGGATTTTGGGAACGCCAAAACTGGTTTCGATCTTAGAGATTTTTCTTGTATCTCAAGTTCCTCTGCTGTTTTTGATTTTCTGTTTTGGTTGTCGGTGAATATTTGCCTTTTGTTTCTGTTTCTTAGCAACAGATTCACTCTTCATGGAGGAGGTTTCACTAGTTGAGGTGACATCTTCCACTGGAATCTCTTTTGTACCACTAGAGCTTGGAGCGTCAAAGTTGGTAGGTTTATTCAATGGTTCTGCCACGTATCTTCCTTTGGCTTTCCATGATGTTCGCTCCGACAAACCAACTGTTTCATCTACATTGTCTATCGGTGCTGACCATAAAAATTCATCACAGCCATCTGCATTATCTTCATTCACTATCGCAGTGAGTTCGGCTGTCTGATGTTCAGTTACTCCTGTGACCTTATAAACTTGATTAGGAGTGGTTCGAACCTTTTGGTATACAACGGCCTTTTCTTTAAGAATTGGGGACTTATGTTTGGACAAACGAGCGAATTCCACAAAATTTTTAGAAATCAAGTTTTTGTGGTTTTCAGTTTCGCTCCTAATAAACTCGGAACAGTCAACCTCATCCTCTACAGAAATTTCACTCATGTCATCGTCCTCATTAAGTTCAGATGCATTTTCAACATCAATTTTATTTTCTGAACTTAATTTGGTACTCAAAGAGTCAAATTTTTGTGTAGTTTTGGCCCTGAGTTTCAACTTATCATTTTCATCCAAAAGATTCTTAAGCATGTCGGTATGGTCTTTGGACTTTATAAAAGATTCAATTTTGTCCAGACCATACATATAGGTGGGATTAACATCATCTGAAGATACAACACTTTCGCAGTTGTATGCTTTGGCATCGATTTCATCTTCCTTTAACTCAAGGAAGGGCAAAATCATGAGATGTATCTTTTGGCCTATTTCACAGTTTAAATGCAGCTGAGTAATGTTAGTATAATGTCTTTTTGCAATCAAACAAAAAACATTCCTCTGTTTTAATAACTTAAGATTGTCTCTTTGCAAATAAATGTTCTCATTGAAATATCCTTCGCTCCTCACTCTTGGGTGACACCCTGCTTATTTGGTCAGTTAAATTAGAATTCGTGACACGCGTTTGAGTTAAAAAACTATCTAGATTTGAAATTCTTGAATTCAAGTTATTTAATTCCTTTTCATATGATGTTTGTGGAATTTTAAACGATATGAAAATACATTGTACCTTCTTGATTAGTTCATCTAGCTCACTGATGTGCACACTGAGAGGCTTCACTGTAAAACATACGTCCTCTCGCTCCTTAGCCTCTTCGTTTCCACCATCAGTGTTGTATCCTCTTATCTGGGATACATCTGACACCATCAGACATCTTCCACTCACATCACTATTCTTCGCCACATATGCCTTTCCATGAGAAGGCTTTCTCACCTCATCATCCTCTGAGTCGGTTGACAACACCTATACGCCACCGAACTCATCATCATCTACCGAACTCTGCACAATAAGAGCATTCATAGAGGGATTACTAGCAGCTTTCTTCCTCTTAATCTCTTCCAGTCTTTTCATAAGACTTGCTTCATCATCTTTCTCCTCATCTTTCTCTGCCATCTTCTTCAACACGCAATCTTTTGCGTAATGATTTTTCCCACCACATTAGAAGCAACTCACACCAGAGTCAGCTTCACCTTTCGCTTCCTTCTTTGATTCTTCAACTTTCGGCTCCTCTTTCACTTTCTCAGAGTTGTAGCTTCCCTGCCAATTTCGGTTCTTGTTGGTAGGGAACTTCTTCCTAATGAACCTTCTGGGATTTGATACCATCATAGCATAGTCTTCAGCTGTTAAATCGTAATCTCCCAGATTCAAATCTTCTTCGTCTTCTTCTGCATTCTTACCTTTGGACAAAAGCGACAAAGACCCCAAGTTTGAAACCATGCTTTTCTCTTGCAACACAATCTTTTCTTGGGATTTCAGAATCCCCACCAGTTTTGCGAAGGAATATGATTTAAACTGCTCATGCGCTTTAACCGTCGACACAACAGCCCTCCATTCAGGTCTCATACCATTTAAGAATGTGACCTTCTATTCGATAAGCTTTCTTTCAATGTCATGATTGATCATCTTGTTGAGAAGATGATTGAACCGATCAAATGTTTGTGTAACAACCTCATCCGGCATCTGCTTGAATTCTCCAAATTCAGAGAGAAGTAGGGTCTGAATCAAATGCTCTAGATCTTCATCTGTGGAGTACAGCTCTCGCAGCCGATCCCAGATTTGTTTTGTTGTACTACAAGAACTGACTAATCGAAACATGTCGGACTGAAGAGCGAATCGAATTAGTCTCAATGCCTTAATGTTGCATTGGAACTTCTCCTTTTCATCCTGAGTGACGTCTTTCACATCTTTTAATAGATCATTATACTCCTTTTGAGTTTTAATGATCCTAGACGTGCTTGAATGAGCGAAAGGGCCAAAAGTGATAGCTTCCCATATCAGATACCCGTTATCTTTAGATCCAATAACGTAATCTTCAAAGTGGTGCGTCCATACTTCATAGTCTTGAGTATAGAGTATTGGAATTTTGGTGGTTGATCCGATGCTGTTAGAGATGTTGATGGGATTGGATTGAGAATCGTCCATGCTTGATCGTGTAACCTGTTATAAGATCAGACTTTTGTAATACGTAAAATTAGGGTAAGATGAATAATTAATGAGATACGTCAATTATGAGTGATGGCTCAATAAATATCAATTAATGCGGAATAAACCCTAATCACTTCTTTCACAAAAGAGATGTGTATGAATTACACAGTCTCCTGCTCTGATACCAATTGATGAGTTGAAAAACTCTTTGATCGTTTAGATCTTCAAACAGGTTAATCAGAAAAATACTAACAGAAAGATCAAACACAAGAATGAATCAAAATATGTCGAATGCTTCAATCGATTCACGCCTCAACAGAGCTCAACTAAGAACATCCGTTGTAGAGGCTGTTTAGGGTTACAATCAATAAAAATATGCGTTGTTAATGATTGATTCTAAAATCTCACGTACTAAGATGCATGCAAGCATCTATATATACTAAACCCTAGAATATAAAATCACGGATGGACAGGCCCAATCCAGATACAAAATTGGACTAAAGAACGAGCCCAAGACGCAACACCTAACGGACCCTACATAATCTAAGTATTACCCTTTTGCACTAGGATAACTAACAGTGCCAACTGATGACATCCGTAGATGTACATTTACCTCTATTGCTAACAGCTGGGTGTAGGAATAGTTATTCCCTTAAAGTATACCTGTAATGGTATCAACCGTCGACATCTGTGGATGTGCTTTTACCTCTGTAGCTAACAGAGATTTTAGAAATGGTTAATCCCGCAACGTATCCTTTGGCACTAGGATATTAAATCCAATCTATCTCGTTGATTATGTGATTGTATCACAAAGTAAAGATAAGAATGAGGATTATATAACAGAATCTATACATATAAGATGTAATAATAACTCATCATATATTATCTATGTAAACGTACTCATGTAAATGTAATCATGTAAATGTAATCATGTAAAGGTACTCATGTAAATGTAATCATGTAAATGTACTCATGTAAATGTATAGTAATGTACTATAATGTTCTGCGTGTGTTAGCTGGAACGTGTGTTCTCTCTCTATCTAGCAAGTATTGACTCATGAATGAACTGACTCATTGTATGATATCGTGTTCTAGTAATAGTTCTAGTATCTTCCTGAACTACCCCTATGGTAGCTTACTAGTAATGTAAATGGTACGTATGGACATTGACGTATACCCTTGCTACCCAAGGGTATTAAATGAACTGGAAGAACCTTTATGACTATATATGTACACATGATATATAACTAATATTTAAACGACCTTCGGACGGGTACCCGATATCCCACCAGACCACATCTCAAGCGCGAAAAGGAAATAGGGCGGGCAGGCCTTCCTTAGCCTTTTAAACATTGCTTATATAACTATACATATGTATACATGCAATTGATAATATGAAAGCGTAAAATAAGTTTTGTAAAACCTTTGAACATGATTTCTATCTAAGAAAGGATCGACTTGATGTCAATCTATAAAACGGGTTGAAAGCATGGGTTTGATAAAACAGTTTAATTATAAAGAAACATTTGTTTGAAACACAATTGTAAATGAGTTTGAAATGAAACATACAGTGTAAAATGAACAGTTTAATAAGGAGTTTTAAACATATAAAATGTTTATGAAAATCATTTGAAGGAAACTGTTTGATAAAACAGCTATTGAGTAGTAAATCATTTGAATGCTGCTTATTAATCACATGTGATTGATATAATAACTAGCATGAATCTACTTGTATCCCCCCATAAAACATTTTAAAACACTTAAAATTTTGATTAAGGGGTATGAACTCACCTGAAGTGAGTGGTACGGATGAACTGAAGATGTAGGACTGCTACGTGTCAAGTGAAGACTTTAGACACACACAATGATCCTAATTACATATGAATACATATGAATATAAACAATTAGTGATTATAAAACTAATTAAACATGTATAAACATCCTAATGCGAGGAAAACACTTTGGTCAAGTGCTAGGAGGCTATCGGGTTGCAACAAAGGAGTGCAAGACCTCATACGAGAGTTTATGGTCCAAAGACCATATGTGTTGGAGTTTACGGCCCAGAGGAGTAAACTCCTGGCAATAAACTCTCATTTGGGTCACTAAATGATGCTCAAAGCTATTACAACTTAACTGGTGAAGGGCTTCAAAGCTTAAACAAGTGTTTGGGTGGGTTTAAGGCCCTAAAATGGCCTTGCTTAATGTTCACGGCCCTGGGACCACTCCCCCATGAGTTTATGGCCGTAAACTCATGGTAAGGAATATCATTTCATGAATCTTGGTCCTTAGGTCCATGGTGTAATGTTCTATGCTAAAAATCAGGGCTTACTAGAGTGTTAGGGCATCCTTTTAACTCCTTTGAGGAGTTCACGGCCTTGGGACCAAACCCCTTGGAGATTACGGCCGTAATCTCCCATGGAAGGGTGTTTTTTTTTATTTCAAGTCCCTAATTTAACTAAGAACAAATCTAGGCTAGTGTCCAAGGCTTTAGGAGAGTTTAAAGCACAATATGACCCTTTTGTTTGGAGTTCACGGCCCTGGAACTTCTTGGTCCGTGAACACCTTACTCTTGGTGTTCTAAGGGTGTTTTCTAGTCCTAAACACATTAGGATGCAAGTCTAAGTTAGTTTCATTGCTCAAGGAAAGGACTAGGTCATCATTTGACCCATAAAGAAGGGTTTACGGTCCAAGATGTTCTTGGGTCGTAAACTCTTAAATCTTGATGTTTTCCTATGATTTCTAGTATATTAGACATATAACAAGCTCTATAACACAACTAGATAGAAGTACTCACGTTCTGGGACGAAAGTCCGAAGATCCTTGAGAGAGAATATGGCTTTTCTCTAGCTGGAAATGTAACTAATGAATAAATATGGCTCAGAATCCTATATATACTCCTGGGGTTTTTGGCAGAAAATATTTTATTTACGCAATGAACTTTAATATCATAGAGTTTTGGAATAATAGAGTTGCACAATACCCTAGTGCATCCTCTCCCCTGATATCTCCTTAAGTGTAAATCCTAAAATACTCAAACTTATACCAAAAGTCTGGAAATTTACTGCAACTGTTCTAACTTCTATTGACTGGATATGGTTTGTACAGAATGGAAATTTCGTGTTGTCACAGAATCTTTCTTGCTTATGCTGCTCATAAAGGCTTCAAAGTTTACCAAATGGATGTTAAGAGTTTCTTTCTTAACGGTGAACTTGATACTGAAGTATATCTTCAACAACCCCCCCGCCCCCCCTGTTTTTTTTATCTTTCTTTTCCGAACCACTGTTACAAACTCCGGAAGGCTGTGTACGGACTCAAGCAGGCTCCTCGGGAAAGGTACGAGACTCTCACTAATTTTCTCACGCGCTTCGGTTTTCAAAGAGGAATTCTAGATCCCACCCTATTCCGAAGATCAAATGGAAAGCATCTCATGTTGGTACAAATTTATGTGAATGACATCATTTTTGGATCTACAGATTCATCTATGGTTGTTGACTTTGCTAAACTGATGATCAATCGATTCCAAATGAGCATGAATCGGGAATTAAGTTTCTTTCTTGGTCTTCAAGTCAAACAGACTAACAGAGGAATCTTCATTCACCAAGAGAAATAGATTTCGGAACTCCTCAAGAAATACTCATTGGACACCAGCACCTTAGCCAAAGTTCCAATGGGCTTCAGACACAAGATCTTTGCCGACCCTTCGAGTGCTCCTGTTGATGAAAAGAACTATCATGGAATGATTGGATCTCTACTATATCTCACAACAAGTAGCCCGGACATAATGTTTTCAACATGCTTATGTGCCAGATTTCAATTCAACCCAAAGATATCTCATCTTTTGGCTGTGAAACAAATTTTCTGATGTCTCAAAGGCACAAAGAGTCTCAGACTCTGGTACCCAACAAATGAAAGCTTCCTTCTTCAAGCATATTCAGATTCAAACTACGGTGGTCTTCAACTTGATAGAAAAAGCACTTCAGGTGGCTGTCAATTCTTAGGTGGTTGGTTGGTCGGTTGGTCATCCAAGAAACAGAACTGCATTGCACTCTCTACAGCTGAAGCTAAATACATTGTTGCTGCCAGCAGTACATCTCAAGTTATATGGATGAAATATCTACTTTTGGACTATGGTTACCGTTTTCAATGAATTCCTATCTATTGTGACTCTGAAAGTGCGATTGCGATTTCCCACAATCCAATTCAGCACTCAATGACTAAGCACATCGATATTAGGTATCATTTCATTAAAGATCATGTACTTAATGCTAACCTTGAACTCATTTTTGTTCCATCTGACGATGAGATTGCTGATGTCTTCACCAAGGCTTTAGACGAAACCAAATTCAATGGTTTTCTGAACAAGATGGGTATGATGATACCAGATCCTCAGTTCTTTCAGGAGACTTGGTCTCTTTGATAGACATATTTGAAAGAAACTTAGTTCTAATCTAAAAAAAAATCATTTCGGAACTACTTTCTCTCAAAATACATAGGATCATTTTACTTATCTTTATTTCTGACCATCACTTGAGTTTTTTAATTTGTACAGTTCTTTTTGATTAAATGTTGTATTAACCCACATGGATCTTGAATTCAGAACGTTATCTCAGAATATACTTCATAATGGCATCCCGGAATTCCACTCCAGAAAAGGTATTACATTTTGTACTCCGGAATTTCAAAATGCACTCGGAATTTCAAATGTGCTCCAGAATTTCAAAATGCATTCCAGAATTTCAAATGTGCTCTGGAATTTCAAAATCACTCCGAAATTTCCAATAATAAACCAAAATGGATGCTCATGAATCAAAATTAAACCAAGATTTTGTTCCGGAATTTTCAAAAACAAACTGAATCTTTGCTTCAGAATCAAAACTTGCTCTGGATTATTTTCGCTATCCGGACCTCCTTTCAAATTAGCATGTTCTGGAACACAATCTCTTGTCCTTTGGATCATACTAAGTCTGGAACAGCTCATCCGGAACACCAAAGGATAATAAGGTGAAACGCTTTCAGTCTCAACGGTTACTTTTTCTGATAATCCTATCCCATTCACCTCGATTTTTGTGAAACGATTGCACACCCCCATAAAAGTAGCCATCAAATCGCCGGTTATGAACTTCCATTTTAACCACACAAACCCTAACCTTTCACCTCCCAAGTCTAATCAACCTCTCTAAAACCTCTCCTTTAATAAATATGACCGGTTTTCTATTCAGATCCTCATCATGACGCTTTCCAACCCGACCCACTCCCTCACCTATAAATGCCTTTCAAACCCCCTTTCATTACTTTATGCGCTCAACACCTCCAAACCCTTATTTCTCTCTGAGTTCTTAGTGTTCTTCAAGCAATCATCTACCTTCAACAATGGCGTCTTCACATAACCCTTCTCAAACTGCTGCAACCCCAAAGAAATCGATTGCAAAGAAGAAATCCTCCAAAGCATCGAAGGGTTCATCCTCTTATGCTGATCAAGAACTGTTTCTCAGAGACACTACCCAACTGTTTTCCCTAAATCCACTGGACTACGATGAATCAATCGGGTTAATGATTGAGTTCATTGCAAATCACCCTATCTCCATTCCCCTCACTAAAATCCCTTAACCTCTACTACCACTTCATCACCTTCATCGCGCTTTCACAAGTATCAGACTCAAAGATGGTACATTGGAGACCACCATCATCGGTGATAGAACTGTTCCCATCTACAAATCGAGCTTTCTCAAGGCGGTTGGTGTAAAAGCAAATTCAAAGGGATTCAAAGTCGTGGAACCAACTTCTGAAGAGTTTCAGACGTTTCTGAATTACATCGGTTACACACAAGACTACAAGGCCAAAGATTTCAAGAATTCTGCTGTTTCCGGACTCTGGACCGTACTCATGCACCTCATCATCAGAGGGTTATATGGAAAGCATGGAGGTACTGATAACTTAAGTAGGGACTGGCTCAATGTCGTCTTCAGCATCTACTCCGAACGCGAAAATGTTGTGGATCTTCCGGAAGTCCTATGGAAAGAATTTTGTAAGTTTTCCATCAAAAGAAAGAACATTGAAATTTCAAGCTCTAGGTTCTGGGCTCTGACTCTTCAACAAATCTTCATGGAGCTTTTCAAACCACTTCCGGTTAACACCATTCCTCCAGAGGTATGTATCTCTTTTAAAGTAGTTAAGGCATATAGGATTCCGGACCAATCATCTTTTGGTCTAGTGAGGTGTCTTCCGGACCACATGTTGGCCCTCATTCCTTCCGATTCCCTTTACTTAAAACAACATCTAGAGACTTCGGTTGTGTTCGACCCAACACAACCTGCCTCAGTTTCTGTTGAGCCCATTTCGGAAGAGGCCAACCTTACTAAGTCCGGACCTAAGATCAAGAAGCCAGCCAAGCGAAAGGCTTCTCCAACAAAACCGAAAACCAAAAAGAAAGCCAAAGTCAGTGCTTCATCTCAACAGGAAGGCACCCATGACATTCCGGGTGATTTTGGCCATCTGCACACACCACCTACCCACTCATTCGAGGTACCCCTCGATGTTTCAACATCACACGCACACACTCACGGGGAGTCTCCACATAATCCACCCTCACCTTCCTAAAAAGGTGATGTCGGTGTTGAACATAGTTCCTTGCAGCCCCCTGGAACCCACGAGTCAACTTTGTTGATCCCATTTTTTATTCCACACACACACACTCTGGAACCCTGTTCAGGACCCCAAGCTTTATGGAGAAGGAGTAGTCCCTCTAACTTCGGAAGCCTCAACTGGTCTAATACCCAGAAGGAGTAGAGGACGACCAGGTACTAATGATCCTCTTTGGGAAGACTTTGTCAATAGGGCCGCTTCCAAGAGTTCGGATCTCACCGGGGCTCAAGTGGAGTCAATGCTTATTTCTATGAGGAACAGGGCCATCCAAAGCAACATGCCTTACGTTCCTCCCAATGATGCTGATGTTGTAAATGAGCTTACTTCGGAACTACCTCCCATTAGCACCCATCAAAGTGTCTTCCACACAAAGCCGGATGAAGAGATTTACGAGGAAGTCATGCTTGATGATGACGCGAAAAGTGTTCCAGCCACTAACTTCATGACTTCAACACAATTTCCATCAAAGGCATCTGCATCCAAATCTGCTTATGACTTCGTATCTTCATCGTCAACCACTTCGGATGCCACCCTCAACTCCAAAATGCTTGAAGATGATGTTGCAACAAAATTGGGTCCTTCAACAAATGTTTCCTCACACCAAGCTCCTCCGCATCACTCAGATTCTAATTCTGAATCCTTAGCTGGTGATTACATAGACCCTTTTGCACTCCTCGGGATCCAGAAAAATTTCTCAGACAGCATGCAGAAAGTGGCCTCCATTAAAACCTCTGTCACTGAGCTCAATACAAAGATGGATCAAAGGTTCTCTGGACTTGATTCCAAGCTTGATGCCATTCTTCAATCTCTTTCTTAGCAGTCTGGACTATCTATTGCTGAGAGAGAAGCTCAACTGGATCAACTAATCTCTCTCCGGCTGAAACGAACAATGGAAGAAGTAGACTCCAAATACGACGTTCTGGTTGATAACTATCTCAACACAGTCACTTCCATGCTGAAAGTCCATGACGACTTGGTGGCTGCTACTAACGACATAAAAATCAGACCCACATTCGTCATGAGAAAGAAATTCAAAGGCTGGAGAAGGAGATCAAATAGAAGGATGAGATGAATATGATCATTTAAGAAGTCCTCATCAAACTTCTTTGATCAACTTGGAACATCGTTGATGTTCCGAAATAGAAGTTTAAGGAGATAATATCCATCCTCAGTGACATGTTCAAACACCTTGTTGCTCAAGCCCCAACATCCGAAGCATATTACACCCTCACCTTTCAGCTTAACACTGGCCTTCAGAGAGTCTTCTCCAAATTTGACGATCTTAAGGACTCCTTGTTACTTGCACCCATTCCGAGGGCTACTGGTGAAAGAGGGGGAGAAGGTCCAAGTAAACCATGGAAACCTGCCTCAGAGTTCAAACTCCAAGATGAAGACTTGGATTCCGATGATGAAGTCCAAATTGTGACCGGACTTCTAGGAAACTCCTCTGTTGATGAAGAAGACAGTGACGAAGACAAGTACGTCACAAATGGAGTTCTACGCTTTGAAGCTCCAAAGAAGATATTTCCAAAGGTTCTATCTCAGGAAGAGAAGAGAATATGGTCTGCAATCTCATGGCAAACCTCTTTTCCAGATGCCTATCAAAAGGCAATTCAAATGGCCAAGGAAAAATCTCTCCTCACCATACAAGCCTTCCAAGCCACTCCCTCCATGCATCCTCCCATTCTGGAACCAAAAATTGCTCCGATCGACCAGGGTTCTCCTCTTCGGATCCTTGATGAAATTCCTGAAGAACCACTTCCAAATCCCACTCCGGAATTTACGATCGATGAAAACATGAAGCTAGTCATGGAAGCTCTGAAAAGAGACAAAGAGAAGAAGCCTATGACTGCCGAACAACAAGCCCTTCGTTCCGGACCTCCCCTCAAGAAAAAACTTGGATGGTCGTAGGAAGAAATCAACCAGGCACTAGAGGATAGCATTCGAGTCCAAGCCCTAAAGGACAATCCTGATCAAATGCGAGGCATCTCTCCTCTTTGCCGTGAAGGCATACTCAAGGCTGAAGAAATAATCCCTTGCATGTACTATGACACCTCTTCAAATGATTACGATGAGCTGGATCTTCCTCTCACTCCCGTCAGCAAATTTTACACTAAGATTAATGTCTAAGTCCATAACTATAATTGGTAAGACTTGACCCGACCCGGCATGGTCCATTTGGGTTGCATGGCATCATGCATTTGGATAGACTAAAATGAGAGAAATAACACTTAAGGTTGATTAATATATTATAAGTTCTAATATATTAATAAGATTATTTAATTAGTATTGATCAAGAATTAATCTAGGATTAATTAAGTGAGCAAAAGAAGACTAATTAAATATATGGGTTGATTGTGTAAATCATCCATACTTATATAGTGGGCTAATGCTCCATGGATTGTCAAGTTGGGCTAAAACCCATAAGATGCTCCATGGATGCTCCCTGGTGTATTTGAACCCATGGATCCAAGGAAATGGAAAGCCATGACAATTAGGGTTTATCCTAATTGTGACACTATATAAAGATCATATTGTTGGGAACAATCGGCCACTATTGGTGATAGAAAGGGCTAGCTGATTTTGTGTGAACCATTTGGGGTGTCACACTTGGGGCACTAGGCACTCAAGCTTCATGAAGAGCTTCTACATCAAATAGGTATGTAATTCTAACTTGATATATTCATATGAATCATATTATTATGCTAGTTAGGATGAATACCTTGGAAAGTTCATATTTGCATGTCTAATAGAGAAAACATAGATCCAAGGTATTTAGGGTTGCATGTACACTTAGGAGTGTTAGCATGCTAAAAACCCAATAGTGGTATCAGAGCCTAGGCTTTTTTTCTTGATATACTTGCAAAATTGGCTGAAAATCGAGTTTTTATGCTGTCTGCTCAGTAGACTCGCCGAGTCCAAGGCAAAATGCATCCAACTCGCCGAATTTGTTCGCGCACTCGACGAGTTGGACTCCCAGACAACATATATTCGATTGTTTTGGCTGGAATTGGACTAGGAACATTACCCTAAGATGTTTTTGGACTTATAAACTTGTTTTTGATGTGGTAATGTTCATGTTAATCCAATTTCAAAGATAATTGTCAATAGATTCATGTTTTGTATTAGTTTAAGGTTTAGAATAATTACATGAAAAAAATTGATTTGAATTATCTATGAGTTGCTTAGATTAATAGAAAAGTTAATTGATTATGTGTTTTCAATCCATTTTAATCTAAGAGTTGATTCTAAAATGTGTTTTTGTAACTTGTCCTCAAGTTATATGAAAAGTCACATTTAAGTTTCATAAAACTCATCAAAGTTGGCAATGGTTACAAAAAAATGAAGAGTCTTGTCCTCAAGTTAGGGAGGTTCAAGAGTCACTTCATTAAGTAATAAAATGTGTAACCTTAATTAATTCCATAAGTTACAAAATAAAGAAAAGTTACATTCTTTTATTAGTTTGAAGTCTTCCATAACTTGTCCTCAAGTTATGGAACTTGAAGAGTTTTTTAATTAAAACTACTTTAAACACATAAGTTATGGAATTAATTAGTTTTGAATAGTTTCAAAACTAGGCCTCAAGTTTTGGAATTTGAAAAGTTTTCACTTATGAATACTTTAAGTCCTAGTTAGCCCTTAGAATTTTAAAAGTTAAAATTCAACCCTTATACTTTATAATATTATAAGTTAATAATATATATATATATATATATATATATATATATATATATATATATATATATATGTATGTATGTATAAGAGTAAAGTCAGTCTTACCGTTAGTAGGCCTCATTCACGAAGCCGGTCTATAAGGGGGTATAAGGTTACTACCTATAAAATGCCAGTTTAATGGGTGTCCACTCTCACCCACCGCTTCCTTGACTAGTGGAGGGTTGTTAGCCGAACGGGTAGGACAAGGTCTATAATTCTCCCTTCATTAGAAGTGTTAATGATAAATACTAAGTAACTAAACCTTTTAAAAATACCCAATCTTAGTTACTTAGGAAAAAGTGATTAAGGTGCTAATCCATGAAATTACACTTTGCACTTTGTTTAAGTCGTTAATGGAGTGTGTGTGGTTAACCGACACACTAACCTGGACTTAACAAGGTAGGCAAAGGGTAACTTAATATTTATCATAGTATCGGTGGAGCATGTGTTGTTAACCGGCACATCCATTAAGGGGTAAATATTAAGGGTGCCAAGTATATTTGCATGGTTACTTCACACCTTGTTTTGTGATCCTCGGCATCCCAGTCACAAAACCTGAAGGGCATACTGAAGATTAAAACATGCCATTGAACAATTCAATGAATATAAAAAGGTCTAGGAGTTTCAAATCCAATTAAAACCTAATAATACATTTCGTTTATCTTGGTAGAAATTCGTGAATCGTCATTCACCTACCTTCAAATATTTTATAGCTTGGATTATGCATCCCTCTTCTAAGTTATAAAATAGTTTGTTGGCTCCTAGCCTTAATATTTCATATTGGGTGTCATATTAAGGACTTTAAATCAACCATCTTGAATATCTCCCAAAAAGATGTATGGTTTAGACATTTATGATCTTCCCAAATCTCTTGAAACAAGCTTTCCTAAATGAAGATGATGTCACATGGAAATCATACTTCTTTCACCTCCTCCAATTATTTTCCTAACCCACAAGTTCTTGAAAAGTTTAAGGTCACTCAAGCCCTATTGGCAAGTAAAGGTCTATGTGTGGTCACATCTTGGAGATGTAGTCACATATTGACAAGCCGGGAGAGTTGGGTGTCAAAGTGTTGAGAAAGTTGGTGGTTCAATCACTTTCTAAGTCACATAGTGAGTTCCTTTGGGACTCCTATGAAACAGACTAAGACAAGACCTTTAATGATCTTATCCATTTGCTAAGATCAACTTCCTAAAACGTTATGGACATTGACAATGGTGACATTGGATATCCAATAAAGCTCTCTCTTCCCAATGGAAAGGGGTCGACCATAGTCAACTCGGTTGACCAAATGGTAAAGAGAGAGGCTAAGTCTAAGATAGTGAATAAGTTTGACTCTACATCAGGTAAAATCCACTATCTAACTCTGCTAATTTTCTACTCTGAGATTCTTGATACATGATGTGACTGGGTCACATGGTGATGTTTTAAGAATCAAAGGAAAGTGAAGGAACTTATTGAAAGAATATGCTGAATCTAATCGCGCAGATGGATTTCTACCGCATAGTTTGAAGATTAGATTCTTGAGCTACTTCTTGGGAGTTATGATATATTGCTTAGGAATAGATAACAACAAAGCTTTCATGTGCTTTTGCACTGTAAGGATAGTTTTTCCGCAAAGCTTTTAAAATAAAAGGAAAAAAATGTTGACTTTATGCATTTTAAAAATATCCTTTCAATGGCATTTATGAAAAAAAAATTGTTGCTTATAAGATTCCATTAAGAGCAAGAGTGGAAATATGAATTTGATTCTTTCATTTGTGGTAGTGTCTAAATTTACCAAATAAGGAAAGATTCTTATCACCCAAGTTTCAGTTGGATAGAAACTTGGAATCTTGCAAGTTGTATAGCATGATGAATGAGAACTTTCAAGCAGTGGAAAAATTAAGACTAACTACTTGTTCACATGGATGTGTGAGTCAAGTAACGAACTAAGGGATCGAGTAGACATTCTTGTGCACTGGTCAAGTCCACCACAAAAGATCGATAAGATTATTCATCATAATTTACTAAAGCTCAATAAATATGGTTATACTTACAAGCTTAAGTGTAATTCTGAGACATTGGAAAAAGGCTCCAATGTATGATAGAGCGAATAAGAAGAATCAACTTAGGTAGAAGGATAAAAGTTTCTCAAATCTGAAAAGATGGGAGAGTACTTTAGTATCAGTTTTTGTAATCATCTTAGTGATTAAGAAAACATATCACAATTAGTTCTCTAAGGAAGAGGAATCTTGAATTATTGAAATGGTTAAATCAAGAAGATGAGTCATACTTCGTTCCAATACAAGTTTTAGAGTCACACTCCAAGATTGTAACTTGAGTGACATGTCTTATAGAAGGTTTAAAACACATGTCAAATGTAACAGTAAAAGTTTTCTACTCTTGTACATTTGAAATTGGTAAGTTGTGATGTTTTGGATAAAACAAAGACCAACTAAGGCCAATTACGTGAAGTGTTTGTCTTGATTAGAATCCACACTATCTCTTGGATGTTTGACAAGGGAGTCTTATATGTCAAGAGGACAGTGGGAGTCTTAAAGGTCTTAAAAGTCTCAAGAACTAATCAAGAATAAAAACCTGAAGTTCTTCACTAGCACACGACATGAGGTTCATAACTTATCGTGTTGACATATTTTGTGCCCATTCCAATTAAAGTTGGCTTTGCATATGAGTTTTTAGAGTTCTCAATTGGTTGCACAACAACTTGGAAGCAATGCCAGGCCCTTGAGCTGCCAGGTGGCAAGAAATTAAGATTAAGTTCAGTCCATATGAGTTTGGCTTTGTCCTTATCCTTGTCTTGTGACTATGGTTTTGACAATTCACATGGATAAGAACACATACACCATTAAATCAAGTCTCATAAGGTTTCTCTCCAATTAATGAAAATGATGGTGAGGAAAAACTTTCACTAAGTAGATTTTAGCTAGATAGCAATTGTGATATCTGCATTCTCAAAGTCGTTAGTGGAGCGTGTGTGGTTTACCGGCACACTAACATGGAGTTGTGAGAAGTGGCAAAGGTCTAAACAATCAAGACTATGATTACGGCATTCCTTTTCATAGTTCTTAAAATTGTTTAGACACACCTGTAAGCTATCTATGATAAGGTGTATGATTATGATAAAGTTTTATCATAGCAATCTAGTATCAGAAATCTGAACTTTGGTAGAAAAGTCAATAAAGTATTGATTTCTAGAAGTCCAGCTGATTTCTGAGTACATCTCAAAGCTAGTGGGAGCATAAGTGTTATGCTAATAATCATCATGTTAGTGGGAGCATGATAATTATGATAAAGATTGCAAGTAAGCAATGTTAATTATAGAAAACAAAAGGTTTCAATTGGGAAAGAGTTGTTTTGCTATAATTAAGGAAGAGGAAATTATATTTCATCTCAAATCTAAAAGATTAGACTGAGGTTTTAATCGTATTTAGTCAAGGATATATATATATATATATTAGAACGCAAATAATGTACCCATATACAAAATTTCCTTATGTTGTGGCAATCCAACAGGAAATTCATATATATATATATATATATATATATATATATATATATATATATATATGAATTTCATGTTGGAATGACACAACATAAGGAAATTATGTATATAGGTACATTATTTGCGTTCTAAAATTCGATTATGATTACGACATCCCTTTTCATAATCTAAATTATGAGAACTTGGCAAATAGAAATGGAAATGTTATAGCAAAAGACTAGTTTAGTTTTTATGTGACACATCATGAATCGTGTCCCATATGCTTCAGATATAGGATCGATTACATGTGCTATATTCATCCTTTCTAAACTTTTCCAAATGCCTAGGGCATTAAGAAGGGAAAATGTCTAGAATTGGATATAACTAAAAGGATTAAACAATTGTCAAGGACAATCTAAGGTTTACCAAAGATTGGTTGCTCAAGGATAGTTGGAAGTATAGTGATAATTCTGGAAGGACCATATTGACATAATCTGTAAGGAGGCAACTCTTGTACTGAAGTGATAGTCAAAATGGAATCTGGAAATGTTTCAAAGTTAGAAATTATAAAATTTGTGTAAGATTAGGAAACTTAATGCAAGAAGGATGTTTCCAAGGAGCTGATCTCCTTTGGTATGCTCTGTAATGGTTGTTGTCAAGTCTTTCTGACTTTGTGCATAATCATTACAAGAGGATCAATGCATATAAGTTTAGAATCTAAAAGATTTCAGTAAATGGCATGAATTTGGAATTCTTGCATTTGTAGTAAGGATTTGGGACTGTGAAAAGAGGATCATTGTAGTTATGTTTAATTGATCTATTTCACAAAGTAAAGACCATAGACAATCATAGCATTCATACTTGGTGTATGGCATGAGTAGTTTTTAGAAAACATAGTGTACATGCTTGGAGCATGGGACAACTATTTTTTTAAATTCAAGAATAAAAGTTGATAGTTGAAACAGTATACAATGAATAATGTGTAATCATATGGTGATAAATAAAAGGTGTTTTATTTATGTCCATAGGTTTTGATACCATATTGGATTCAATTATTATTGTGTTTCACTTTTCATGTTTTAACTTCCTGAATAACTAGGTCATTGTTCTGGATGACTAAGTTGGAAGTAGATATTAATTAAGACTGTCATGGGTTGGCTTGTAGAGGTCTAAGATGTTGGACAAAGGGCTACAACACTCATGAGTGCTCATAAGTTCTGAGTATTGCATTCAACTCGCGCTCATTGGAATCACTTCATGGATTTTATCACAAGTGATCATGAGACGATAATAACTTATATTCTTCAAACCAAGAGATATGAGTTGTTACTATGAGTTGGTTGTACATTGATTGCACGAAAATGCATTCGGTAACTCGATGTTATAAAACGTGCCTTTGTGTATGATTCAACAAGTAGTAGAACAAGCCATATGAGTCGAAGTTTATCCATTACTTTTACCTTCGGGATAAAAGCGATATGTGTGGGCCCCTCAATGATTTGATGATGACAAATGCAAATGCTCGGTCGGGCCAGGACTGATTTGATTTGTTCAATTAGTCAGTCGTCATAAATTGGAAATTGGAAACAACAAATGGAAAGAGAGAATGATTATAATCCATGTCTCAGTCCATATGATATCTAGAGTGGAGGAATATATGATCCCTTATCTAATGGACAAGTCATTGACGAAGGTCAGAGTTCATCTACAAGGTCAGAGTTCGACAAAAGCTTTTGAGAGCTACGATTGATAGTCGGTTCCTGAAGTCATACGCAATAATAATTTTAGACTTATCCAAGTGGGAGACTATTGGATTAATGTCTAAGTCCATAACTATAATTGGTAAGACTTGACACGACCTGACATGGTCCATTTGGGTTGCATGGCATCATGAATTTGGATAGACTAAAATGAAAGAAATAACAGTTAAGGTTGGTTAATATATTATAAGTTCTAATATATTAATAAGATTATTTAATTAGTATTGATCAAGAATTAATCTAGGATTAATTAATTGATCAAAAGAAGACTAATTAAATATATGGGTTGCTTGTGTAAATCATCCATACTTATATAGTGGGCTAATGCTCCATGGATTGTTAAGTTGGGCTAAAACCCATAAGATGCTCCATGGTGTATTTGAACCCATGGATCCAAGGAAATGGAAAGCCATGACTATTAGGGTTTATCCTAATTGTGACACTATATAAAGATCATATCGTTGGGAAGAATCGGCCACTATTGGTGATAGAAAGGGCTAGCCGATTTTGTGTGAACCATTTGAGGTGTCACACATGGGGCACTAGGCACTCAAGCTTCATAAAGACTTTCTACATCAAAGAGGTATGTAATTCTAACTTGATATATTCATATGAATCATATTATTATGCTAGTTAGGATGAAACCTTGGAAAGTTGATATTTGCATGTATAATAGAGAAAACATAGATCCAAGGTATTTAGGGTTGCATGTACACTTAGGAGTGCTAGAATGCTCAAAACCCAACACTTCACCCATTACACGATCCGCAAGTGATAATTCGGACCGAAAGAGAGAGACTCAAAATATTCTATTCCAAACATGCTCAACCTCTCAAGGAAGTTTGGTCAAGGAAAAGAATCACCATGGTGGAAGGTTTCGGAAGAAAAATACTTGTGAAGTTTGAGCTCAACTGCCCTCTCTTCCGTTTTCACATTGTCCGGAACAAGCCTTATCCCCGGACTGTTACTGATGGGGACTTCCCATCCATGAACCCAAACGACATCCTCACTTTAGCTGCCTACTTCAGATAAAATCAAAAGGATGACATAAGTATGGGAGCATACCACGCCATTCTAAGCTTTCTGAAGGATTACGTTGCAGAATTTTGTTGACGTGATTATGAGCTTGCACACTTCTATGGAATTGAATAATACGTTGCCAAGATTGACTTTGTTCTTCTGGAAGCTGAAGTCCCTACTGATGGTCCCATTGAGGAACCAGTTCTAGGGTGTGTCTATACCACAAGGAAAACAAAAAAGAAGGACCGCTTACGAGTCCTTGAAAAACATCTAGTTCCAAAAAAGGCCCTGAAGAAGTTCATATCCCGGGCATCCAAGTCTGATGATCGGGAACAGGTGAAGGAGAAGTTTGTAAGTCAGCTGGCGTGGTACATAGAGTTTCGAGAGTGGTTATTCCGAACATACACCTTCATCAAGGAAGAAATGAATTGAGCTTGCTAGATTGCTAACTTCACTTAGGGGGAGATTCTTGGAACCTGAAAGTGAACCTCTAGCAATCCTAAGTCGACATTCCGAAAACTCTTGCATTTCGGAGTCAATAATGGAGGACTAGTCTGGAACATAGTCCGGACCAGGAAAAAAGGTAAAGAGAAGACTGAAGACATTCTGGAGTGACTCTCACGTCTGGAATGAATGCTAGTCTAGAAGAACACTATTTTGTCTTAAAGTATTTATTGTATTTGTACCTGTTTTGATGTAACGTTTCATAGGACTTAGTCTATTATCTTATTTGGACAATCAGAATGTCAGAAATATTTCTTTTGTCCGGTCCTTTGTAAACATTGTAGTTAATTCGCTGTAACCTTTACTCCTATTTAAAGGAGCATTCAATAAAAGTCAAAAATGGATCTTCTCAGTCAACTTTTGGCTCTTTACTTAGTTCTTTCAAACATTCTTCTTGTTCTTCATTTATTACCCTTTCTTTGATCATTTACTCTTCTTCATCAATTAATGTCTTGATGATTTTTTTAATTCATTATCAAAGACTTGACTGGTCTTTCCAGACTTGACTTGCATCCATTAGTAAGCAGACATTGATCTTAAGCATTCACTCAAGTTTTGAGTTTTCAAGCCTTGTCCTTGCGCATCAATCTTGTTGTCACAAAAATTACTTTTCCCATACAACAGAAAATATAGGATTTTCTGGAATAGTTTACATATTCAGGAAACAGAAAACATTCTTTCAAACATAAATACTTATGTACTCACTCAACTTTATGTTGATACTCTCTTTTCAAATTACTTGTATTCTCAGGGAACCAGTAGACAGGTACTTCCCGTGCTTTTGAGAAGATGGAGCTATTTATGTCTTTTCTTCTTCTTTTGTATAACTAACTGGTTTCAGTATACAATGATGAAACACTTGTAAATACTTATACTTTTTAAATACAATGGTTGTTTGTACTCTGATTACTATAATGCATGTGTTGTGATACTACAAATGAAGTCCTCCATCCCCGAACGTTTTTGCCGTCTGGTTTGGGGGTGTGACAATCTTCCACGTGTCGATCAAAGTGAGAGATCATTCCCTTCTTCATACATTGGTGGAATTGGAAATCATTCTTTTCTTCCTCCACCTCCTCAAGTAATTCTCCCTAGACCACAATTTCGTCGACTTGAAAAGTTCAAAGTCACTCAAGCCTTATTGGCATGCAAACACAAAGATGGAAATTTTGTGTTTTCACACGTCCTCAAGATGAAGTCGTAAATTGACAAACTAGGAATGTTTGGTGTCATTTTCCCATGGAAGCTAGCTGTTAACTTGGTTCTTCAATCACTTCCTGAGTCATATAGCCAGTTCATGTAAGACTACTACATTACTGATCACGATGTGACCCTAATCGATCTGGCATATTTACTAATTGTTATTGAAAAAGTAATTCTTTGGCGCAGTCAAGCAAATCTGTTTGGAGGATCTATTTCCCAAAGTTCCATGGACGTTCGTGATGGAAAAGGTGATAGTCCAAAAACGATTTCTCCTCCTAAGGGAGAGACCTCGGCCAAGGTCAAAAATTTTAACCATAAAAAGAAAGGCCAATTCTGAGATAGTATCACGTGTCACTCCTAAAGAGTCCATCTGTCTCTATTTCCGACTGAAGGGGCATTGGAAGCGAAGCTTCCCTAACTACCTGAGAGATCTTAAAGATTGTAAAGTCAAATTGTATGACTCTACTTCAGGTCCATCTACTATCTAACTCCTTTATTAAGTTCCTATTCGTAGATTCTTAATACATGATGCGAAAGTTGCATTTTGATGTTTTGCAGAATCTAAGAGAAAGAAAGAAGCTTAAGGAAAGTGACAGCTAATTCTGATATGAAGAGATGATTTTTTGTCACATGGTTCAATGATCAGGATTCAGAACTACTACTTAGGAGTTATGATAGAATTATTAGGAATATTTAGAAACATAGTTTTCATGTGTATTTGCATTGTAAGAACAAGTTTTCCGCACATTATCAATTCAGTAATTTTTTGTGGTTTATCTTATTTACTTTATGATTTCATGCAATGGCATGTATGAAAATTGGTGTTTATATTTCTATCATTAGCAATGTTGAAAATGTACTTAATTATTAGTTATATCGCTTGTGGTTTTCATAATTTACCAAGTGAGGAAGGATTCTCATCACCCAAGGTTCAGTTGGAGAGAAACTTGGAATCTTACAATTTGAATTGTGTGATGTATGAGAATTTTGATCTTCGGTAAACTGAGACTAATTCCTTGTTCATATGTATATGTGAGTCAAGTGAAGGACTAAAGGATCTAGTACACATTGATGTGGACTGCTCAGATCCACCACAAAGGATGATAGGCCCATTCGTCATGAATTATTGTTAGTTCAGTAAATATGGTGATGCTTATAAGATTAAGTATAATTCTGATACCTTGAAAAGTTTCAAAGTATAGCAGAACGAATAAGAAGAATCCATTGGGCAGAAAGATAAAAGTTTCTCCAATATGAAACGAAAGGAGAGTGCTTTAGTATCATGTTTTATGATCATCCTAATAATTTTGGAACCATGTCACAATTGATCCTCTAAGGATACCTTAGTTAAATCACTGAAAAGAGGAATCAGGTATTGTTGAAATGGTTAAATCAAGAAGATGAGTCATACTTCATTCCAAAGTCAAGTTTTAGAATCATACACTAGTTACTCCAAGTTACACTTTGAGTAACATGTTCTAAGTTGGTTTATAACAACTCACGAAGTGTGTAGTATAAATGTTTTCTTGCTCTGGCACATTTGAAATTGGAAGTTGTGATGTTTTGGTTGAAACAAAGACACACTAAGACCAATTATATGAAGTATTTTCTTGATAAGAACCCATAGTAACTCTTGAATATTTGTTTGTCGAGAAATGTTCTTTGGTAGAAAATATTATATGTCAAGAAGTCAGTGGGAGTCTTGTTGATCTTGAAATGTTTCAGGAAGACAATCGAGAATAAGCCTATTAATAATCACTAACACACGACCTGAGGTTAATAACCTATCGTGTTGACATATTCTTGTTTCTGTGCCCATTCCAGTTAAGTTTACTATGAATGTGAGTTCTATAAGTTCTCATTTGATGGCATAAGGCAAAGCACCTTGATCAATGAAGTTACATTGATATGTATGGGTGAGCTGCTCAATAACTTGGAAGCGCTGGTAGGCCCTAGTGCTACCGAATGGCAATAAATTAATATTAAGAAAGTTCAGTCCATATGAGTTTGAATTTTTCATATAGCTTGTCTTATGATAGTAATTGGAAATGGAAAATTCACATGTATGCGAACACATACACCATAAAATCTAATAGACAAGAGGTTTCTCTTTACTTCATGAAAATGATTGTGAGGAAACACTTCCACTAGTAGATTTTAAAGGATTGATTAAAATCATTAGAGTTAGCGGTTATGATAATTGCGTTCTCAAATTCGAGTATGATTACAACATCCCTTTTCATAGTTCGAATTGTGAGGAATGGAAAATAGTTTGAACACTCAGGACTTATTGCTATAAGTTCTGAAAAGGTTTAGACATACATATAAGTTATCTAATGAATGGTGTATGAGCTTGAGAGGTCTAGGTAAAGACATATCAAAGCATTACACATTAGAAATCTGAACTTTGGTAAGAAAGTCAATAGGTATTGATTTCGAGAAGTCCAACTGATTTTTGGGTACATATCAAAGCTAGTGGGAACAAAATTTTTATGCTGGTGAGAACATAATTATTATGCTAGTGGGAGCATAATCATTTTGATGAGTGTTGTGAGTTGGCAATTCTATTTATAGGAATCAAAGTTTTCAATTTGAAAAGTTGCAGAGTTTGGAAATTGTTTCGCTATAGTAAGGATTAAGGGAGAGGGTACTAATACTTCTATCAGATCTAAAAGTTTCGATTGAAGTTTTAATGGAACTTAGTCATGAACGTATATGAATATAATGTTGAAGTGATTCAACATAGGAAATTCAATATATATAGAAATATTGTAGCAAGAGACTGATGAAGTATCATGTCTCTAAGCAAGACATTATGTATAGGATCCTATATGCTTCATGTATAGGATCGATTTCATATGCTATAATATTCACTCGTTATGATTTTCCAAATGCCCAGTGCATTAAGAGGGAAAAAGACTAGAACTGGAAATGCCTAAAGTTGTTAAACAACTATTAAGGACAATTTGAGGTTTACCAAAGATTGGTTGCTTGTGGACAGTTGGAAGTATAGTATAATTTTTGGAAGAACCATATTGACTTGTTCTGAGTACAAGTAACTCTTGCTCAAAATTGATTGTCATATGGAAATATGGAAATGTTTCCATTATGGGAGTTGGATATTTAGATATATGTGCGAGTTAGAAACTTTAATGCTAGAAGGATGTTTAAGGAATGCTCTTTGAATGTGAGACTTCATTTCCATGGAATTGTTTCTGTAACCAATCTCCAATGGAATGCTTTATAATATAATTGGCAAAGTCTTTGTGACTTTGGTGCTTTGACATTACAAAAGAATCATTGCATGTAAGTTTAGACTCTAACAGATTCTAGTAGTGGCAAGAATTTAGTATTCTTACACTCGTCATAAGGATTTGGAATTATGAAATGAGCATCATTAGAAATGTGTTCAATTGATTTGTTTCACAAAGGAAGGGCCATAGATAAACATAGTTTGCATGATAGGAGCATGGCATGACTGTTGATTTAATTCAAGTGTTAAGTTGATTACTCAAAACATTATACAATGAATAAAGTCTGATTAATATGGTGACTAAATAATAAGTGTTTTATTTCTATTCAAAAATTTTGAGACCATATTAAATTAGATTATTCTTGTGTTTCACTTCGCATGTTTTAGTTCCCAAAGAACTAGGTTATTCAAACATCCACAATCAATCATAATTTTGGAAGTAAGTAGTGAATTAAGACTATCATGAATCTGACTGTAGATTGTCTATGAGCTTAGACATGGAAATTGTTTGCTGCAGTGTTCATGAGTAATCCTGAAATAGGAATTTGAGTATTAGATTAAGCCACGTTCAATGAATTACTTCATGGATCTTATCACGAGTAATTCTTAGACGATAATATCTTACATTCTTGAAACAGAGACATATGACTTGTTTATGAGTCGGTTGTGCATTTATATTACGTAAACGCATCAATAACTTGATGTTATAAAGCGTATTGTTGTGTTTGATTTGATGAATAAATTGTGCAAGCATATGAGTCAAAGTTTTTCAGTTCCTGTTACCTAAATGGGATAAAAGCAATATATGTGCATCCCTCAATGATTTAGTGATGACATCTAAGGCGCTTGGCCAAGCCTAGACTAAGTTGATGTGCTAAATTGTAGTCTGAGTCAGTTGTCATAAATCGGAAATCGGGAAACAACTCTTGGATATGACTGATTATAATCCATGTCTGATGTCCATACAATATTTTGCAGAACAGTGTAATATTTGATAACTTATCTAAAGGACTCGTCATTGACTAGTTTAGAGTTCAAAAATGGCTTTTGAAATCTACAATTGCTAGTCAAATTTTGAAGTCATACTTGCAATCATAGTTATTAGACTTATCCAAGTGGGAGACTGTTAGATTAGGTGTGTAAGCCCATAACTATAATTGGTATGTAGTTGATTTGATTGTGGGATTGTCCTTTTGGGTTGCCTTCGCTCATGCAACTTGACAAAAGGACTGGTGGAGAAAGAGTATGATTTATTATTTGAAATAATATATTGGTACTCAAAATTATCTTATTAATATATTATAAGATTAATATATTATTTGGAAATCATATTATTAATTAGTAATTAATCATAAACTAATTTGATATTAATTTTGGGATTAAAAGAACTGATTAATAGTGGAGGAATTGTTTTGTAAATCGTTGATAGTTGTGAAACTAGGAGTGCACGAAATCCTATAGGGAGGCCCTATAGATTTCGTGAATGCTTGGTGATTCAGAGTGCATGGACTGCTTAATATATATATATATATATATATATATATATATATATATATATATACATATATATATATATATATATATATATATATATATATATATATATATATATATTATGTGCATGAATACACCATTAGAATTTTAGGAATAATTAAATAATTATAAATTGTAATAAGGGTAATTATGTAACTTTAGCATGATAATTAAAATAAAATCCCTTAATTCATGGAAATTACCATAAAATTTTGTTTGACCAATTATTTAACCCTAGCCTCATATATATACGTATTCTATTTCTTCCTCCTCTCATTTTCTTATTAACGTTGTCGACGATGTGAATTGGGGGAAAAGCACTTCCATCCTGGTCTGATCATGCAGGAGAAGATAAACAAAGCCAACAAGGTTGTTCAGGCAGCTCTAAGCTTCTTCTTCCTCGGAAGGGATACGTAAGGCTGAGGGACCGAAAGGGGATCAACATATCTCCTGTGAACTATCTTGAGTTTCTTTCTCATTGTTGGCGGTGGGAAAACGAAGGGACAAAAATGGCAGCGACCGGCGACGGTGGAGGAGGTGTTCAAGGTGGTCAATAGGTAATTGGAATGGGGACTGCTCCGACATCCTCCCTGTTGCTTCTGTTTACTTTTTTTTTTTACTGAAATCAATGAAGTTGTGGTGGGTTTTGAGTTTGATTTTTGATAGGAAATTAAAAAGGAAAAACGAAATGTGATGAGGCTGCTTGTTCTTGACAGGAAAATGAAAGAGTGAATGAATGGTTTTTATGATCAAATGCAAATTTTTAATTTTTTTCAGAAATTCGAGACACCATTCTTTGATGGCAGAGAACTTGTAGCTGGAAGTATTGATGACTCAATCTATGTTTATGATGTTTATGATTCAATCTTATTAACCATCGATGGTTAGAAGAATGGTATTCATCTTGTTTGATAGGCTCTCTTCCTGAGACGTTGTTTACCTTTTTATAATATTTTTGTTTATTTCATTATACTGTAAGTTGCTATTAATTCAAATTATTTAAGAATATTCAAAACCATTCTGCAAGAATGGTTTAGTCTTTAAGAATATTATTGTTGTATTCTGATAGAATTGTAGTTAATTAGTTATATGTTTAATGTGCAATTGTTAGAAGTGTATCACTACAAAATATTAGACAACAAATTTATGATAGAAATGGCTTGAAGAATGGCTCGAATACCTGATGGGAAAGACTCCTTGTATAAAATCATTCTCACGCAATACAATTCTGATAGAATGCCAATCTCATAAAATGTCAATCTCATAGAATGTTAGCATATTTTGAAGTGGCTTAGAGGTTAAACATACACAAGGCATCTAGAAACGAAACAAGAAAGTGAATGAGGATTCTTTCAAGAATGCTGATATTTTTTTGCAAGAGATTTCAAGAATGAATGTAGTTTATGTTCATAGTTGTAGTGGTTAAGAATGAATGTAATTACTTATTCTTAACTATTAAAATTCGTCTTATATAAAATTTGTATTCATTAAAAATTATTGGTCTTCATAATATGTGTTTATAATATTATGTTCATAGTTGTAGACCATTCTGGTACACACAATAGTTACTAGGAAAAAAATGACCTCACTTATATATATATATATATATATATATATATATATATATATATATATATATATATATATATATATATATATATATATATATAAGCCTAGGTTATTCTATTCAAACTAATTATTTGGATATTTTATGCATAAATATGAAACAATCAATTTTACTTATTTTAAAAAAGTGATTAATATATATTATTGAATTAAATATAATTGAAAAATATCATCTTAATTAATTAGAAGGGTAATTCAGTCAAATAATATAGACTTAATAAAGGAAAATTGCATTTTTTAAGGGATCATATATTCTATTAATTTTAAAAATCCGATTTTAAGAATTATAATTATTTTAATTCGGACATTCTGACAGTATATGTTTATGAGTATATTCAAAATTAAAAATATTGTTGAACTATAAATAATAAAAGTATTCTTGAACCTATTTCTTAATCACGAATTTAAAAACTTCTTGTAGAATAACAAATTCTTGAACAATCAATAGAAGAATAAAAACAAAAAATACATTATTTCTTATACTATATGGGTAAAAAATGTTAATAATTACATTTATTGTTAAAGAATAAAACTAAAAAACAATCAAAACCGTAAAGAATACATCAAAATCTAACAACGACTAATACATTCTAAAAGAATAATATGGTCCGTTTCAATTTTGTGGTCCGTTCTTTAAGCATCAACTTCTATGATTCCAACAGAATTGGAATTCGTCATTCCATTCCAACAGAATTTGAATTCGTGGTTTCATCATCATTTTCCCGCTCTGTAAGTAATCAACATCTCCAACATATTCAGTGATTATTGTCCAGTCTTTGATACATTTATCTTGCCTATATCTACAATCATATAACAAAATAAATCTTACCAATCTTTTTCTCTAATCAAGCAATAAAACATATTCACTTGGACTATATGGTATCAGTCTCCTTTTCTTTGATGCAATTAAGCAACTTTTTCGCCTCCTTTTCTTGCCTATATCTACAATCATATAACAAAACAAATCTTACCAATATTTTTCTCTAATCAAGCAATAAAACATAAACAACATGAATAAATGATCTCTCTTATCTACCTTGAGAAAAGTCTTCACCTGATGTAGAGGACCTCTGGATGTGGAAAAAATCAATGATTTTTGTTTGAACCAACAGGAATCCTGGGTAGAGAACAAGAAATGACATTGTTAATGGTGAACCAATCACTACTAGACTAAACATGATGTACACAGACAACAACGTATATAATTGAAAGGCTTGTATCCTAGAAATTAGGGGTTGTTCCTAGTCAAAATTTACCATGAGATTTTACCCTATCAGCTACCTGGATTATCATTCACATAATTAAGCGAATCAATTGCCTCGGTGTATGAGAAGAATTCTGTGACAACCCGAAATTTCCATTCTGAACAAACCATATCAAGTCAATAGAGGTTAGAACAGTTTTAGTGAAATTCCAGACTTCAGGTAAAAGTTTGGCAATTTTTCAGGATTTACACTTAAGGAGATCTCAGGAGAGTGGTTGCACCAGGATTTTGTGCAACACTGTTATTCCAACACTCTGTTATATTAGAAATCATTTCGGGAATAAAAATATTTTCTGCCAAAAATATCTCAGGACTATAAATAGAATTCTGAACCAATTTCATTCATTATTCGCATTTTCAATAAGAGAAAACCCATTTTCTCTCTCACGGATCTTCGGGTTTTTATCCCAAATCGTGAGTACCCCTCTCTAGTAGTGTTATATAGCATTAAATGTGTTCATAACATAGATTACACAGTTAAATCACTAGATTTGGGAGTTTACTCCCTAAGGTGTTCTTGGGCGGTAAACTCCCGAAACAATGCCTAGCCTTTCCCCCGCGATATACTACTCCCTTAGGCTTGTTTATAAGTGTATTTAGGACATGAAAACATCAAAGAAACACATATTTATGGGAGTTCACGGCCCAAGAGGATCTTGGACCGTGAACTCCAAAAACTTGGACAAAAGGGTGCTTTTAAGGCACCTAAAGCCTTAGACAATTACTAGGAATTACTCCTATGTAAATCAAGGACATTAAACCATCAAAAACACCTTCTAAAGTGAGTTTACGGCCATGACATGGTTCTTGGGCCGTAAACATGATTAAGGGGCACCAAAGTGTGTCAAAGGCCTTCATATGCTTGGAATAAAAGTCTAGAACCTATACCACTTGTGCAAGAGACTTGAAAGCATCAAAAACACCCATCCTTAAGAGGTTACGGCCGCAAACTCTAAAGGAAATGGCCTTAGGGCCATAAACTCCTCAAAGGGGTGTTTCTATCCCTTAACCCCTTCCAAGAATTTAACCACCAAGTTAGAATAATTCTAGGGATCATTTAGAACTTCAAAACACAAAATACCACCAAGCTTGGGAGTTTACGGCCATAAACTCAAGAGTTTACAACCGTAAACTCCATATGTGATGCTATATTGAGAGTAAACTCATGTATAGGGTCCTTTGGAACCCTAAACCCAAGTGCCTTGTCCCACAATAGCTTAGATGCAATCCTTAGGGCTTAAAACACTTATATAAAGTGTTTATTATGTTCTAGGAGGTCTTAACATTATCAATTAGTAATTTAAGACTAATTGAGTGCATATATGTGTGATTATATGTTCATTAGGATCGTAGTGTGTGTACAAGTCCTCACTTGACACCTAACAATCCTACACCGTCTGGTTCATCCAAATCACCATCTATAGGTGAGTTCATACCCCTTAATCAATGTTTTAAATGATTTTAAATGCTTTAATGGGAAGGGGGATACAAGTAGAAAATAGTATGTTATTAAATCAATCTTATGTATTTTATAACTATGTTTTCACTCAGTAGATTTCACATATTTCAAAAGTGACACATGAAATGGTTTTCTATCTTAAAATACCTTGATAACAAAAGTATTAGTTTTGAAATGTTTATTAAAATGACATCAAGTCACTCTTAATTATTGTTCAAAACTCCTAGATATCTTGCAAAACCATTATTTTTACCTTCTCGAACCAAAACTATACATATAAGCATATGTTCATATATATGTTAGAGATTATAGTTTTCACCTTTCATTTAGTTTCCAACACTCTTGGGTAGTAAGAGTGTATAAACCTACTTGAACAACCAATTACCTTTCAGTTAACTATCATAGCGATAGTTAGAAGATATCAAACATCATTCCTATTACAAGGAATCACACAGGAGTCAGTTCATTCATGAGTCTATACCAGTACACTTACATATGCTTACAAGATACATGAGTACATTTACCTAGGATTACATGATACATGAGTACGTTTACATAGATACATTTATCTGAATACGCTTACATGAATACCATACATGAATACTGTTACTTAGATACATTATCTTGTATTCACTTACCTGGATACTTGTACCTAGAGTTATTAGGAAGATTTATTCGTACCTTCTGTGTAAATTTTCCTGCCTATCTCTGTTCGACGGCATGTCTAGACGGGACTAACCATTCCGGAACCCAGCTGTTAGCAACACTGGGTGATGAACATCTACGGATGTCTAAGGTTGTTACTTATATTAGTAGTCAGTAACGGGACTAACCATCCCTCCATCCTACTGTTGCAACAGTGGTTGAGATGAAAATCTTCGGATGATTATTAGGTTAACGCTTGTATTAGGAGTCGGCCATGGGACTAACCCTTCCTCCAACCTGCTGCTGCTATAGAGGACAATTGGACAATCTTCGATTGTTCATTAGGTTATAAGTGTCGCTTATTGCGATGGCGTGTTAGTCCTGGTAACCAGGGATAACACTTACATGGTTATATTTTTCCTATTTACTTTATTTTGTGATATATTCACATAAACGATGAGTTAGACTAAGTACTTTTAGTACTAGTCAAGAGAAAGGAAAAACTATCATTTTACTTACAAAACGTTTAGTTCTTGGTAGAAGACTATCATATCATTTTCCTATTTTACTTTATTCTATGATATATTCACATAAACGATGAGTTAGACTAAGCACTTTTAGTACTAGTCAATAGAAAGAAAAAGCTATCATTTTACTTACAGAACATTTAAGTCTTGGTAGAAGTCTATCATATCATTTTCCTATTTTACTTTATTTTGTGATACATTCACCTAATCAAAGAGTTAGACTAAGTACTTTTAGTACTAGTCAATAGAAAGGAAAAACTATCATTTTACTTACAAAACATTCGGGTCTTGGTAGAAGACTACATTATCATAACAAAACATTCGGGTCTTGGTAGAAGACTACATTATCATAACAAAAACATTCAGGTCTTGGTAGAAGACTAAATTGTCATAACAAAACATTCGGGTCTTGGTAGAAGACTACATTGTCATAACAAAACATTCGGGTCTTGGTAGAAGACTACATCTCAAACTAATAGAAAATAAGGGATTTTCTAGGGCTTTTAATACTTACATCAACATTTTAATTTAAAGGTTTACATGACTTTTAAAACAAATTTTAGTAGGCAAGACAATGACACTTAAATACTTATGAATTCACCAGCTTTAAAGATGATACTCTCTTTCAAAATAACTTGTATTCTCAGGTCATCAGTAGACAGGTACGGTTGCCAGGTTTTGAGAAGACGGAGCAGACAAGTCTCGTCTTTTATTTTGATTGTATATTTTTGGTGTCTTATTATAATGAAAGAAGACACATGTATTAAAACTTTACTTATAATGCAATGGATGATGTTGTTTCTTCTTTACTATTTTACACTGTTGTGGTACTGTACATGACGTCCTTCACCCCGGAACGTTTCCGCCGTTCTTGGTTTTGGGGTGTGACAGATTGGTATCAGAGCATTGTTTATAGTGAATATAGTATATCAACCCATAAAAGATATACTAACTATAAATACATGGGGCTTAAAACACTCTGTCTAAGAATTATACTTTTAAATAATAATATATTTGAGTAAGTATACGTGCCTGCATTCATACAAAAATTAGTGTCACAATGACAAGAACAAAAGTATTACAATTGTTGAATATCACAATTAAGCTCGGGGATGTATGGTCAGTCTTGGGAGTGGCATAGCCTGATCAACTATGTTGTTCCATGGATTGATTAGCACATGCCCAAGACTGGTTGTGATATGGCAAAAATTCTAAAAACTTACCAACATTACCACAATGAGAACATTATAACAGAACCTAAGTCTAAAATACCATAGGGGTGTTTTGTGTTACTATAAGTACTTTATACATGAGAACTAAAATGGAATCTTCATTCCTAAGTTGATAATTGCTAAGTGCATACGCTAAAGTTATATGTAACTAGGATGTTATAGACTTAGAATGTAACATCCCGGAATAGCAAGAGTAGAGTTGAAGGGCTAAAAGTGTTATTTGGGAAAGAGCGACTCGGCGAGTCCATGGATGGACTCGGCGAGTAGAGTCGCGACTTGGTCGCGTGTTAAGTAGCCGACTCGGCGAGTCGATGAGATGAACTCGGCGAGTAGGCACTGAGTGGAGAAAGCCCTAATTCTCGGGGTTGAGCCCTATTTAAAGAACCTTATATCCTTCCCCCAGCTTCTTTATTCCCTCTTGAAGTCCAGAAACCCTAGAAAGTGTGATTGAAGAAGATTGGAGTGTACTTGGAGCATTGGAGGAGTTTGCTGAAGGAATCTTGTGAGATTGAAGGCTTGGGGCAAGGGGCTTTGCTTGGATTCGAATTTCATTGCAGTTGGGGCGTCCATTGGAGGTAACATCTCGTTCTTGGACTGATTGTATGTTGTTTCTTCATTTTTGGGTTTGTGGGATCTTGTCTATGGGTGAAATTGGAAGTCTAGAGGTTAGATCTGAGGTTGCTACCTCAGATCTGAAATGGAGAAGAATCAGAGAGCATGAAAGTCCCTGTGTTGGACTGTTTAGTGCAGCTTGTATGTCCCAAACCCTAGTTATAAGTGAATAAGGCCTAGATCTCTTTGGAATTTGGATTCACGTAAAGTTTGCCACTTTACGTGATGGATGAGTTGTATGAGACTAGACCTATGTTTTGGATCATTTGCATGGCCTGGAATGCTTCTGAGTGGATTCAGACCGGTGGTACTCGGCGAGTCACATGAGTGGACTCGACGAGTTGCTTGAAGATGAGCTGGAACTCGGCGAGTTGGAAGAACAACTCGGCGAGTTGGATGAAGATGGCCTGGAACTCGGCGAGTTGTATGAACAACTCGGCGAGTAGGTTGATGATAGTCTTAGACTCGGCGAGTCTGTTCTTGGACTCGGCGAGTCTTGTCGATGAGTCCCGATATTCCCTGGTTGAGTCGAGAATCGGTGAGTTGTGTGCGGGTGGACTCAGAGTTGTTGGACTCGGCGAGTCTCGGAGTGACTCGGCGAGTTAGGTCGCGGATTGAGTGAAGTTCTAATTATAGGAACTCGGCGAGTCATAGGGTTGACTCGGCGAGTAGGGTCAGTCAGGGGTTGACTTTGACTGAGGACTTTGATTTTGTCCAAGGGTTGACCGTTGACTTTTAGGGTTTGGTCAGCGATGTGGCCTTTGGGCCAAGAGAGGGGTAAAATATTCTTTTACCCTTAAGAGGGTGCATTGAGAGGATTGATTTGAGTCTCGAGAGTTATAGTCATGACAGTTTTGCCTTATGTGTTAGGCGGTGGCGAGTTCGAGATTCAAGAATGGAGATATCTGCTTTCTGCTTGCCTGGTGAGTTTTCTCACTATATTTTACCTTGAGTAGGTAACCAGAGTTATGTGACAGAGTATTTGTATGCTATGCATGTTATGTGTTGTACTGCATTATTTCTATGTGATTTATGTTGTGCATGTTTGCAGAGTTGGAACCGAAGGGTTCCTAGAGTTAGAACCGGAAGGTTCACAGAGTTTGGGTGCATGGACCCATAGAGTTATAGCCTCGAGTGGCTTATATGTGTTTTGTGTGTGGTATTTTGGGGAACTTACTAAGCTTCGTGCTTACAGTGTTTTGTGTTATGTTGTTTTCAGGTTTCTTTCAGTATCACGGGACGGCACCGGCTTGATTGTACACATCAGAGAAAGAGTCATATTTTGGAGGATCCTGGTCTTCTATGCAAGTGAAAATGAAGCTATGTTTTGTAACTCAATTATGAATGAGATTTTAAACAAGTGTTCTAAGATTAAAATGATTATTTTAAATGAAAATTTTATCATGAAATTTACGGTGTTACAAGTTGGTATCAGAGCCTTGGTTTGAGGGATTCGGATGTGCCTTCGGGTAATTCTGGACTCAAACTGAGGAAGTGAGAAACGTTTTCAAAGAAATAATTTTCTAAAGCGAATAAGAGTTCAAAGAGAAAACGAGAAAGAACAGTGTGTACAATCAGCCAGAGCCCGAACGGTGATTTCCCAAAATACCCTTACTTTTGTGTTATGAGATATTTATGATGCACTTTATGAGATATTATTGCATGCTAGAGACAGGCTAGGTATTCCATATATTAGGAATAGAGTGGCCTGATTTGTGATGCCTTAGCTTAGGAATTTCTGTGATATGCGATGTGCTTTTAAGTATGTGATGAGTGAGAATTTTTGATTGGAATCCTTTAAGGGATTTGAGTAGAGGAGTAATCTAGGGGAGATACCTAGATGAGTACTGTGGTACTTGGAGAAAGAATAGTCAGAGCCCGTGAGGGGAAGAGTTGCAGAGTTCGGTGGTACTTCCGAGGAGGAGCAGAGCAAGCGGAGTTATCACCCAGAGTGAGTCATATATATTCTTCGATGCTCGAATGCTGCTTGCTTCGTGCTTTGTGGAACTCTCGATGATGGGAGTCAGCTACCAAGCGAATATAACGATATTAAGGAGGTAGATGGCTGGCATCATTAGGAGCTCTTCAGCTGCTGATGGCAGAGAAGTGTGGGAATCTGGGAAGAGCCTAGGGAGTAACCTTAGCCAGATGAGTGCACTGGCAGGGTAGAGAATTTCGCTAGGGAGCGAGCGCGCGACGGAATTGGTGAACTAGAAGGTCGAGCAGCTACTTAGGAGCTCCGGGATAGTCCGTGTGGAAAGTATGGGTAGATGTGGCAGGTAGTATGGGCCCATACTACTAAAAGCAGAGGACCCATACTTGATACATGGAGTATTCTGAAGATTCTAATGAGCGTATTGAGGAGTGATGTTATGGTTGAGTACCATACATCGGAGCAGATTGAAGAGTGATGTTATGGTTCGAGTATCATACATCGGAGCAGATGGAGGAGTGATGCTATGGTTCGGGTACCATACACCGGAGCATATTGAGAAGGGATGTCATGGGATGAGTACCATGGTTCGTAGTGAATGATGCTTGTGATTATCTTGTTAACCGGTCACGATTGATGAGGTAGAGATTGGACGCTATGGGTTTTAGGCCTGTAGGCCATGATTGAGTTTGGAGAGGCGTCCCTCGAGAGGGAAGTCGAGTGCCTGTCAGAGTATTTTGGTAAGGAGTTAGAGAGAGAGGAGAATTTCGGTCTGAGTTGAGCAATCAGTCGATAGAGGAGAGGTCACCTTCTATATGGGTTGTGCTATTTATGTTGTGTGCAAGACATGAGAGGCCTGATGTTTTAGTTTTGGGTTTGGGGGTAAACCCTGCAGGTCGTTATTGGTGATGATTTCTCCCAAAGTATCAGGCAGCATGTGTGCCGCGAGGCAGTGACTTATCATGAGCAGACAGTCAGTTGGGACTGAGGTAGTCGAGGACCACACCAAACCTATTCGAGAATAGTAGGATGTGTTGTAGTGGTATCAGTGGGGAGTTCAGTTGAGTTTTGCAGTGGAGAGAGTTTTCATCTATGTTGGGAGTGGGTCCCTGTCCTTGGGACGATTCCGGTGTTGGAGCGTTGGTTGATGAGTTGAGGTGAGAGGTACGATGATTTTGCGGTTCAGTCTATGAGCCAGGGATGTTATTGAGCAGTTGAGATGGTTAGTGCTAGATTGGTATGAGATTTGGAACGACTAAAGGCAGTCGTGATGAGAAGTTCTTGAGGAGTTCATCAGAGGTTCAAAGTATATGAGGTTGATTGATTTCCTTAAGGGGGAATTATCGGGCGTTGTGTAGCACTTTCCTGGGGCAGGTGCGATTTCGCTGGTGAAAAATAGTTGTGGGTTGGTTGTGTGCTAATTGGTGATGGTTCGAACCCTAAGTGGGGGAGAACCGGGTACAATATGTAAGAAAGCAGAGATTTGTCAAGAGTAGTTATAAGTGGAGTATAGAGATCTGCTGTAAGAAATCATGAGACCAGAGATGTCGGTGATCGAGGAAAGGGGTCAGAGTGAGTTAATGCGGGAAGTACTTGATGAGAAGGATGAATGTCTCCACGGCAGGTGTTTGGTGTTGTTGCAAGTAGATAGAGAATGATTGGGCAGCCAACTCCCGGTTCGGTATGTGTATCCTTGCTTGAATTTTGAGCGGTGGAAAATGGGTTCGGAGAATTATCAACGTATTTACTAGCGTTAGCGTTTTCTTGTATTCCAATTGAGAAATTGGATACACCGAGATTGCAATTTGGAAAATGCAGATCTAATTTTGGGATTCATAGGAAATGTATTATTGTGTCTACATGATGCTTGGGGCAGGAGATCAGTGGTTGTGGCAGGATCTTGTGATGTTCTGTTGGGGTATTCTGAGATATCCGGGTATGATATCTTTATTTCGGAGTTACTCGTGAATCTTGAATTGAATCGACTTGTGGTATATCATGTATCTATGGATCTAGTGGGAGCCCTTCGAGTATGGGCATCCAGGGAGATTAATTGAGAGAGTGGATTTTCGCAAGGGTGGGCATTTGTTATGTTGATTGCCTCCAGAGTCTGTGATGGATATTCGAGTCGAGTATGGGTAGCCACTGATGATAGACTGCAGAGCACGAGCTAGTGGAGTCAGAGGGTGTTGTGATACTGCGGGGAGTCGTAGTACTCACTAGTCAGAGGGTGTTGTGATACTGCGGGGAACCGTAGTACTCACTAGTCAGAGGGTGTGTGATACTGCGGGGAGCCGTAGTACTCACTAGTCAGAGGGTGTGTGATACTGCGGGGAGCCGTAGTACTCACTAGTCAGAGGGTGTTGTGATACTGCGGGGAGCCATAGTACTCACTATTCAGAGGGTGTTGTGATACTGCGTGGAGTCGCAGTACTCACTAGATGGCAAGAGAATGTGATGTTGGAATGTTTTCCGAGCAGTGTACGATGTGGAAGAATTTTGGGTTTGAGTAGCCCTAGTATTGAGTCTTTGGAGCCTGGATGTTGAATCGGGGGCGAGACTGGGGTCTCCGTCTCTGACGGGAGATGCGGTGAGATGCGCAAGGGATATGCGTAGCAGAAACCAGAGATCAGGGCTGAGACGATCCTCGATTGGATCGTAATCTTCTCGCATGAGGAAAAGAGGATTTCGTGACTTGCGTGTCACTGGGCAAGGAGAGTGGTCACGGGGAAAAGGTTAGTGAGATGTTTGGATCATGTTATGGGAGACCTTTGGAGGCTCAGCTGTGGAGTCAAAAGCTGACCTGGTGCTCAGTCTCGAAGAGGGATATGAGAAATGAGCTAGAGCTTATCATGAGGTTGTTTGAGGACACTCCAGAGCGAGTGAGCGATTCAGACGCTCGAAGTCATGCTTCGGGCATGTGTATTAGATTTCGGAGGAAGCTGCGGCACGTAATTATCCTTGGTTGAGTTGTCCTATATCAACAGCCATCATTAGTGCATTGGTATGCCACCCTTTGAGCCGTTGTATAGGAGGTGGTGTCGGACCTTCATTTGCTGAGGAGAGGTAACGCATGGACCCGAGAGTCCTTGCGAGCAGATCCAGAGCATGTGCGATACAGGGAGTAGTGGCAAGGTTGTCAAGTGGATTTCCCTAGGTAAGGGAAGAGAAAGGTATGTAACCCCAGAGGGGGGGGGGGAAGTGTTGGTTCACGGAAGTGAAGGTAGTAGTGCGAATGGATGATTTAGAGTATGAAGGTTGAACATGGTGTCCGTTACAGTGGTATGGAATGACATCGTGATGAGATGTCTGCTGAGGACGCGGAAGGGATTCCACGGGTGTAGAGCCAGGAGGCTCGGAAGGGATCCAGGGAGAGAATCCTGGACTCTCAGTGTGATTCTGATCAGGGTATTGGGTATGTATCAGTGGTTCATCCTGGGGGGATGTTTGAGGATATCATCAGTGTATCGGGTCTTCCAACCTGTGGGTGTTGGGGCTAGTTCAGCATGTGTATGTGATTGCAAGAGGAGAACTCGTGAGAGTTTCTCTGAGAGTGAGAATGGGTCTCTCAGTTATTCCGGAATGGATAGAGTGGGTTTTGGATCGGGGATCCGGTGGTTCATGGTTTCTTAACCCTTATGGGTCGAGTGATCGTTGAGATTTAGAGTAGAGTTGCATCTTGGGTAATTCTCGGTTATTGAGAGTGATGATCAGGGGTACAGTCGATGCCCGGTTCGAGATGGTGATCAGGACACCGTGAAGGAGGGGAAAGTATGTTCGAGTTTCGATATTTATGCCTTGAGAGACCTGGGCCGGTTAAGGCCCGGTGGAGCGTTGTAGGAATACCCTTGGAGTTGAGTTGCTGTAGGCTTCGAGGGCGAAGCCTAATATAAGTGGGGGAGAATTGTAACATCCCGGAATAGCAAGAGTAGAGTTGAAGGGCTAAAAGTGTTATTTGGGAAAGAGCGACTCGGCAAGTCCATGGATGGACTCGGCGAGTAGAGTCGTGGCTTGGCCGCGTGTTAAGTAGCCGACTCGGCGAGTCGATGAGATGAACTCGGCGAGTAGGCACTGAGTGGAGAAAGCCCTAATTCTCGGGGTTGAGCCCTATTTAAAGAACCATATATCCTTCCCCCAGCCTCTTTATTCCCTCTTGAAGTCCAGAAACCCTAGAAAGTGTGATTGAAGAAGATTGGAGTGTACTTGGAGCATTGGAGGAGTTTGCTGAAGGAATCTTGTGAGATTGAAGGCTTGGGGCAAGGGGCTTTGCTTGGATTCGAATTTCATTGCAGTTGGGGCGTCCATTGGAGGTAACATCTCGTTCTTGGACTGATTGTATGTTGTTTCTTCATTTTTGGGTTTGTGGGATCTTGTCTATGGGTGAAATTGGAAGTCTAGAGGTTAGATCTGAGGTTGCTACCTCAGATCTGAAATGGAGAAGAATCAGAGAGCATGAAAGTCCCTGTGTTGGACTGTTTAGTGCAGCTTGTATGTCCCAAACCCTAGTTATAAGTGAATAAGGCCTAGATCTCTTTGGATTCACGTAAAGTTTGCCACTTTACGTGATGGATGAGTTGTATGAGACTAGACCTATGTTTTGGATCATTTGCATGGCCTGGAATGCTTCTGAGTGGATTCAGACCGGTGGTACTCGGCGAGTCACATGAGTGGACTCGACGAGTTGCTTGAAGATGAGCTGGAACTCGGCGAGTTGGAAGAACAACTCGGCGAGTTGGATGAAGATGGCCTGGAACTCGGCGAGTTGTATGAACAACTCGGCGAGTAGGTTGATGATAGTCTTAGACTCGGCGAGTCTGTTCTTGGACTCGGCGAGTCTTGTCGAAGAGTCCCGATATTCCCTGGTTGAGTCGAGAATCGGTGAGTTGTGTGCGGGTGGACTCAGAGTTGTTGGACTCGGCGAGTCTCGGAGTGACTCGGCGAGTTAGGTCGCGGATTGAGTGAAGTTCTAATTATAGGAACTCGGCGAGTCATAGGGTTGACTCGGCGAGTAGGGTCAGTCAGGGGTTGACTTTGACTGAGGACTTTGATTTTGTCCAAGGGTTGACCGTTGACTTTTAGGGTTTGGTCAGCGATGTGGCCTTTGGGCCAAGAGAGGGGTAAAATATTCTTTTACCCTTAAGAGGGTGCATTGAGAGGATTGATTTGAGTCTCGAGAGTTATAGTCATGACAGTTTTGCCTTATGTGTTAGGCGGTGGCGAGTTCGAGATTCAAGAATGGAGATATCTGCTTTCTGCTTGCCTGGTGAGTTTTCTCACTATATTTTACCTTGAGTAGGTAACCAGAGTTATGTGACAGAGTATTTGTATGCTATGCATGTTATGTGTTGTACTGCATTATTTCTATGTGATTTATGTTGTGCATGTTTGCAGAGTTGGAACCGAAGGGTTCCTAGAGTTAGAACCGGAAGGTTCACAGAGTTTGGGTGCATGGACCCATAGAGTTATAGCCTCGAGTGGCTTATATGTGTTTTGTGTGTGGTATTTTGGGGAACTTACTAAGCTTCGTGCTTACAGTGTTTTGTGTTATGTTGTTTTCAGGTTTCTTTCAGTATCACGGGACGGCACCGGCTTGATTGTACACATCAGAGAAAGAGTCATATTTTGGAGGATCCTGGTCTTCTATGCAAGTGAAAATGAAGCTATGTTTTGTAACTCAATTATGAATGAGATTTTAAACAAGTGTTCTAAGATTAAAATGATTATTTTAAATGAAAATTTTATCATGAAATTTACGGTGTTACAAGTTGGTATCAGAGCCTTGGTTTGAGGGATTCGGATGTGCCTTCGGGTAATTCTGGACTCAAACTGAGGAAGTGAGAAACGTTTTCAAAGAAATAATTTTCTAAAGCGAATAAGAGTTCAAAGAGAAAACGAGAAAGAACAGTGTGTACAATCAGCCAGAGCCCGAACGGTGATTTCCCAAAATACCCTTACTTTTGTGTTATGAGATATTTATGATGCACTTTATGAGATATTATTGCATGCTAGAGACAGGCTAGGTATTCCATATATTAGGAATAGAGTGGCCTGATTTGTGATGCCTTAGCTTAGGAATTTCTGTGATATGCGATGTGCTTTTATGTATGTGATGAGTGAGAATTTTTGATTGGAATCCTTTAAGGGATTTGAGTAGAGGAGTAATCTAGGGGAGATACCTAGATGAGTACTGTGGTACTTGGAGAAAGAATAGTCAGAGCCCGTGAGGGGAAGAGTTGCAGAGTTCGGTGGTACTTCCGAGGAGGAGCAGAGCAAGCGGAGTTATCACCCAGAGTGAGTCATATATATTCTTCGATGCTCGAATGCTGCTTGCTTCGTGCTTTGTGGAACTCTCGATGATGGGAGTCAGCTACCAAGCGAATATAACGATATTAAGGAGGTAGATGGCTGGCATCATTAGGAGCTCTTCAGCTGCTGATGGCAGAGAAGTGTGGGAATCTGGGAAGAGCCTAGGGAGTAACCTTAGCCAGATGAGTGCACTGGCAGGGTAGAGAATTTCGCTAGGGAGCGAGCGCGCGACGGAATTGGTGAACTAGAAGGTCGAGCAGCTACTTAGGAGCTCCGGGATAGTCCGTGTGGAAAGTATGGGTAGATGTGGCAGGTAGTATGGGCCCATACTACTAAAAGCAGAGGACCCATACTTGATACATGGAGTATTCTGAAGATTCTAATGAGCGTATTGAGGAGTGATGTTATGGTTGAGTACCATACATCGGAGCAGATTGAAGAGTGATGTTATGGTTCGAGTATCATACATCGGAGCAGATGGAGGAGTGATGCTATGGTTCGGGTACCATACACCGGAGCATATTGAGAAGGGATGTCATGGGATGAGTACCATGGTTCGTAGTGAATGATGCTTGTGATTATCTTGTTAACCGGTCACGATTGATGAGGTAGAGATTGGACGCTATGGGTTTTAGGCCTGTAGGCCATGATTGAGTTTGGAGAGGCGTCCCTCGAGAGGGAAGTCGAGTGCCTGTCAGAGTATTTTGGTAAGGAGTTAGAGAGAGAGGAGAATTTCGGTCTGAGTTGAGCAATCAGTCGATAGAGGAGAGGTCACCTTCTATATGGGTTGTGCTATTTATGTTGTGTGCAAGACATGAGAGGCCTGATGTTTTAGTTTTGGGTTTGGGGGTAAACCCTGCAGGTCGTTATTGGTGATGATTTCTCCCAAAGTATCAGGCAGCATGTGTGCCGCGAGGCAGTGACTTATCATGAGCAGACAGTCAGTTGGGACTGAGGTAGTCGAGGACCACACCAAACCTATTCGAGAATAGTAGGATGTGTTGTAGTGGTATCAGTGGGGAGTTCAGTTGAGTTTTGCAGTGGAGAGAGTTTTCATCTATGTTGGGAGTGGGTCCCTGTCCTTGGGACGATTCCGGTGTTGGAGCGTTGGTTGATGAGTTGAGGTGAGAGGTACGATGATTTTGCGGTTCAGTCTATGAGCCAGGGATGTTATTGAGCAGTTGAGATGGTTAGTGCTAGATTGGTATGAGATTTGGAACGACTAAAGGCAGTCGTGATGAGAAGTTCTTGAGGAGTTCATCAGAGGTTCAGAGTATATGAGGTTGATTGATTTCCTTAAGGGGGAATTATCGGGCGTTGTGTAGCACTTTCCTGGGGCAGGTGCGATTTCGCTGGTGAAAAATAGTTGTGGGTTGGTTGTGTGCTAATTGGTGATGGTTCGAACCCTAAGTGGGGGAGAACCGGGTACAATATGTAAGAAAGCAGAGATTTGTCAAGAGTAGTTATAAGTGGAGTATAGAGATCTGCTGTAAGAAATCATGAGACCAGAGATGTCGGTGATCGAGGAAAGGGGTCAGAGTGAGTTAATGCGGGAAGTACTTGATGAGAAGGATGAATGTCTCCACGGCAGGTGTTTGGTGTTGTTGCAAGTAGATAGAGAATGATTGGGCAGCCAACTCCCGGTTCGGTATGTGTATCCTTGCTTGAATTTTGAGCGGTGGAAAATGGGTTCGGAGAATTATCAACGTATTTACTAGCGTTAGCGTTTTCTTGTATTCCAATTGAGAAATTGGATACACCGAGATTGCAATTTGGAAAATGCAGATCTAATTTTGGGATTCATAGGAAATGTATTATTGTGTCTACATGATGCTTGGGGCAGGAGATCAGTGGTTGTGGCAGGATCTTGTGATGTTCTGTTGGGGTATTCTGAGATATCCGGGTATGATATCTTTATTTCGGAGTTACTCGTGAATCTTGAATTGAATCGACTTGTGGTATATCATGTATCTATGGATCTAGTGGGAGCCCTTCGAGTATGGGCATCCAGGGAGATTAATTGAGAGAGTGGATTTTCGCAAGGGTGGGCATTTGTTATGTTGATTGCCTCCAGAGTCTGTGATGGATATTCGAGTCGAGTATGGGTAGCCACTGATGATAGACTGCAGAGCACGAGCTAGTGGAGTCAGAGGGTGTTGTGATACTGCGGGGAGTCGTAGTACTCACTAGTCAGAGGGTGTTGTGATACTGCGGGGAACCGTAGTACTCACTAGTCAGAGGGTGTGTGATACTGCGGGGAGCTGTAGTACTCACTAGTCAGAGGGTGTGTGATACTGCGGGGAGCCGTAGTACTCACTAGTCAGAGGGTGTTGTGATACTGCGGGGAGCCATAGTACTCACTATTCAGAGGGTGTTGTGATACTGCGTGGAGTCGCAGTACTCACTAGATGGCAAGAGAATGTGATGTTGGAATGTTTTCCGAGCAGTGTACGATGTGGAAGAATTTTGGGTTTGAGTAGCCCTAGTATTGAGTCTTTGGAGCCTGGATGTTGAATCGGGGGCGAGACTGGGGTCTCCGTCTCTGACGGGAGATGCGGTGAGATGCGCAAGGGATATGCGTAGCAGAAACCAGAGATCAGGGCTGAGACGATCCTCGATTGGATCGTAATCTTCTCGCATGAGGAAAAGAGGATTTCGTGACTTGCGTGTCACTGGGCAAGGAGAGTGGTCACGGGGAAAAGGTTAGTGAGATGTTTGGATCATGTTATGGGAGACCTTTGGAGGCTCAGCTGTGGAGTCAAAAGCTGACCTGGTGCTCAGTCTCGAAGAGGGATATGAGAAATGAGCTAGAGCTTATCATGAGGTTGTTTGAGGACACTCCAGAGCGAGTGAGCGATTCAGACGCTCGAAGTCATGCTTCGGGCATGTGTATTAGATTTCGGAGGAAGCTGCGGCACGTAATTATCCTTGGTTGAGTTGTCCTATATCAACAGCCATCATTAGTGCATTGGTATGCCACCCTTTGAGCCGTTGTATAGGAGGTGGTGTCGGACCTTCATTTGCTGAGGAGAGGTAACGCATGGACCCGAGAGTCCTTGCGAGCAGATCCAGAGCATGTGCGATACAGGGAGTAGTGGCAAGGTTGTCAAGTGGATTTCCCTAGGTAAGGGAAGAGAAAGGTATGTAACCCCAGAGGGGGGGGGGGAAGTGTTGGTTCACGGAAGTGAAGGTAGTAGTGCGAATGGATGATTTAGAGTATGAAGGTTGAACATGGTGTCCGTTACAGTGGTATGGAATGACATCGTGATGAGATGTCTGCTGAGGACGCGGAAGGGATTCCACGGGTGTAGAGCCAGGAGGCTCGGAAGGGATCCAGGGAGAGAATCCTGGACTCTCAGTGTGATTCTGATCAGGGTATTGGGTATGTATCAGTGGTTCATCCTGGGGGGATGTTTGAGGATATCATCAGTGTATCGGGTCTTCCAACCTGTGGGTGTTGGGGCTAGTTCAGCATGTGTATGTGATTGCAAGAGGAGAACTCGTGAGAGTTTCTCTGAGAGTGAGAATGGGTCTCTCAGTTATTCCGGAATGGATAGAGTGGGTTTTGGATCGGGGATCCGGTGGTTCATGGTTTCTTAACCCTTATGGGTCGAGTGATCGTTGAGATTTAGAGTAGAGTTGCATCTTGGGTAATTCTCGGTTATTGAGAGTGATGATCAGGGGTACAGTCGATGCCCGGTTCGAGATGGTGATCAGGACACCGTGAAGGAGGGGAAAGTATGTTCGAGTTTCGATATTTATGCCTTGAGAGACCTGGGCCGGTTAAGGCCCGGTGGAGCGTTGTAGGAATACCCTTAGAGTTGAGTTGCTGTAGGCTTCGAGGGCGAAGCCTAATATAAGTGGGGGAGAATTGTAACATCCCGGAATAGCAAGAGTAGAGTTGAAGGGCTAAAAGTGTTATTTGGGAAAGAGCGACTCGGCAAGTCCATGGATGGACTCGGCGAGTAGAGTCGCGGCTTGGCCGCGTGTTAAGTAGCCGACTCGGCGAGTCGATGAGATGAACTCGGCGAGTAGGCACTGAGTGGAGAAAGCCCTAATTCTCGGGGTTGAGCCCTATTTAAAGAACCTTATATCCTTCCCCCAGCCTCTTTATTCCCTCTTGAAGTCCAGAAACCCTAGAAAGTGTGATTGAAGAAGATTGGAGTGTACTTGGAGCATTGGAGGAGTTTGCTGAAGGAATCTTGTGAGATTGAAGGCTTGGGGCAAGGGGCTTTGCTTGGATTCGAATTTCATTGCAGTTGGGGCGTCCATTGGAGGTAACATCTCGTTCTTGGACTGATTGTATGTTGTTTCTTCATTTTTGGGTTTGTGGGATCTTGTCTATGGGTGAAATTGGAAGTCTAGAGGTTAGATCTGAGGTTGCTACCTCAGATCTGAAATGGAGAAGAATCAGAGAGCATGAAAGTCCCTGTGTTGGACTGTTTAGTGCAGCTTGTATGTCCCAAACCCTAGTTATAAGTGAATAAGGCCTAGATCTCTTTGGAATTTGGATTCACGTAAAGTTTGCCACTTTACGTGATGGATGAGTTGTATGAGACTAGACCTATGTTTTGGATCATTTGCATGGCCTGGAATGCTTCTGAGTGGATTCAGACCGGTGGTACTCGGCGAGTCACATGAGTGGACTCGACGAGTTGCTTGAAGATGAGCTGGAACTCGGCGAGTTGGAAGAACAACTCGGCGAGTTGGATGAAGATGGCCTGGAACTCGGCGAGTTGTATGAACAACTCGGCGAGTAGGTTGATGATAGTCTTAGACTCGGCGAGTCTGTTCTTGGACTCGACGAGTCTTGTCGAAGAGTCCCGATATTCCCTGGTTGAGTCGAGAATCGGTGAGTTGTATGCGGGTGGACTCAGAGTTGTTGGACTCGGCGAGTCTCGGAGTGACTCGGCGAGTTAGGTCGCGGATTGAGTGAAGTTCTAATTATAGGAACTCGGCGAGTCATAGGGTTGACTCGGCGAGTAGGGTCAGTCAGGGGTTGACTTTGACTGAGGACTTTGATTTTGTCCAAGGGTTGACCGTTGACTTTTAGGGTTTGGTCAGCGATGTGGCCTTTGGGCCAAGAGAGGGGTAAAATATTCTTTTACCCTTAAGAGGGTGCATTGAGAGGATTGATTCGAGTCTCGAGAGTTATAGTCATGACAGTTTTGCCTTATGTGTTAGGCGGTGGCGAGTTCGAGATTCAAGAATGGAGATATCTGCTTTCTGCTTGCCAGGTGAGTTTTCTCACTATACTTTACCTTGAGTAGGTAACCAGAGTTATGTGACAGAGTATTTGTATGCTATGCATGTTATGTGTTGTACTGCATTATTTCTATGTGATTTATGCTGTGCATGTTTGCAGAGTTGGAACCGAAGGGTTCCTAGAGTTAGAACCGGAAGGTTCACAGAGTTTGGGTGCACGGACCCATAGAGTTATAGCCTCGAGTGGCTTATATGTGTTTTGTGTGTGGTATTTTGGGGAACTCACTAAGCTTCGTGCTTACAGTGTTTTGTGTTATGTTGTTTTCAGGTTTCTTTCAGTATCACGGGACGGCACCGGCATGATTGTACACATCAGAGAAAGAGTCATATTTTGGAGGATCCTGGTCTTCTATGCAAGTGAAAATGAAGCTATGTTTTGTAACTCAATTATGAATGAGATTTTAAACAAGTGTTCTAAGATTAAAATGATTATTTTAAATGAAAATTTTATCATGAAATTTATGGTGTTACATAGAATAGGTGAAATTTTTGCTTTGCCCCTATTCCTTGTGAATTTGAAGTTGAGGTCACTTATTCGAAGGCCAATCCTGTGTTGATTACATATAACTGGTATGCACTTTACAAATAGCGATGGAGCTAATGAAGATTTCTTAAATAATTATCTAGATAGTTTGTCTAATAATTATTTTCTTACCCCAAATTCTCGCGTAGATAACATGGCTGGATTCCATCCCCACGACAACCTGTTCCTTCCGAACGCGGTTATTGATGGATGGTTTGGAGAAGAACCAGATAATGATCATCCAATCCCTCTGAATGATCACCATGTTGAAGACCTTTCAGACGATGCCATCTCCGAACCCGAGGTTGAGAACCTACCACAGGCAGCTCCCTTTACAATTCCCAACCCTCGTCCGGCTTTTCATGGCCCGACGCGTGAGTGGGTGGAATTTTTGGAAACATGGAGCCAAGGACAAGATCAGCCCATGCCATTTAATGGTGACCGAAGCTTCTATGACCTGAGCAATGGGGGCTCAGCAGACAGAATCATGCCAATTCTGATCAGAAGAGTTGCCCGAAACGAAATTCAGGGCATGACAGCTCTACAACGTATCGTAGAAGTTGATACAAATGGAGGAATGCATATGCTTCGCACCAGTCGCCTTGAACATGCTCGTGAGAGGCCTAAGAGAGACCATGAAACCCTACTACAAGCACTGGCTGAATCACGAGCCAAATTCATGGAACTTCGAATACGCCAGAGAGTGTACGAAAGACACCTACTTGATGTGGAACGCCAACTGGCCGAACTGAGAGTTCACCAGAGGGATGACCGTCGCTAGTAGTAGATACTTTACTTTATATTCCTTGTTAGAAAGAAATCGTGTTCCTGTCTATGCCCGATGTGGCATTTTCTATGAAACTATCTTGTACTGTAAGTACTTTAGTTAGGTCTTTATACTGTCAGGAACTATCCTCTCTGGATATGATGTAAGACCTTTTTACAAGGTCATTTTCCCGAACTTGTACGTCATGAATATCAAAGATATTGACAGTCGTCTAACTTCTGTGTCGTTATTTATTCGAATACTCTTATCATACTTTCATTAGAGTCTATTTGAAACATGATCTAGTCAAGTCATTGGACTATAGCAATTTAACTCCGGAGACATCTCTGAGTCTCTTTTAATGGTTGGATCACGTTATTCGCCAACCAACGATACCTCGGCTAGAACGACAAACATCTTGAGACCATTGCATGAACTTACTTCCGATCTTTGCTGGGACTGCATCATAGGGATGTAGGTCAAACCTTCGTGAACATACTTCCATTCCGTAGTAGGACTGCATCATAGGGATGTAGGTCGAACCTTAGAGAACATACTTCTATTCTTTACATGAGCGATCGAACTATGTCTAGGTTCAACCATTCTCGCTCACAAATTCATTTTCTTTCGGTGTAAAAGAATCATGTCTCCCAGGAAAACGATCAGCCCATCAACCAAACACCAACTCTTCAGATTGATGCATCTACCTTTCAAGCTGCAGTCTCGGCTGCCGTGTCAGCTATTCTGACCCATCTGAATGCTAACAACGCAAGTGTTAGCGGGATTGTTAACAACCATTTCAAACCAAACAACAACCACGCACCGCAACGAACAACAAACTACCACGATACCCCGAGTGTCGAGGCCAAGAGTAACAGCCGGAAGTTTTGGGCCAAAAGGAAGAACAAATCGCTTCGAGGGGCGAATAAGAACACAGCTACGACATCTGCACCTCCTACTACCATTCCTTCGCGTGTCCTAATTGTCCCAACACCAGCCAGACAATATGTCGGAAACCTACCGAAATGCTACGAGTGTAGCTTTCATCATTTGGGTAGTTGCCGACCGTTACACTGTTATAAGTGCAACAGGAATGGACATACTACCAGTTACTGTAGGATCCAGATCCAACACATTTCTTCAACCACCAGTGTCCAAACCTCTCAGATATTCCATCTATGTGGCGTCATGGGACACTTCAAGAGTGACTGTCCAGCAGGGAAGTGCAACGACGAATCCGGAGGAGTTTGACCTCAGAATGGGAAGAGGCAGTTAAGGACCCTAATATAGTATAGGTTCCCTCCAAATCGTCAGTATTTTGTATGTTCAAAAACATGTTTAAAACTAGTGCAACCAGAGTCTTATCTTTTGCGAGATTCTGTCCGTTAAGGGACTCTCGTGCTGTGTATACTTGTCTTTTGTAGTATATTTTGTTCGCAGAAGTATTCCTATAGTTACCCTAAAAAGTCTTGTAACTCTGGTAATGGTTGCACTGTGGTGTTTTGTCTGTAACATCTTATGTTCAAAATCTAATGTCTTTAGTTTCCATATGTTTCCGACTTTATCATACGACTCGAGTAAATTTGATCCTCGCAATACCAGCTCCATATGTGCATCTCTTTCTCAGTAAACGTCTTTTAGCGAAGCCGTCATATTAGAACTCCGAGGTACTCGTGCATGAAGTACCTATTAGTTCCTTTCACTTCTGAAGGAATCCTCACATTATTGCTCGTGTAGTACGTCAAGTTCAATTCCAGGATTCATACGGTTGATCTATCACTGAGGAATGTATACATGAGCGTGATATATAATCAATGTTCTACAGGTTTAGAATTGATGATTCCACTTTAACTTATTTTCCCTCGATGGGATGTGAGATTAAGGAAGAATCAGTTATTCGATTACCTTTTCAGTCTTAATTATATACGACTCGTATACACGAAATTGTGATCATTGAATCACGTATGAATTCTAATATGAACTTCAGGACGGAGACTGTCCAGGCATACGAGTAATTGCATTGGCATAGGAACAAACTTAGAACCCAGTATGACTCTTATAACCAGATCGCCTTACAGTCTAAACACCTATAGAAGATACAAGAACAGCCCGGACAACACAGCGAACTACTCAACAATAGAACTAGAAGACCAGGCTTCTCACCCTTGAGAGCTCCGGTCTTATTCTTACCAGAAGTCGACGGAGTGCAGTTTATGTACCTCGACAACCGAAGACTTCATTAAGATTTCCTTTAGAAATTGTTGTCTCTGCCTCGCATAGACGAATTGATTAGGAAAACACAAGGGAAGAATTACTTCAGAAATGGACCTGAGATCCGAATATCACCAGTTCGAGTGTTAGGGAAGGATGTCCTAAAGACTACCCTCCGATAGCGATGAGAAAACTTCGAGTCCGTAGTGATACCCCTCGGATAGGACCAATACGCCCATAGTATTCATGAGCTGAATGAGTAGAGTACGCCTTTCTTACTGGGATCAGTTTGTCATTTCTCCATATAATGACTACTTATCTACCCTCGTAGTAAGAAAGAACCCATAGAAACATTACCCTCGGAGATACTTTCCGCAAAGTTCTATGAACAAGAGTTTTGGAATTTAGAGTCAAATTTTCAGAGACACACTTTTAGTGTTGTGGAAATTCTTGAGTACTCTGTCAAATTATCCAAAACCGTTGGGAATTTGTCGGTACCATAGTCACCGACGGAAAATTCGCCAAATTCTAGGTCTTACAGACCTACTATCATAGTCCATTCGGAACTCCCCGTAAACTTCAGGAACCCTTTTGACTTTGACCCAGCAAGGGATGGCCCTTGACTGGGAAGTAAGCGAGAGAAAGAACATTTGGAATTCCAAGTGAGAGACCAAATTCTTTAGGAAACCTCACTCTGGGAACGGCTAAATACGCTTCGTAAAGCGTGGAAAGCTAAATCCAATATAGTTAGGACCTCCGAGATTCTTACCAGAATCGGTCCTACATCTCGCAAATTAGACCTACTCCACGAGCTCAATAACGTACATTTTCCCCTTCGCGTCTCGAACTTGAAACAGTATCTTTCCGTTAGGACTTTCGTAATCCCTCTCGACGAGATCGAGATATACGAGATTCTTGCCTTCGTATTAGAACCGTAGTGACCCTCGACCGAGTGGCCAAGCGGACGAAGCAACGCCGTCGCCCATTAGTGAAGGTTCGTTGGAATACCAACTGAGAACCCGATTTCACTTGAGAGCGTGAGAGCAAATCGATTAGGAAGTTTTCACCCAACGACTCGATCATTTATACCTACTTCCTTATCTAAATTCTAATTTCGGGATGAAATTCCCTTTAACAGGGGGATGATGTGACAACCCGAAATTTCCATTTTGAACAAACCATATCAAGCCAATAGAGGTTAGAACAGTTTCAGTGAAATTCCAGACTTCGGGTAAAAGTTTGGCAGTTTTTCAGGAGAGTGGTTGCATTAGGGTTTTGTGCAACACCATTATTCCAACACTCTGTTATATTAGAAATCATTTTGGGAATAAAAATATTTTCTGCCAAAAATATCTCAGGACTATAAATAGAATTCTGAACCAATTTCATTCATTATTCGCATTTTCAACTAGAGAAAAGCCATTTTCTCTCTCACGGATCTTCGGGTTTGTATCCCAAATCGTGAGTACCCCTCTCTAGTAATGTTATATAGCTTTAAATGTGTTCATAACATAGATTACACAGTTAAATCACTAGATTTGGGAGTTTACTCCCCAGGGTGTTCTTGGGCGGTAAACTCCCGAAACAATGCCTAGCCTTTCCCCCACGATATACTACTCCCTTAGGCTTGTTTATAAGTGTATTTGGGACATGAAAACATCAAAGAAACACATATTTATGGGAGTTCACGGCCCAAGAGGATCTTGGACCGTGAACTCCAAAAACTTGGACAAAAGGGTGCTTTTAAGGCACCTAAACCCTTAGAAAATTACTAGGAATTACTCCTACGTAAATCAAGGACATTAAACCATCAAAAACACCTTCTAAAGTGAGTTTACGGCCATGACATGGTTCTTGGGCCGTAAACATGATTAAGGGGCACCAAAGTGTGTCAAAGGCCTTCATATGCTTGGAATAAAAGTCTAGAACCTATACCACTTGTGCAAGAGACTTGAAAGCATCAAAAACACCCATCCTTAAGAGTTTACGGCCGCAAACTCTAAAGGAAATGGCCTTAGGGCCGTAAACTCCTCAAAGGGGTGTTTCTATCCCTTAATCCCTTCCAAGAATTTAACCACCAAGTTGGAATAATTCTAGGGATCATTTAGAACTTCAAAACACAAAATACCACCAAGCTTGGGAGTTTACGGCCGTAAACTCAAGAGTTTACAACCGTAAACTCCATATGTGATGCTATATTGAGAGTAAACTCATGTATAGGGTCCTTTGGAACCCTAAACCCAAATGCCTTGTCCCACAATAGCTTAGATGCAATCCTTAGGACTTAAAACACTTATATAAAGTGTTTATTATGTTCTAGGAGGTCTTAACATTATCAATTAGTAATTTAAGACTAATTGAGTGCATATATGTGTGATTATATGTTCATTAGGATCGTAGTGTGTGTACAAGTCCTCACTTGACACCTAACAATCCTACACCGTCTGGTTCATCCAAATCACCATCTATAGGTGAGTTCATACCCCTTAATCAATGTTTTAAATGATTTTAAATGCTTTAATGGGAAGGGGGATACAAGTAGAAAATAGTATGTTATTAGATCAATCTTATGTATTTTATAACTGTGTTTTCACTCAGTAGATTTCAGATATTTCAAAAAGTGACACATGAAATGGTTTTCTATCTTAAAATACCTTGATAAAAAAAGTATTAGTTTTGAAATGTTTATTAAAATGACATCAAGTCACTCTTAATTATTGTTCAAAACTCCTAGATATCTTGCAAAACCATTATTTTTACCTTCTCGAACCAAAACTATACTTATAAGCATATGTTCATATATATGTTAGAGATTATAGTTTTCACCTTTCATTTAGTTTCCAACACTCTTGGGTAGTAAGAGTGTATAAACCTACTTGAATAACCAATTACCTTTCAGTTAACTATCATAGGGACAGTTAGAAGATATCAAACATCATTCCTATTACAAGGAATCACACAGGAGTCAGTTCATTCATGAGTCTATACCAGTACACTTAGATATGCTTACATGATACATGAGTACATTTACCTAGGATTACATGATACATGAGTACGTTTACATAGATACATTTATCTGAATACGCTTACATGAATACCATACTGGAATACTGTTACTTAGATACATTATCATCTATTCACTTACCTGGATACTTGTACCTAGAGTTATTAGGAAGATTTATTCGTACCTTCTGTGTAAATTTTCCTGCCTATCCCTGTTCGACGGGATGTCTAGATGGGACTAACCATTCCGGAACCCAGCTGTTAGCAACATTGGGTGATGAACGTCTACGGATGTCTAAGGTTGTTACTTATATTAGTAGTCAGTAACGGGATTAACCATCCCTCCATCCTGCTGTTACAACAGTGGATGAGATGAAAATCTTCGGATGATCATTAGGTTAACGCTTGTATTAGGAGTCGGCCACGGGACTAACCCTTCCTCCAACCTGCTGCTGCTACAGAGGACAATTGGACAATCTTCGGATGTTCATTAGGTTATACATGTCGCTTATTGCGATGGCGTGTTAGTCCTGGTAACCAGGGATAACACTTACATGGTTATATTTTTCCTATTTACTTTATTTTGTGATATATTCACATAATCGATGAGTTAAACTAAGTACTTTTAGTACTAGTCAATAGAAAGGAAAAACTATCATTTTACTTACAAAACGTTTAGGTCTTGGTAGAAGACTATCATATCATTTTCCTATTTGATTTTATTTTGTGATATATTCACATAAACGATGAGTTAGACTAAGCACTTTTAGTACTAGTCAATAGAAAGGAAAAGCTATCATTTTACTTACAGAACATTTAAGTCTTGGTAGAAGACTATCATATCATTTTCCTATTTTACTTTATTTTGTGATACATTCACCTAAACAAAGAGTTAGACTATGTACTTTTAGTACTAGTCAATAGAAAGGAAAAACTATCATTTTACTTACAAAACATTCGGGTCTTGGTAGAAGACTACATTATCATAACAAAACATTCGGGTCTTGGTAGAAGACTACATTATCATAACAAAACATTCGGGTCTTGGTAGAAGACTACATTATCATAACAAAACATTCGTGTCTTGGTAGAAGACTAAATTGTCATTAGAAAACATTCGGGTCTTGGTAGAAGACTACGTTGTCATAACAAAACATTCGGGTCTTGTTAGAAGACTACATCTCAAACTAATAGAAATTAAGGGATTTTCTAGGGCTTTTCATACTTCCATCAACATTTTCATTTACAGGGTTACATGACTTTTAAAACAGCTTTTAGTAAGCAAGACAATGACACTTAAATACTTATGAATTCACCAGTTTTAAAGCTGATACTCTCTTTCAAAATAACTTGTATTCTCAGGTCATCAGTAAACAGGTACGGTGGCCAGGTTTGGAGAAGACGGAGCAGACAAGTCTCGTCTTTTATTTTGAGTGTATATTTTTGGTGTCTTATTATAATGAAAGAACACACATGTATTAAAACTTTACTTATAATGCAATGGATGATGTTGTTGCTTGTTTACTATTTTACACTATTGTGATACTGTACATGATGTCCTCCACCCCGGAACGTTTCCGCCATTCTTGGTTTTGGGGTGTGACAAATTCTACGGGATGTAATTACATTTATTACTATAAAGTACTTGAATCAGTTAGCTGGGGCAAAGTCCTTAGATCTAGGGTTTAATTGTGGATCTTCGCATTTCAAGCTACCAGTATAAAATTGAGCATTGGATGAATGAGCGTCTATGAATTAGTTCATTACTTTACAACAGAAAAACCCCTTTAGCTGTAAATCCGAAAAATCTTAAACCTAAACCATAACATGTAATGCGACAAGATGCAGGTCAACTTAAATTGAAAAAGAAAATAGACATACTTGAAATGGTCTTCCAATTGGTGGAACAAGAACAATAGAACCAGGAGCCGATCGGAACAGAAGCAAGAATATGTCTCAGGCAGAATAAGTGAAACCCTCGGTCACACTGGTCACACAATAGGAGCTCCGATCCATAGTCACCTGACCCACATTCCTCACATCTCACAGTTAGAGAAGAACAATTGAAGAAAGCATGAGTGAGAACGAAGATGACGTGTGCATCGATTCAGTTGCTAAGGTTTCTGTCCTTGCCGCTTGTTCTAGCACTTCAAGTAAGAGCATTACAGAGAGTGTCCATGGGGTCGTTGTCAAAAAGGGTTGATTAGGGTTACGGTTTTAAAAGACAATGGGTGGAGAAAACTAAGTCAATTGTTACCTTAATTATAGTAAATTATCTGTGGAAAGTAATTATCAAATTACCGATTTACCCTTATTTATTTATTGAATTATTTATTTTTATTTTAAATTTTGATTGACCGACATTTATGCATACGATAACAAAATACTTAGTTTAAACAAATGAACCTATATATATATATATATATATATATATATATATATATATATATATATATATATATATATATATATATATTATAAATATATATTATAAAAGGGAACCCACGTTAGGTATTAGGTGAACTAAAGAATTCTTTGATAATGTTATAGAAACATCTCTCTCTCTCTCTCTCTCTCTCTCTCTCTCTCTCTCTCTCTCTCTCTCTCTCTCTCTCTCTCTCTCTCTCTCAAGTTTTCATGTTACTTCTCAGATTTTCTCTCCCCCATTTTAAAAAGTTACTCCCTCTTGCATAAATTTTCTATGTCTTTTAAAAAAATTAGTATAAAAATGTTGCCCACATTCTACTTTGGTGGCAAATCGGGCCATCATATCATGTTTTTGTCTGACACGACACGACACGATAATGTTTTATGTAACACGAACACGACACGACATGATGTCGTGTTTTTTTAACTAACACGAAAACGAACCGATTAAAAAAAGACAAACACGACACGACACGACAAAGATAACATAATAACAAAATTAGTTTATTTAATTAATATTTAATAATACATAACACGAAAAACACGACAAATAAATGTTAAATCATATCAATTTCGTGTCGAATTTTAAACACGAACACGACACGACACGACATCGTGCTTTTTACACTTAACACGAACACGACATAAACACGAATTTAAATTTCATTTTCGTCCCAATTTCGTTTTGTGTCCTGTATTTTTGTCGTGTCGTGTCAATAATTGTCACCCCTGCTTTCTTACATTGATATTGTTTGGGAAAAAAATTAAAAAAAAAAAAAAAAAAAAAAAAACCTAAGAAATCACGTAATTTACTCTCAGGAGGATATTATAAATATTCAATTAGTTTACTGGAATTATTCGGACAATGACAATCTATTATATATTTGGTACCTACCTTTCTAATTAATATAAATTTGTTTGTGTGACTGTGCCATGAATAAAGAAATGTCTGAAGACTGTGACGAAATAATATATCAATCCTCTCTTTTTGTTTGGTTAAATGACAAAGAATGTATAGATTCTCTTAAGTCGCTCCAAGTCGTCCATATTACCAAATCTATTATATTATTTTTTATTTTTATTCTCTCAAATTATGAATCAGTCATACCCATTAATATGTAGTGCAAAGAAAAAATTATGTTATTTATCCTAGGCTTCATTTTAGTCAGGTAGTATCTATTAGAAGATTACAACCACATCAACGATTGTTTTTCAAGGCGAACCTGGAGAAATAGGTACCCTTACGCTTTACAAGTAAGCTTATTGCTTACTCAAGTTTGGACAACTTGAAGAGAAAGGATCCTTTCATTATCCATCATAGACATGTATTGTAGTAATATAGATGTTGAGTACGTAGGGCGGGAACAAAAGTGAATGATATCAAAACTTCCAATGTCAACTAAGACCACAGTACATTCTTAATATGTCATTGTATTGTGTAGGTTTGTTTGGATATTTTCGGTGACAAAACTTCCATGAATCATAAATATGCATCATCAGTAAATTGTGACCGATCATGCATGTCACATACTAATAACGGGATTTAGTGATGGATTTTCGATGGCCCTAATAACAAAGGATCTATGTTTTTTTTTTTCTAATTGATTGCAACATACAATGAATGTCACGAATCCTAATGAAACCCTAGTATAATCGAAATACAAGAATTATTGTTACATGTCTTTGCTTTGTTGAAGTAAACAAACCACTTCAATCTCGTGTTTGTTGGTCTTGAAAATCTAACACCAAAAAGATGATGCCTTTAATGGTTCACACCCTAAAGCATAAACCCAAGAATGAGGAAGAGAGAGGAGACATAAGGGAATTTTCATTCATATGACTTTTGGTAATGTCATGAACGAAACTTGCAAGCCAAGTGGTCATATTTATATCTAGGGGTCACAAGGATAAACATTGATTTCAATTTTACTATAATAATATTTTAATCTATTCAATTTCTTATCCCTAGTAGTAATCAGAAATATTCCAGAAACCCTAAAAGGCTCCAAAAAATTGTCCAACCCTAGGAATAATCTAGAATTGCTTATATTGTTCAAGGATTGAACAATTACAATTTAACTCTTACACTTTTAATTAATTTCAATTAATACTAAATTATTTTCAAATTAATTCTGATTAATAGTTAATCAATTGTTATTTATTTATATTAGTTTTTTAATTCTATAAACTAACAAAACAATTATTTAATAATTGACCTCATATTAATTTATTAATCACATAATAAGTCATGAAATCAACTATATATTTCCAATTAATATATTAATCGCATAATATATTAATAAATTATTTTCCCATAATTTTCAATTAGTTTATTAATCATATAATAATCTAATAAATTATGATTTTCTCTCCTAATATAATTTGTATCTATTTTGGTCATTAGGGCAACCCAAGAATACACCAATTTAGATATGAGCTTAGACGCCTTAATCTAACAGTCTCCCACTTGGATAAGTCTATAACTACAATTGCATGCATAACCTTGAAATAAACTGCCATAAGTGCTTTCCAAAGCCACTGCCGAAATCTGATTTAAATCAAATGTTGGGCCTAAGATAAGTGATCAACTATTCTTTGGTTCCATAAGATATCTTATAACCAGAGTCATGGATTAAATGATCAACCTCATGTTTATTTGTTTGTTTCTCAATTTCTCGATTTGTCGATCAAATTTCACACTACAAAATTGAATTTATCAGTTCAGTTCATACCAGGTTTAGTTCTTATAGATCAACTTAAATCACTAAGGGGCCCACAAATATCTCTTTTCCTATTGAGGAAAAAGGAACAATTAAACTTTTACTATATAATCATTCATTTTACTCACCAAATAATGCATGAAATTACACTTTATAGCACCCAGTTACAAGACACATTGGAGTAAACCAATGCATAACTGATTTGCAAATTATGACTTATATATATATATATATATATATATATATATATATATATATATATATATATATATATATATATATATATATAGGTTTAGGTTCTGTGGAAAATAAAAAACCATAAAAGTCATAAAAATGCATAAAAAATATTTAGAGATCACAAATCTTTTTTTTTATACTTTATATATATATATATATATATATATATATATATATATATATATATATATATATATATATATATATATATATATATATCTATAAATTGCTACATTTTCATTAAAATCGTTGAAATTTATTTTGAAAAAAAAAATCGATTTATTTTTTCAGCGAATTTGTAAAAATACCTGCGATTTTTTGGTAAAAAAAGTCAAAAAAAAAATTGTCGTCTCACCTTAACAGGTGAGAGAAACCTTAATCTAGATATTACCATCTATGAGAGAGAGAGAGAGAGAGAGAGAGAGAGAGAGAGAGGATAACATTGTATGTTTTAGTGCATTCTTGGAAGGAGTTTGAGGAACAAAAGGCTTGGAACGAGAAGGAGCACTTGGATCCAGTATTCTATCAGTGTTAGTTGCCATTTGGAGGTAAAAAGTTATCAACTTGACCATTTGTTCGTTAGATCTTTTCACTAGGGAGTTTATGGCCATTTCCATCTTCTCTTTGAGTCCTTTAGTTGTTTGAGCATGACTTGAAGATGAGACTTCAGATCTGGATAATACTAGCTCCCTTGGGCCTAAAGATTCAAGCTTTATCAAGCTATTGGCTAACCTTCATGCATTAAACCCTTTATTGAGCTTTGGGTTAGCAAACTTAGCCCTAGATGCCATGCATGGACGTAAAGCTTGCAGCTTTACATGTTATCTCAGCCTTAGAAGGCTAGATGTATATTATGGGCCTTAGTTATGCTTAAAAACATCTGAGTGAGAGAATTGACTGAAGGGAATCGACGAGTTGCTAAGCCAACTCGATGAGTTAGTTAGGGTTTTCCCCAATAGTCTGGACGCGTTACAAACTCAGCGAGTTGGTGAGAAAACTCGGCGAGTTGAGTTGGATTTTCCTGATATCTTAGACAAACGTAGGAACTCGACGAGTCGCAAAGATGCACTTGACGAGTTGGGTCAACATGGACTGTTGACTCGAGTGTTGACTTTCGCTGACTTTTAGGGTTTGGTCAAGTTATGGATTATGTAGACCATGGAGGGGTAAAATGGTCTTTCACCCTTTCTGAGAATTATAAAAGGGGTTAGCTTAACATCTTTAGATTTATTGTTATAAAGTATTAACTAAAGATTATTATGATATGTAGGTGGAGTCTAGACCGATCGTTGAGTACAAGACCTACTTGCTTACGTACGAGGTGAGTCTTCTCACTATACTTACCTGAGTGGTAATACTATGTGACCGGAGGGTCTTATTTGACTTACTGACCGAAGGGTCTTATGTGCTTATACCGAGTTATGTGACATCATGCATTTTGTTTTTGTGATTTATGATGTATATTATTTTTTTTTGCTTATTGAGTTAGGACCGGAGGGTCCTCACTGAGATACTGGACTGGAGGATCCAACCCAAGTTGTGAAACCGGAGGGTCTTCACTAAGACACATGACTAGAGGGTCCTTATCGAGCTATATCCATGAGAGACTAATTATTTGTGTGTGGTATTTTGGGGAACTCATGACACTTCGTGCTTACAGTGTTGTGTGAAATGTGTTTTAGGTATCTCTTAGGACCGTAGGAAGGCACCGACTTGATTGTACACACAGGCTTGAGACAATATTTTGAGGATTCTGGGATATTGTCAAACATTTTGTTGTCATGTGGTTTGAACAACTTATAAAATTGGGTTTTTAGAAATGCGAGATTCTGTTTTATGTGGTTTTAAAAATGAAAAAATATATTTGAATATTTAGAGTGTTCCAAGTTGGTATCAAAGCCTTGGATTAAGGGATTCGGATGTACTCTCGGGTATGTTTGGACGCAAACTGAGGATTTGAGAAAAATTTCTAAAAAGAAATGATTTTTCTGAAATGAGTAAGAGCTTGTATGAGAAACCAGATGAAGCAGTGTATACAATCAGCCAGAGCCCCAACGGTGATTTCCCAAAATACCATATCTTGTTTATATTATGAGATACTTATGAGATATTAGAGTTGCATGCTAGAGGATAGGCTAGGTCTTTCAGTAATTTAGAGCAAGATTTGCCTGATTCATGAAGCCTTAGCCTAGGGGATGCTATTGACTAATATTATTTTCTATTTCCTCAGTATGCTGAGTAGGAGTATTTAGCAGGAATATTTTAGAGAGAGCTTTGAGTCGAGGAGTAATCTGGGAGAGATTGGTAGATATGCATTGAGAAATCTACTGAGAGTGTAGTTTGATATCCGAGAGGGATAGAGTACTTGTGAATTCCGTTCCTAGGAGGAGGACTAGGGGCGACTATGGGTTGGTCTGGAAGGTAGTATTGGGCCCGTACTACTTGTAACATCCAGTAATTCCATGTATCAGAATTTGAGTATTTTTTTATTGGGGAATAAGGAGACTCGGCGAGTTGACGCCTCAATTCGTCGAGTAGGATCGCATTTTCGGGACCAGTTTAATGAAGGGACTCGACGAGTCGGGTATTTGGACTCGCCGAGTGGCGCTGTCCAGGAAAACCCCAATTGTCCGGGTTTGGGACCTATTTAAAGTCCCTTATGGCCTCCAGTGGCCGCCACCTACACCTTTGAGAGACTCCTATCGAACCAGAGAGCTGAGAGAGTGAAGAAGAGCCATTTTGGAGCATTCTTGAAGTGGTTGTGCAATGGAGTAGTCATTTCCAGCAAAGGGAGGTCAAGGGGGTGTCGATTCAGAGCTTCTGAGCCTGTGTCTTCACCATAGAGGTATCAAATCGTTCTCTCTTTTCTGTTTTGGGTAAGATTGGTGATTTTAGGGTTTTCTAGCTTCTTTTATGGCTTGATTTGTAGAGTATAGTGTCCCATTGAGTGTGAAGTCATAGATTTGGACCCAAAGAGGTCCAGAGAGTCCCTTCCATACTGCTTTATGCATTCTATTTGGAGTTTTGAGCTAGGGTTGTTATGTAATGAAGGGTTTCACCCAAATGAGCTTGTAGAACCTTGCATGAGTGCCCAAGGTTCAACCTTTTCGTGGTTATTGGCTTTGGGGGAGTTAGATCTATGGGTTTGTGAAGCAGATCTGACCTCAGAAGGTCAGATGAGGGTTGTCATGGGAGCAACTCGCGCGAGTCCATAAGCAAAGTCGAGTCGGGGTTGCCCCGCGTTTCGTTGCTGAGTAACTCGACGAGTGGAGAGGGGACTCGTCGTGTATAAGAGGTTTAAAAAGGATTTAGAGAACCCGCATGGACTCGCCGAGTCACTCTTGTGTACTCGCCGAGTCTGGTCAGTGTTGACCGTTGACTTGAGTTGTCTTATGTTGACTTTGGGAGTTTTGGTCAACAAAGGTAATAGAGGTCAGGGAGGGGTAAAATCTTCTTTTACCCATTACCTGACTAGAGAGGGAAAGAGTAATCACCGGTTAATTAGAGTTGGTACTTCGAGGATTAATTAGAGATATTTGCCTTATGTGTTAGGCGGTGGCGAGTCCGAGGTTCGCATGTGCAGATAATTGCTTTCTGATTTCCAGGTGAGTCTTCTCACTATACTTTACCTTGAGTAGGTAACCAGAGTTATGTGGAAGAGTATTTGTATGTTGTGTATGTTATGTGTTGTACTGCATTATTTCTATGTGATTTATGCTGTGCATGTTTACAGAGTTAGAACCGAAAGGTTCCCAGAGTTAGAACCGGAAGGTTCACAGAGTTAGAACCGGAAGGTTCACAGAGTAGGGTCCACGGAACCACAGAGTTATAGCCTCGAGTGGCTAATAGGTGTTACGTGTGTGGTATTTTGGGGATCTCACTAAGCTTCATGCTTACAGTGTTTTGTGTTATGTGTTTCAGGTTTTCTCTCAGGATCACGGGACGACACCGGCTCGATTGTACACACCAGAGAAAGAGTCATGTTTTGAGAATCCTGGTTTGTTATGCAAGTGAAAATGGAGTTATGTTTTGTAATACGATTATGAATAAGATTTTAAGCAAAGTGTTTTTAAGATTTAAACGATTATTTTTAAATGAAAATTTGTTTTGAAATTTTCGGTGTTACAAGTTGGTATCAGAGCCTTGGTTTGAGGGATTCGGATGCGCCTTCGGGTAAATCTGGACTCAAACTGAGGATGTAAGAAAAGTTTTCAAATAAATAATTTTTTTAAAGCGAGTAAGAGTTCAAAGAGAAAGCGAGAAAGAACAGTGTGTACAATCAGCCAGAGCCCGAACGGTGATTTCCCAAAATACCCTTTACTTTTGTGTTATGAGATATTTTTGATGCACTTTATGAGATATTATTGCATGCTAGAGACAGGCTAGGTATTCCATATCTTAGGACTAAAGTGGCCTGATTTGTGATGCCTTAGCCTAGGAATTTCTGTTATATGCGATGTGCTTTTGAGTATGTGATGAGTGAGAATATTTAGTTGGAATCCTTTAGGGGATTTGAGTAGACGATTGATCTAGGGGAGACACCTAGATAAGTACCGTGGTACTTAGCGAGAGAATAGTTAGAACCCGCGAGGGGAAGAGTTGCAGAGTTCGGTGGTACTTTCGAGGATGAGCAGAGCAAGCGGAGTTATCACCCAGTGTGAGTCATATATATTCTTCGATGCTCGAATGCTGCTTGGTTCGTGCTTTGTGGAACTCTCGATGATGGGAGTCAGCTACCAAGCGAATATGACGATATTCAGGAGGTAGATGGCTGGCATCATTAGGAGCTCTTCAGCAGCTCAGGGCAGAGAAGTGTGGGAATTTAGGAAGAGCTTAGGGAGTAACCTTAGCCATATTAGTGCGCTGATAGAGTAGACAATTTCGCTGGGGAGCGAGCACGCGACGGAATTGGTGAACGAGAAGGTCGAGCAGCTACTTAGGAGCTCCAGGATATTCCGTGTGGAAAGTATGGGTAGATGTGGCAGGTAGTATGGGCCCGTACTACTAAAAGCAGAGGACCCATACTTGATACAGGGAGTATTCTGAAGGTTCTAAGGAGCGGATTGAGGAGTGATGTTATGGTTCGAGTACCATACATCAGAGCGGATTGAGGAGTGATGTTATGGTTCGAGTACCATACATTGGAGCGGATTGAAGAGTGATGTTATGGTTCGAGTACCATATATCGGAGCGGATTGAAGAGTTATGTTATGGTTCGAGTACCATACATCGGAGCGGATTGAGGAGTGATGTTATGGTTCGAGTACCATACATTGGAGCAGATGGAGGAGTGATGATATGGTTCGGGTACCATACACCGGAGTATATTGAGAAGAGATGTCATGGGGTGAGTACCATGGTTCGTAGTGAATGATGCTTGTGGTTCTCCGGTTATTGGGTCACGATTGATGAGGTAGAGATTGGACGCTATGGGTTTTAGGCCTGTGGGCCATGATTGAGTTCGAAGAGGCGTCCCTTGAGAGGGAGGTCGAGAGCCTTTCAGAGTATTTTGGTAAGGAGTCAGAAGGAGGAGAGAATTTCGGTTTGAGTTGAGCAATCAGCCGATAGAGAAGATGTCATCTTCTATGACCTGGGTGGTGCTATTTATGTTCGTGTGCGGAACATGAGAGGCATGATTTTTAAGTTTTGGGTTTGGGGGTAAACCCTACAAGTTGTCATTGATGATGATTTTCCATCAGAGTATCAGGTAGCATGTGTGCCGCGAGGCAGTGATTTACCATGAGCAGATAGTCAGGTGGGACTGAGATGGTCGAGGACCACGTTACACCTATTTGAGTATAGTAGGGCGTATTGTAGAGGTATCAGTGGCGAGTCCAGTCGAGTTAATCAGTGCAGTGGTTTTTCTATCTATGTTGGGTATTGAATATGGGAGTGGGTCCCTGTTCTTCGGATGATCCATGTGTTGGAACGTCGGTTGATGAGTCGAGGTGGGGGAGTATGATGATTTCGTGGTCCAGTCTACGAGTCAGTGATGTTTTTGGACAGTTGAGTTGTTTGGTATTGGATTGGTATGAGACTTGGAACGACTAGAGGCAGTCGTGACGAGAAGTTCTTGAGGATTTCATCTGAGGTTCAGAGTTATGAGATGGATTGATTTCCTTAAAGGGGATTATTGGGCGTTGCGTAGCACTTTTTAGGTGCAGGTGCGTTATTGCTGGTGAAAATAGTTTGTGAGGTTGTTAATGTGTCAGATAGTGATGGTTCGAACATTAAGTGGGGGAGAACCGGGTGGTTTATTGAGAGAACCAGAGATTTGTGCAAGAGCGGTTAGGGGTTGGATACAGAAACCTGCGGCTTGAATTCATGAGATCAGGGTCATTAGTGATCAAGGAAAGGTGTAGGGCGAGATAATGCATGTGGTATATGTCTGAGAGAAGGATGGGTGTCTCCACGGCGGGTGGTCCATGGTCAGGAATCTGGTAGTGGTCAGAGTCGTTTCAAGTGGAAGACTCGTAATGATGGTATGGGCAGTTGAGAACTTCTAGATTGAAATATGGGTAGAAGATTGTCGAGTAGCCAACTCCCGAGCTGGGATGTGTATTCTTGCTTGGATTTTGAGCAGTAGTGGAAAGGGTTTTGGAGAATCATCAGTGTGTTCTGAAGAGTTAGCGCCTTCCTTGTATTCTAATTTAGTGTTTGGATGCACTGAACTTGCGCATTGAGTGAAATAGGAAATTATTATGGGATTCAGAGGAAATGTATTGTTGTATGTGTATGGTGATGGGAGTAAGGGAATCAGTGGTAGAGGCAGGACATTGTGATTCTCTATTAGGGTGTTCCGTGGTTTCCGCGTATAGCGTCCCGATTTCGGAGTTATTTAGAGTCTTGGGTTTAAGATGACTAGTGATGTATCATGTATCCACGGTTCCAGTGGGAGCCCTTCGTGTATTGTCATCAAGAGAGATTATTTAAGGAAGTGGATTTGCGCAGAGGTAGGTTCTGTGTTATGGCGGTTGCCGCCAGAGTTTGTAATGCATATCGGGGCAAGTGTGTGTGTAACTATCTATGATAGTCTTTGGTGCATGAGTTAGTGATCATAGTGTGGCTTTGTAATGAGAATGAGAGTATAAGGTGAAGCTACGGGGAGCTGTAGTATTCACCAGTCAGAGGGTGTTGTGATGCTACGGGGAGCCGTAGTACTCACGAGTCAGAGAGAGAGAGAGTCATGATGTTACGGGGAGCCATAGTATTCGCCAGTCAGAGGGTGTTGTGATGCTACGGGGAGCCGTAGTACTCACAAGTCAGAGGGAGGGAGTCGTGGTACTATGGGGAGCCATAGTACTCACTAGTTAGTTGGCGTTGTGATACTACGGGGAACCGTAGTACTCACTAGTCAGAGGCTGTCATAATCTTGCGGGAAGCCATAGTACCCACTAGACGGCAAGAGAGTGTGATGATGGAGTGTTCTCCGATAAGTGCATGATGTAGAAGAGTTTTAGGCTTGAGTAGCCCTAGTGTTGAGTTTTTGGAGCCTAGTGGTTAAACCGGGGCGAGACTGGGGTCTCCGTCTCTGTCGGGAGGGTCAGCAAGGCGCACGGGAGAATATGCGTAGCAGGTGCCAGAGGTTAGAGCTGAGTCGATCTTCGATTAGATTTTATTTTTTTATGAGGAAAAGGGAATTTCGTGACTTGCATGTCACTAGGCCGTGATAGTGGTCATAGGGAGGAAGTTAGTGAGATATTTTGGATCATGTTATGTGTGACCTTTGGGGGTTCAGCTGTGGGGCCAAAAGCTGACCTGGTGCTCGGTATCGATGATGAATATTAGAAATGAGCTAGAGTTTACCATGGTGATGTATGTGGACACTTCAGAGTGAGCGAACGATTCAGATGATCGAGGATATGTTTCGGGCATACGTATTAGATTTCAGGGGGAAATTGTGGCCCGTATTTGCCCTTGGCAGAGTTTTCCTATGATAACAGCCATCAATAGTGCATCAGTATGCCACCCTTTGAGCTGTTGTAGGGAAGGGGGTGTCAGATCCCATTTGTTGGGGAGAGGTAGAGAAACGTGTGATGGGAAGTACAGAGATCATGCATCAGACGTCAGAGCAGATACAACAGGTCAGACAGAGGTTGTTGACCGCTCAGAGTCGCCAGAAGAGTTATGCGGACAGGCACCGGTCCGAGCTCGAATTTTTGGTCGGTGACTGTGTACTCCTGAAGGTATGTCCTTGGGAAGGAGTGATCCGATTCAGGAAGAGGGGCAAGTTGGGGCCCCGATATATCGGTCCTTTTCGGGTGATCGCAAGGGTAGGCAGGGTAGCCTACCGGTTGGAGCTACCTGCAGAGCTAGGTCAGATCCATGACACTTTCCATGTGTTGCAGCTATGAAAGTGTATAGCCGAGGAGTCGACAGTAGTGCCATTAAAGGATATTCAGGTGGATGTGGGCCTGAACTACGTTGGGAGACCGGTGGCTATTCAGGATCGAAAGATCAAGGTTCTGAGGAACAAAGACGTGCCTCTGGTGCAGGTCCAGTGGCAACACCGGAAGGGGTCAGAGCTTACTTGGGAGCCGGAGCGCAACATGCGTGAGCAGCATCCGGAGTTGTTTCCAGAGTAACACTTCGAGGGCGAAGTCTAATTCTAGTGGGGTAGAATTGTAACATCCGGATATCCAGGTATGGGAATTTGAGTATTTTTTTTATTGGGGAATAAGGAGACTCGGCGAGTTGACGCCTCAACTCGTCGAGTAGGATCGCGTTTTGGGGACCAGTTTAATGAGGGACTCGACGAGTCAGGTATTTGGACTCGCCGAGTCGGCGCTGTCAAGGAAAACCCTAATTGTCCGGGTTTGGGACATATTTAAAGGCCGTTATGGCCTCCAGTTGCGGCCACCTACACCTTTGAGAGACTCCTATCGAACCAGAGAGCTGAGAGAGTGAAGAAGAGCCATTTTGGGGCATTCTTGAAGTGGTTGTGCAATGGAGTAGTCATTTCCAGCAAAGGGAGGTCAAGGGGTGTCGATTCAGAGCTTCTGAGCTTGTATCTTCACCATAGAGGTATCAAATCGTTCTCCGTTTTCTGTTTTGGGTAAGATTGGTGATTTTAGGGTTTTCTAGCTTCTTTTATGGATTGATTTGTGGAGTATAGTGTCCCATTGAGTGTGAAGTCATAGATCTGGACCCAAAGAGGTCCAGAGAGTCCCTTCCATCCTGCTTTATGCATTCTATTTGGAGTTTTGAGCTAGGGTTGTAATGTAATGAAGGGTTTCACCCAAATGAGCTTGTAGAACCTTGCATGAGTGCCCAAGGTTCGACCTTTTCGTGGTTATTGGCTTTGGGGGAGTTAGATCTATTGGTTGGTGAAGCAGATTTGACCTCAGAAGGTCAGATGAGGGTTGTCATGGGAGCAACTCGCCGAGTCCATAGGCAGATTCGACGAGTCGAGTCAGGGTTGCCCCGCGTTTTGTTGTCGAGTAACTCGACGAGTGGAGAGGGAACTCGTCGTGTCTAAGAGGTTTAAAAAGGATTTAGAGAACCCGCATGGACTCGCCGAGTCACTCTTGTGTACTCGCCGAGTCTGGTCAGTGTTGACCGTTGACTTGAGTTGTCTTATGTTGACTTTGGGAGTTTTGGTCAACAGAGGTAATTGAGGTCAGGGAGGGGTAATATGGTCTTTTACCCATTACCTGACTAGAGAGGGAAAAAGTAATCGCCGGTAAATTAGAGTTGGGACTTCGAGTATTAATTAGAGATATTTGCCTTATGTGTTAGGCGGTGGCGAGTCCGAGGTTCGCATGTGCAGATAATTGCTTTCTGATTTCCAGGTGAGTCTTCTCACTATACTTTACCTTGAGTATGTAACCAGAGTTATGTGACAGAGTATTTGTATGATGTGTATGTTATGTGTTGTACTGCATTATTTCTATGTGATTTATGCTGTGCATGTTTATAGAGTTAGAACCGGAACGTTCCCAGAGTTAGAACCGGAAGGTTCACTGAGTTAGAACCCGAAGGTTCACAGAGTAGGGTCCACGGAACCACAGAGTTATAGCCTCGAGTGGCTAATAGGTGTTACGTGTGTGGTATTTTGGGGATCTCACTAAGCTTCGTGCTTACAGTGTTTTGTGTTATGTGTTTCAGGTTTCTCTCAGGATCACGGGACGACACCGGCTCGATTGTACACACCAGAGAAAGAGTCATGTTTTGAGAATCCTGGTTTATTATGCAAGTGAAAATGGAATTATGTTTTGTAATACGATAATGAATGAGATTTTAAGCAAAGTGTTTTTAAGATTTAAACGATTATTTTTAAATGAAAAATTGTTTTGAAATTTTCGGTGTTACACTACTAAAAGCACTGAATATGTATGCAAACCAAGTAAGAACCTTATGATACTAAGGAGCTTGTAGGGGTGGTTAATCGAGTGTGTATTTGAGCTAGTCCCTAATGATTTTTGTGTTTGTGTTTCATAGAGACTATGGTGATTACCCGCAACAACACCGAGGGTAGTGGTACTAGTGACGAGGATATGCGCATGATCATTGCTGAAGAGGTGGCCGTAGGTATCACGGAGGCCATACCAGAAATGTTTGGGTCTATTCAGACCATGCGGATTGAGAAATTTGATGAGTCGATATGCTGCTGTCGCAGAGGTTGCTGCTGACGCAGCCACTTGAGCTGTAGCTGCTGCGAGGCCACATGGGGTGACTCATTGTTATTTCGGGAGTTCAGCAACATGAAGGCACTAGAGTTTGATAGGAATAAGGACCTGATTTTTACCATGAGATGGATCTCCGACATTGAGGGGTGTTTCTATACATGTTCATGCTCGGAGCACTTGAGAGTTCGGTTTGCACTGAACCAGCATCACTTAGGAGCGCAGGAATGGTGGAAGTTTTTTACGACTGATTTTACTCCTACAAATCATGCTGAAATAACTTGGGAGAGGTTTGCCCAGTTGTTCAAAGATGAGTATGTTCCCTAGGTGGATAGGGAACGTTTGGCCCATAAATTTCTGTCTCTCATGTAGAAGACCTAACTAGTGACATTGATTACGAAGATGTTTCATGACAGGACGTTGTTCTGCCCTGAGCACGTCTCTACCAAGCAGACACGTGTGAGTCGGTATTTAAGAATCTTGAGGAGAGATATCCGGGAGTTCGTGGTGAACTCGTCATATCGGACATTGGCTAAGTTGCAGACTAATTCCAGGAGGAGAGAGATTGATCTGGAGATTCAGACCAGAGAGGAGGAAGAGCATCAAAGGAGGGATAGGAGATCAGTACAGTCGCAGTCGGCGACGAAGAGGGCTAAGCTTGCTGTTTCGAGAGCATGAGGCAAGAAGGGCTGCACTTGTGGCAAGTGCGGAAAGAGTCATGAGGGATCTTGCCGAGCAGGGATTTGCTACAAATTGGCAATGAGGGGCATATGGCGAAGGAGTGCCCCAAGGAATTTTTCGTTTGCTTTCATTGCAACTAAATTGGACAACGGAAGGCCGAGTATCCACGGCTCACCCAGGGATCAGCCCAGGCTTCTTCTCTTACTACTTTACATGTTACTTATGGTCGGCCGAGGAAGGCCAAGGCTCCGAGAGCTTGTGGGAGAGCATTGCAGCTGACTGCGGAGGAGGTCCGCACAGCGCTTGATGTTGTTGCAGGTACGTATCTCCTTATTCATGTTATTTTGAGATTTGTTTATGTTTGTATTGTGTTACTTATAGGTAGTTTTTGTTACTTTTGTGCCTGCTTTGGTGTTATTTGACTCTGGTCTGACTCGATATTTCGTGTCCGTATCCTTTAGTCATCACATTAGTGGTAGACGCGAGGCGTTGAGTCGACCACTATGGGTTTCTATAGCCGATGAGCATGTGGTTCTTACCACTGATGTATTCTGGGGATGTGTATTAGAGATTTTCGGTGTTCAGTTTCTGATAGATCTGGTGCCGATAGCCATGCGTGATGTTTGTGTCATAGTTGGCATGGAATTGTTTAGCCGGTTTGGAGTTGTGATTGACTGTGAGCGTCACATGGTGACCATACAAGACCCAAGTGGGGGAGTACTAACTGTGTATGGAGAGGGAACTAGATCGGGATCAACCTTCTGCTCTACCGCCAGGGTGAGGCAGAGTCTACAGTAGAGGTGCATGGGCTTTTTAGCGTACATGATGAATGTACGAGTTGCCACTGAGAGGCCTAGTCCTATTTCCAATGTTCCAGTAGTGTGTGAGTTCCCAGATGTTTTCTCCAAGGAATTTTTGGGTTTTCATTTAGAGAGGCAGGTGGAGTTCCGGATCGATCTGATTCCGGGTGCGGCACCTATTGCCAAGGCACCTTATCGCCTTGCATCTCCCGAGATGCAGGAGTGGTCCTTGCAGCTTCAGGAGCTGCTGGGGAAGGGTTTTAGACCGAGTAGCTCATCGTGGGGAGCACCGATCCTTTTTGTCAAGAAAAAGGATGGTTCACACTAGATGTACATCGAATACTGGGAGTTGAACAAACCAACAGTCAAGAACTGCTATCTACTACCGAGGATCGACGATTAGTTTGATCAGTTGCATGTGGTGTCTTGATTTTCCAAGATTGATTTGAGATCTGGGTATCATCAGATGAGAGTCTGCGAGGAGGATATTCAGAAGACGGCCTTCCGAACCTGTTATGGGCACTACGAGTTTGTGGTGATGCCTTTCGGGCTCACCAATGCACCGACAACGTTCATGGACCTCATGAACCAGGTGTACATGCCCATGTTGGATCGGTCGGTGATCGTGTTCATCGACGACATTTTGGTGTACTCGACGAGAGATTCTTGGGGTATTGAGGATGGAGAGGCTTTATGCCAAATTCTCCTAGTGTGATTTCTGGTTATGAGAGGTCCAGTTTTTGGGACACATCATTAACTAGAATGGATTTTGGTTGACCTAGACAAGATTGAGGTAGTTATGCGATGGGACGTGTCGAGATCCCCATCCGAGATTAGGATTTTTTTGGGTTTGGTGGGTTACTATCGGAGGTTTATCAGAGATTTCTCCAAAATTGTCGTTCCTCTCACCAAATTGACCAGGAAGGGTGTTACTTTTGTTTGGGGGCCCATGCACCAGGTTTCATTCGAGATTCTTTGCCATATATTGTGTGAAGCTCTAGTGTTAGCCCTTCTGGAGGGCGTGGAGGACTTCGTAGTCTACTGTGATGCATCTATATCAGGGATGGGTGCCATGTTGATGTAAAGGGTGAATGTGATAGCGTATGCATCAAGGCAATTGAAGTTTCACGAGACGAGGTATCCCACCCACGATTTGAAGTTGGGGGCGGTGGTGTTCGCCCTCAAGATTTGGCATCACTATCTTTATGGTGTCCGATGTACCATATACATGGACCATAAGAGCCTGAAGTACCTTATGGATCAGCCCAACCTGAATATGAGATAGAGGAGGTGGCTAGATGTAGTGAAGGACTATGACTGTGAGATATTCTATCACCCTGGCAAGGCTAATGTGGTAGCCGATGCCCTAAGCCGTAGGGAAGCGAGTAATCCGATCTGAGATGTGTGTGTGAGGATGACGGTGATGACTCCATTCTTAGATACCATTTAAGAGGCCCAAGCGGTGGCCATGAGACCAGAGAACCATAAGAGAGAGCGGGTGATTTAGCATATTTCTGAGTTTGAGACTGATAGTTGGGGGCTTAAGACCTTCCGTGGGTGGATATGGGTGCCATATTCGGGGTGGAGCTCGATGTATTTTGATGGATGAGGCCCATAGGTCGAGATTCTCAATCCATCCGGTGGTCAACAAGATGTATTTGGACTTGAAAAGAGATTATTGGTGCCCCTGTATGAAGAGGGATGTGGCATGGGTAGTCGAGATATGCTTGACCAGTTGTCTGGTCAAGGTAAAGCACTAGCTTCCCCATGGCAAGTTGCAGCCTTTGGAGATTTCCCTATGGAAGTGGGGACAGATCTCGATGGATTTTATTACCAAGTTACTAAGGATTGCGCGAGGTATCAATTTGATATGGGTGATTGTAGATCGGTTGACGAATAGTTCTTACTTCCTGGCTATAAGTGAGAGCTCTTCTGTAGAGAAATTGGCCGAGATCTACGTTTGAGAGGTGGTGGCACGACATGGGTTGCCAACATCGATAGTTTCGGATCAGGATGTGCATTTTACATCTAGGTTCTGGAAAAAAATTCATGAGGAGTTGGGTACCCGGCTGCATTTTAGCACCACTTACCACCCACAACGAGACGGGCAGAACAAGAAGACAATTCAGATGCTCGAGGACATGCTACGCACATGTGTTATGGACATCGGATGAAGTTGGGTCACTTACTTGCCCTTGACTAAGTTTTTCATACAGTAACAACCATCACTCCAGTATCGATATGAATCCTTTTGAGGTTTAATACAGGAGGAGTTGTCGGACTCTCATCTATTGGGGAGAGGTAGGGCAGAGAGTGATGGGGAACACTGAGATAGTTCTCAAGACAAAAGAGCAAATCCAACAGGTCAGACAGAGAATACTAACGACCCATAGTCGTCAAAAGAGTAAACGCGGACCAGAGACGATCCTAGGTAGAGTTTCATGTTGAAGATTTTGTCCTCCTGAAAGTATCCCATTAAAAAGGGTGATCCGAGTCAGAAAGCGGGGAAATCCAGACCTTATATACATCGGTCCTTCCAAAGTGATTACTCGAGTAGGTAAGGTAGCATAATTGTTAGTGATGCTTGCAGAGTTGAGCCAGATTCATAACACCTTCCATGTGTCCCAACTGAGGAAGTGTGAAGCCGACGAGACGCCAGTGGCAATTTTGGATAAGAAGGTGATGGTCTTTAGGAATAAAGAGGTTCCCTTGGTTCAGGTTCAGTTGCAACATCGGAAGGGGTCCGAATCGACTTGGGAGCCGGAGTCCGAGATACGTGAGTAGTACCTAGAGTTGTTTTGGGAGGATGAATTCGAGGGCGAAGCCTGATTCAAATGGGGTAGAGTTGTAACATCCCGAATCCCATGTAAAATATTAAATTAAATTAAATTCATTTTGCCAGGGAAACTCGACGAGTTGGAGGCCCCAACTCGCCGAGTAGAGATTGAGATGGCCACGTTATTTTTAGATTCTACTCTATGAGTTAGGGGTACCCGACTTCGACAAGTAAGAGCTGAGTGTGAAAAACCTAATTTTCAAGGTTTTCACCATATTTAAAGGACCTTAAGTCCATTACCCCGCCTCCCTTATCACCTTAACACGCTAAGAGAAACCCTCATCGAGCTATTACCATCTGTATGAAAGAGAGAGAGAGAGAGGCTAAGATTATATGTATTAGTGCATTCTAGGAAGAAGTTTGAGGAGTAAAAGACTTGAAACGAGAAGGAGCTCATGGATCCAATATTCTTTCAGTGTTAGTTGCCATTTGGAGGTAAAAAGCTATCACTATGACTATTTATTTGTTAGATGTCTTCACTAGGGAGTTTATGGCCATTTTCATTTTCCCCTTGATACCTTTAGTTGTTTGAGCATGCCTTGAAGATAAGACTTTAGATCTCGACAATACTAGGTCCCTTGGGCCTAAAGATTCAAGATTTATCAAGCTATTGGCCAACTTTCATGCATTAAACCCTTTATTGAGCTTTGGGTTGGTAAACGTAGCCATAGATGCCATGCATGGACGTAAATTGTGCAACTTTATGTGGTATATAAGCCTTAGAAGGCTAGATCTAGAGTATGGGACCTTTGTTCTGCTTGAAAACGTCTGATTGAGTGAATGGATTGAAGGGACTCGATGAGTTGGTGAGCCAACTCGACGAGTTGGTGACAGTTTTTCCCGATAGTCTAGACGCGTTACAAACTGGCTGAGTTGGTAAGACAACTTGGCTAGTTGAGTTGGATTTTCCCAATTTCATAGAAATGAAGGAAATTGACGAGTCATATAGATGCACTCGACGAGTCGGGTCAACATGGAATGTTGATTCGTGTGTTGACTTCAGTTGATTTTTAAGGTTTGGTCAAGTTATGGATTATGGTGACCATGGAGGGCTAAAATGGTATTTCTCCCTTTCTGAGAATTAGAAAAGGGATTAGCTTAACATCTTTAGAATTGTTGTTATAAAGTGTTAATTAAAGATGATTATGATATCTAGGTGGAGTCTAGACCGATCGTTAAGTATAAGACCTACTTGCTTACATACGAGGTGAGTCGTATCACTATGCTTACGTGAGAGGTAATACTATGTGACCGGAGGGTCTTATGTGCTTAGACTGAGTTATGTGATATCATGCATTTTGTCTTTGTGATTTATGATGCATATTATTTTGTTCCTTATTGAGTTAGGACCGGAGGGTCCAAACTGAGTTGTAGGACCGGAGGGTCCTCACTGAGATACCGGACTGGAGGGTCCAACCCGAGTTGTGAGATTGGAGGGTATTCACTAAGACACATGACCGAAGGGTCCTTATTAAGTGATAGCCATGATAGGATATTTTCCAATCTCTATGGAAAATCTACAATCAATTCATGACAATCTTAATTCACTACTTACTTCCAAAAGTATGAATGACTTTGGAATTTTGAATAATAGTTAAATTACTTAGGGAAGTAAAACATGCAAAGTTAAATACAATAATAAATTAATTAACTATTGTATCAAACCCATTTAATATAAATAAGTCTCTATTATTTAATCACCATAACAATTAAAAATTTATTGATTGTATAATGTTTTGAGTAATCAACTAACCACTTGAATTAAACAACATCAGTCATGACATGTTACGAACATGCATACTATGCCTCTCTATGGTCCTTCCTTTGGGAACAAATCAACCGGGCATTACTCTAATGATGCTCATTTCATAATTCCAAATTATTATCGTTATATAATATGTAATGAAATTTCATCTTTACATGCATTCACCTTCTGTGATGCTGAGGTTTGAAAATTACAAAGACTGAGCCTTTGATATTATAGAATGTCCTAGTAGAACTTGTTTCTACAACAATTCCATGGTAATGAAGTGTCAAATTCAAGGTACACTCCTTAAACACTTCTCTTGCCTTAAATTTTCCAACTGACATGTAGATTCTACAAGCATCTCCCATCACTACAAGAAAAAGACTCTTTTATGATGCGCAAACCACGACACTCGTTGATTTATGTTACAGAAAAGAGAGTGACATTAAAAAAGTGTCATCTCTTCACAAAATTTAAGGATAGAGGACACGTATTATTGCATGCCTTTAAACTAGTGTCTCATGTAAAAAAATTAAAAACACGAAAGGAACTTTAAATAAAATGTGCATCCTATGTTAATGTCTTTTTATATTTTGTTTAAGAAACGCGCGTCTCTCTTCTTAGAGGGAAAATGAAATCCCCAAAAATTTTAAACCTCGCTTTCTTTTCCTACATTCACATCGATCTGTTCTCTAACATCTCCTCTTCTTCGTCTCCGCCCCTCACCCACCTCCACTACCTCCAACCCACACCAACTCTTCAGGCCTCACGCGGCGATGATGTTCAGGCCCTCTAGACCAACACTTCATCCCCCATCACCGTTCCATTTATGTGAGCCCTAAGTATTAACAGAGATGGAGAAGACTATGGAACAATCAATGTACATCATGTTTAAGGTTACATGTCTAAGATTTTGTCTGATAATTGTACTCTCTCTCTCTCTCTCTCTCTCTCTCTCTCTCTCTCCTTCTCTGTTTTTCTTGCAATTGATTTTTGAAAAAAAATATTGATAATCACCGTCTTCATCTAAGTCAAGAAATTTATGGATGTTTGATACACTAATCACTATCCTCAAGCCAATCCCAGAAAGAGTTGAATTTGATCGTTTTTCTCATGTTCGTGATGTTTTTCTTCTGAGAAATAAGTCAAAATATGGTTGATGTTTCATCCTCTACATGTCTCTATTACGCTTGAACCCTAATTTCAGACACCAATGTCTCCTCTTTTTTTCTTGCGACTTTATTCTCACTCCTTCTTGCCTAATCGATAAATTTCCACCATGAATATAAGCGATAAAGAAGTTGATTACCAACCTCTAACCTGGTGACTAGCAAATAAAAACTTTTTCCATTAATGGTTCATGTTTGTGGTTTGTCTACATCATCATCAACATCAACAAAACGACCCAAGTACTAGTCAATGAAGTCAAAGCTACATGCAAATGGAAAATATCCACCAATGCTACTCAAATCACAGAAACATAGAAATCTTATGATGTTCAACTTGAATTCAAACATGGGATTACTCAGGTAATTAATTGTATCCCCATATAAACCTCTGACTTCTTTCCTTACTGAGTTTCTCATGATTTGTGCTCACAAGTGCATGGTGTTGGAGGTTAAAGTGATAGAAGATCTTGGAGCAACCATGGATGTGGTATTGGTTAATGGTGTTCTTCATGAAAGAGATGAGATTGTTGTTTGTGACTTTCATGCTATTAAATATTTATATTTTTTGATCCAATGAGCTTATTATAACTCACTGTTAATCCAAGTCAATTGTATTCTATGATGCCATGTGGCATTGATATTGTTCAGCTCCTTAACGGAGACAATTGGTGATTCTTTTCGACCATATTTTTTTGATTTACAAGCACTTCTACTCAAGTGCCTACAAGATGAGACTAGTAATAATGTTAGAGTGGCTGCCCTCAAGTAATGTTCTATGTCATTATTTCTCTTTTTAAATTTGATTTTTTAGACACAATTATAATGTTGGCATCATCTTAAATAGGGCTATTGGATCTTTTATTGAATTCACTCCGGATGTATCTAAAGTGGTAAGTCTATTTGTTCCCTGGAGTGTATTATTGTAATTGTTATACTTGTTCTAAAGCTACATCCCTATCATATACACACATATTAAATTTGCGAATTTATCCCAAGCATATTAAATGACACTTCTGCCACTAATGGCATTAGTTCTCGTGATGTTACCCATATACAGGGTTTGTGGGCAAAAGTGGTAAATCATGTAAGAAATCTTTCTGCTGAAGTCGCTGGGAAGGGTTCTGCCAAAAAAGATCTCAATAGCGAGCGCAACACCTTTAGGGATATTCTTTAATTTTTTGAGGTATTTGTCCATTAATTTGTTTGAAATGATCGATAATTCGATATACATGTTTTTATTATTTAATTTTTTTTGATGAGTTAAGGACGGTTATGCCCCTGAAACGTCCATGAAAATTGCTGGAGAGTCGCTTAAACATGAGGGTAAAGTAGTCTTTTGTTCTGAGATGGTGCATTTGATATCAAAAAGAAACAATATTTATATCAACATATACCATTACCTATTCAAAACACTTATAAATTCAGTACTTAATACGAAAAAAAACATGTACTTACGCGAGCAGAATCTAAAATCAGTAGGCTGTGTTGGTGCATCCGAATTGAAAGACTTTTCAAATGAATTCCAACTATAGTTCTTGAATGTCTATTGTGCTGGGAATAAAAGGGACTACATAATAAGTTTAAAAATGAATCCATGATTATTTAATTATGTATTGTAAATGTAAATTTGTAATAAAGATAAGATTGAAACTATTATGCTTTATCCGCGACAATAACTATGTTGTAGGCTGGTTTTGGTTTGGTGGGCATATTATTATTATTATTATTATTATTATTATTATTATTATTATTATTATTATTATTATTATTATTTCAAAAGTAAGACCAATCCCAATTGGCAAGAAGCTGAATACCCTTGACTCCCAAAAATTTGTTGTCATTATTAGATTTACTACTGGAAGTGGAAGTTGTAGCAGTATTCAGATATTTATCCATTGGCCCAGTTGTAACTTGGTAATCCGGGAAAAACTAAAAAAATAAAGTGAGGGCTTTGATACCGGTGATGACGTTAACATGGACAAAAGTGCATGGAGGCATAGGTAAAGATGGAACACTTCAGCCATTGTTGGAGGCTGAAAAAGTACCTTATACAGTGGCATTTAATTTTTTTAACCAACATTATTAAAAAAACATTATATTTTTAATTTTTTATTCAGTTGAATTCGTCTATTTATATAGGTCCTGGATTTTCGGCTTCAAAGATATGTATGGACAACGTTGCAACTTCTCTCTCTGTTAATCATGTATGTCAAGTTCATAGAAAGGGAGCTCTCTATATTGACATGTCAAAGGTAATAGTTAATATATAAATAATTCTTTTGTGAAAGATTACAAATATTGGTATATATTTTAGTGTAGAAAACTGGTGTCAGACCTATCTATTTTGCACAGGAGCTCATCTCCACGATCTTATTCACATATGCCATTTACATGGTTTGCTTAAACCTGACCCATCTATTTTGATACTATACAGTTGGTGGAAAAGCATGTCACATGATAATATTTTTATTTTTCTTTTGAATTATTCTTGAAATATAGTTGATTTTCCTTGTTCAGAGTAATGGGTGTTGTTGTACTTCAAAAGTATAGTGTTGTGTCAAGTTCTTCTTACACCCCAAAAGATTCAAATAAAGAAATAGCACAAGAGAAGATAAAACTTCATCTTCAGTTCTTTTTTTCTTCACATGTCTAGTAAGCATTAACCCCACATCATGACAAATCTGGAATTCAATGTAGAAGTTGTATGGAAGGAAAACTATGGTAGATATGAGAGAAATTTTGTAAAAACTTAGGTCTAATTGGGGAAAGCTTCAGTTCCCTGATTTTCTTTATTAAGTGAGAGAGGAAAAAAAGTCGGTAACCTTTGTCATGTGTTATGAATTGGTTTTATGCAGAATGTGAGAACCTTTAAGGATGTAACTTCAACTGATACACTAGTTTCTTGGAGCATGATAGGAATCCAATGCTTTATCATCAGGTATGTATGCTTCAATATATGTCTAATATTTTGTTTTCTGTTTTATGCCCTTGTATACATCTATTTTTTTAACAATTTTTTGTCCAAACTGCATTACATATTGTTTTTTTGGTAAAACAAAAATAATGACTTAACAGTTTTTGTCCAAAATGCCCCATACATACTGTTTGTTTGATAAAAACATTATGATTTTAACAATTTTGAACAAAATGCCCCTACATTCTATTTTTTTTTTGTTTAAAAAATAGTGATTTTAAGAGTTTTTGACGAAATTGCCCCTGAATACTTTTTTTTTGATAAAAAATAATGATTTTAACATTTTTGACCAAACTACCCCTATATACTATTTATTTTGTTAAAAAATAGTGATTTCAAGAGTTTTTTGACGAAAATCCCCCTGAGCTTGGGAACTTGGACACACATAATTATGGAAGAGGAAAGCGAGCAAGGGAGGTTTTTTTGTTTTCCGACTTATATATTTTGGTGCATTTTGTTGTTTGAATCCATGTTATAATTTTTTTATTACTTTACTTAGGTGCGATCTTATGAGGAGAAATTGACAGAAGATGAATTTGAGAAAAATGAGTCAAGTTGAAGCACCAGAGTCACCAAACACTACCAAGGAAGAAGAGGACTTGGCTGGTGGACAGCAACCCAGTACACCAGGTGGCAAACCAATGATATGCAAGATTTTTTTTAACATGATATCTGAAACAAGAAGGTGACCCATAATAGCAATGTAGTATTAGGTTATATAGTTAGGGAAAACCTTTTATTAACAATGTACAATAAGATCCCTTGAATATCAATGTATTACAATTTTTTGACATGATGTTATTGGATGAAATTGATGGTTTTGGTATATATTTTTTTCCATATTTTTGTATTATGCGTAAATGAGTATCATAAAGATGCGTCGTAAACGGTTGCTGAAGTTTATGACACGCAAATCCGCGTTATCTTCATTTATGACAGGGGATTTAATGATACGCAATGCGTGTCCTAAACGTGCATTGTAAGGTTATGACACGCAAATGCGTGTCATCTTCCTTTATGACAGAGGCTTCCTTGATACACATTGCACGTCGTAAATGCGTGTCGTAAATGCGCGTCGTAAATGTGCGTCATCTATAAATGACGTGCAAAATCGTGTCGTCTCTCGTTATGTGAGGGACTTCCTTGACACACATTTGCACGTCGTCTGAACGTTTTACAACGCGCATTGTGCCTCGTAAAAGGTTGTTTTTCTAGTACTGCATTATGGAAAATTTTCTATATTTCCACATGAGCATTAATTCTGACCAGGAATCATCTCAATCCATAACGTTTCACTATGGTCCTTACCAATAATATCATACTTCTAAATGTCCATAAGCAACCAGTATGTGGTAAAACCTCAGAATGTTCTTGACAGTTGTTTAACAATTTTAATCACACAAAATTCTAATCCTTTTCACACAATGCTAAAGGAATTTTAAAATTTTAGAATAAATGAATATTATAGGACATGTGACTGGTCCTATTTCTGAAGCAGGTGGGACTTGATTCATTATGTCCTACATAAATACTTGATATATGTTCAATCTATTGCTATAATCTTTCCATATATCGAATCTCCTTTGTTAAAACATTTCAACATGATATTTATATTTGTCTTTGAGTAAGTTATACTAAACCATTCGATCTAAACCTTTAGACTCAAAATGAAGTATGAGTATCATCTCTCTTAAGTCTGTAATAGTGAATAATTTCTGAACTTTGTAGTTTGTAAATTGTAGACATTGTTCCTTACGGACAGTATTGTCAACATGCATTAGCAGCTCACCAATTATACTACCACTAGCTTTGACATGTACCTAATAATCAGATTGACTTATAGAATTCAATACCTTTTGACTTTCTTACAAAAGTGCATATTTCTATTACAAGATGCTTTGATAAATTTCTAACTAGACTTATGAAGGTTATACACCTTAGTTGGATAGCATATGTGTGTGTGTTTAAACCTTTCAAGACGAGATAGATATATCTCTCGAAGATTAAAACAATTCATTGCCATTCCTCACAATTCAAAATATGAAGAGGGGTGTCGTAATCATATTGTGAATTTGAGAATAATTAACACAACTAATATATGTATTGATCTTTATCCGATCTTTAAAATCTATTAGCAATAGTGTTTCCTCGTAATCATTTTCATGAATTAGAGCGAAAACTTTGCCACTCTGATTACAAGGTGCATACGAATCTATCCATGTGAATCTATCATTTCCAGCCTATAGTCATAAGAAAAGGTTTAGGATAAACCAAATTCAAATTTAGTTTTCCTTTGTGGACTGAACTTTACAATTTTAATTTCTTGCCTTATGGAAGCTCAAAGGCCTACTAGTTCTTCCATGATGTTATTAGCGCGCTCATATTGATCAGTGTACTTTCATTGACCAATTTTCTTTACTTCTGTAGTTAAATGAAGAACATAGAACTCATAAGCATTGCCAACTCAACTGGAAGTGCCCATAAATAAGAATATGTCAATTAAACACAAGAAGTCATTCAATCTTAGGTCGTATGCTAGTAATAACTAAAAGGATCATTGTCGGTTGACTCTTGAAACTCTCAAGATTAATAAAACTCTCACTGACTTCTTCACATATGAGTTTTTTTTCTCAAGGAACATTCCTTGACAAGCTAAAAAAATATTCAAAAGTTCATTCGGATTCCAAACACGAAAACACATATTACGAGGTGTTAGCAACTCCAATTCTACATGTCCTAGAGTAAAGAAAGCATTCTTTACTCCACATATTACAAGGTGTTATCAACCTTCTTAGTTTGAAATGAGTTTCAAAATATGATATATAATTACTAGAGCATGGCTCTAAAACTTAATTGGAACAAAGTATTATTCATCTTTAATTGAACCATTTCAAACAATGTTTGATTCCTTTTCTTAGTCACACAATTGCACTAAGATGTTCTTGGAGGAGTCAATTGCGATAAAATTCTACAATTACCAAGATGGTTGTGACAACCCGAAATTATTTCGTCGCCGTAACCCGTTCCGCCCGTAAAACCCATCTGTAGCAATTCGTTTCGATTTCGTTTTTGGGCTACGTTATTTAAATTTATATGTTTATTATAATCTTGTGAGTGTCCAAACTCCTTAGAAACTCATGTAAACGGCCCAAATTTTTAATTTGAAAATTTCTAAATTCGGCCCCGCCGGGTTACGACAACTTAATCGGGTGCGACCAAGAGCCCCGTTTAACGTCGGTATCGGGTAGAATTCCACCGTGTCCAAAACCCGAACCATATATAAAGTTGATTAAGCCTCATTTGAAGCTTTTTCACTCTATTTCTAACCTCTCTCCTCAAATCCAATCTAAGGGTCCAAAAATCACCAAATTAAGGCTCCAAATCATCAAGGTAACTACCCTAACTCCTAGTATAACATCTTTAACGTTCAATTTCGAGTTCAAATCATGATTTAGGACCATAAACATGTGTTTACGGCCCTGGAACATTCTTGGGCCATGAACACATAAAAGTGGGGTTTTTGAACCTTAAAACCCTTCCAAACCACCATTGGAGCTTAGATATGACTTATAGACTTATGGGATTGGACTTAGAACACCTTAAACTCATTATTAGAGGAGTACACATGATTTTACTACCCAAGAACATGCTTGGGCCATAAACACCCATTCATGGGTAGTAAACTCCTTCTAAGGTGTTAAATTGCACACTTACACACCTCCTAAGCCTTGAACAAAAATCTAGAAACAACCACAAACAAATTAGAAGCCTAAAACTTGCGGAAAACAACTCCCTAAGGAGTTCACGGCCGTAAACCCTCCAAAGATGGGTTCCTGGGCCGTAAACTCCTAAAACATGGTCAAAGGATGCCTTAAATTCCATCCAAGGCTTGCAATATGACTTGAAATCACATGTGATTGACTAAGGACCACCAAAACACTTTGTGTTTGGGTACACAATAGCTTCCGACCTTAAACACATAGTTTACTGCCGTAAACTCCTCAAATGGTCCTTAAAATGTGAAAACTACTTTCCCATGCCTTGAAACCAAACCTATAATTAACCCTCAATTGATTCAAGGCCATTTAACACCCTAGAATAACCCACCATGAGTTTACGACCGTAAACTCATGGGGAGTGGGTCAATAGGGCCAAAACCTCTCTTGAGAGTTTACTCTTGAATAGTAAACTCCATATCCAAGCTATATGTGTCCATAAATGTCACCCGGGTCCTTCCAAACACTTGTAATGAAGTGTTTTCGTACCTAGAAGTGTATGTCCTCAATTAATTAGTGGTTCAAATCCTAATTAGATACAAATGTGTATATTTTCTAATACATAGGAATCTTGTGCGTTTTCAAACCCCGAACTGACGTTTAGGATCCAAACCGACTCGTTCCTCAACCGGTGAGTTCATACCCCTACCCTTTTTCCATGTTTTTCAAATGTTTTCAGGGGGGAATACAAGCAAAAAGTACAAGGAAATCTTGTACTTAAACTATTATTTTCAGTTCAAATGTTTCATTTTTATATATGCTTTTAATATCGAAAATCGTACTAACAAATGGTTCGAATTGTAGAGAAAACTGTTAGCCTAAATGCAGATTACTTTAAAAGGTGTTATAAACTATGTTACATTTTGCAAAAGAAATCATACTAATCATAAACTAAGATTAATACTAATTAAATTACGCCCAAGAATATGAATACGAAAGTAACGAATAGGATAGAACGAATACGAATACGAAAGTAACTAATAGGAAACGAATACGAATACGAAAGTAACTAATAGGATAGAGCGAATACGAATACGAAAGTAACTAATAGGATAGAGCGAATACGAATACGAAAGTAACGAATAGGATAGAACGAATACGAATACGAAAGTAACGAATAGGATAGAACGAATACGAATACGAAAGTAACTAATAGGATAGAGCAAATACGAATACGAAAGTACCGTTAGGATAGAACGAATGCGAATACGAAGTAACGCCTTTGGATGACGCCAAGACTTCGGAAATACAGCTAGTGTACGCCTTGAGTGTCACCAGAGTGTCGAAAATAATTTGAAAGTACGCCTCTGGACATCGACAGAGTTTCGAAAACATACGCCTTTGGATGTCGACAGAGTTTCGGAGATACGTCTAATGTACTCTTTTGGAAGTCACCAGAACATCGAATATACAGTTAATGTACGTTTCTGAGTGTATCCAAATATTCAAAAATACAACTAAGTACTGTAGATAATTGACATTTGTGTGTAGGATAACAAAGATATCAGAATACCTAACTAATACTATAAGTATGGTAATTACTAGTATATCGAAATCTAAACTAAGAACTAAATTATTAGGAAAATATGGGATTTTCCTGGGATAACATAACAACTCGTAAACGAATCAAGTAACAAATGGATAACTAAACTATTAGGAAAATATGGGATTTTCCTGGAATAACATAACAACTCGTGATCGAATTGGTAACAAAAGATAACTAAACTGTTTTCATAAGAAAATATGGGATTTTCTTGGATAACAACGTTTTCAGAAGAACCAAAGAAAACTTATTCTTTCCAAAAAAAAAACTAAACCACTTATGAACTCACCAGCTTTATGCTGATTTTCAAACTGCTTGTATTCTCAAGTTAGCATTAGACAGGTACACCACCATCTTTTGGAGAAGACGGAGTGTTAGAAGACTCGTCTTTGCTTTTGTTCATATGATATATGTGTATAATACTTGTATATCTTTACTTTTAAACAAATGTAAATGATTCTATGTAATGTAATGTTTTGTGTTTACTATGCTTACTATGTACATTGATTGCGATATTCATGACGTCCTCCGCCCCGGAACGTTTCCGCCCTAGGTTTCGGGGTGTGACAGATTGGTATCAGAGCCCTTGTTTATAGTGAACCAGTATACCAAGCCTTACATGGTATAAGACTATAAACACTAAGGGGCCTAAGTGCTCTGAACTAAAAGTATACCTTAAAATATAAGTATTTTCGAAAGTATACAAGTATACCTTGTTAGATTAATGTCTAAGTCCATAACTATAAATGGTACGACTTGACCCGACCCGGCATGGTCCATTTGGGTTGCATGGCATCATGCACTTGGATAGACTAAAATGAGAGAAATAACACTTAAGGTTTATTAATATATTATAAGTTCTAATATATTAATAAGATTATTTAATTAGTATTAATCAATAATTGATTTAGAATTAATTATGTGATCAAAAGAAGACTAATTAAATATATGGGTTGATTGTGTAAATCATCCATAATTATATAGTGGGCTAATGCTCCATGGATTATCAAGTTGGGCTCAAACCCATTGGATGCTCCATGGTGTATTTGAACCCATGGATCCATGGAAATGGAAAGCCATGACAATTAGGGTTTACCCTAATTGTAACAACTATATAAGCATCTTATTGATGTGAGAATCGGCCACTAGTGAGGCATGGAGGCAACTAGATATGCATGGAGGGCAACCCGATTCTTGAAGTGTTCTAACTTCTCTCTATGTTATTCAAAGTGCTTATGGTGTTGTGTGAACCATTTGAGGTGTCACACTTGGGGCACTAGGCACTCAAACTTCATGAAGACAAGCACCAACAAAAGGTATGTTATTCTAACTCGTGTTATTCAAAGTTTTGTATGCTAGAATAGAATAATACCTTGGAAAGTTGATATTTGCATGTATAATAGAGAAAACATAGATCCAAGGTATTTAGGGTTGCATGTACACTTAGGAGTGTTAGATTGCTCAAAACCCAACAGTGGTATCAGAGCCTAGGCTTGTTTTCTTGTTGTACTTGCTTAAACTGCTTAAAATGCCTAAAAATCGACTTTTGGTGCTGTCTGCCCAGCAGACTCGCCGAGTCCATGAAGGGAATCGACGAGTCCAAGGCAAAATGCATCCAACTCGCCGAGTTTGTTCATGCACTCGACGAGTTGGAACCCCAGACAACATATTTTCGAGTTTTGGTGCTGGAATTGGTCTAGAATTATTACCTTTGACTGTTTTGGGCTTATAAATCTTGTTTTGAATGTGGTAATGATTATGTTAAACCAATTTCAATGCTATAATAAAAGTTTCAAGTTTATATGTGTTCATGTTATTCTTGAAAATTGTTGATTATGAATAATCATGATTATGAGTTTTACTAGATCATAGGAATTGTGTGCAAATTGTTTGGTGATATAATTCGTGATCTTGTTGAAAATTGTATGGAGTTCATAACTTGTCCTCAAGTTATGAATTTTCAAGAATTTTATGTTTCCTTGATTTATGAGTTATTTTAGATTCAAAATGAAAAAATTATGTTTTAGTTGTTTTCAATCCATATTAGTCTAAAAGAAGTTCATAAAATATGTTTTTGTAACTTGTCTTCAAGTTATGTGAAAAGTCATATTTACGAATCTTAAAAACTCATAAAAGTTTTGTAGGTTACATAAAATGTAAGAGTTTTTTCCATTAAATAGTTTAATGACTCCATAACTTGTCCTCAAGTTATGGATGTTGAAGAGACACTTCTTTAAAGGGTTTTTAAAGAATAAGGGGTTACATTAAAATGAAGAGTCTTCATTTTAATGAACCATTAAACTCATAAGTTATGATTTAAAGAGTCTTGAAATAGTTTCAAAACTTGCCCTCAAGTTTTGGAATTTGAAAAGTTACTCCTCATGTATACTTTAATTCCAAATTGAACATTGAAATTTTAAAAAGTTTAAAATTCAACCCTTATACTATTATTATAATTATAATTATATAGATGTGTATAAGAGGAAGTCAATCTTACCGTTAGTAGGCCTCATTCACGAAGCCGGTCTATAAGGGGGTATAAGGTTACTGCCTATAAAATGACAGTTTAATGGGTGTCCACTCTCACCCACCGCTTCCTTGACTGGTGGAGGGTCGCTAGCCAAACGGGTAGGAATGGACTATAATTCTCCCTTCATTAAAAGTATAATGAAAAATACTAAGTAACTAAACACTTATAAATTCCCAATCTTAGTTAGTTAGGAAAATGTGAAAAGGTGCTAGCTCATAAAATTACACTTTGTACCTTACCAAGTCGTTCGTGGAGCGTGTGTGGTTAACCGGCACACTAACATGGACTAGTAAGAGTGGCAAAGGGTAACTCGACTTTATTATAGATCGGTGGAGCGTGTGTGGTTAACCGACACATCGGTTAGGTAATATTGTTGAGGGTACCAAGTCAATTTGTATGGTTATTCACACCTTGTTTGTGATCCTCGGCATCCCAGTCACAAACTTGAAAGGGCACAATCGAGATTCAAACATGCCATTGAAAGTTCAATGTATCTCAAAAGATCTAGGAGTTACAAAACTAATAAAACCTAATAATAAAATATTTCGTTTTCATGGTGGAAATTGGTAAATCGTCATTTACCTACCTTCAACTATTTTATAATTTGGATTACGGCATCCCTCTTCCAGTTATAAATAGGTTGTTGGGTCCTAGCCTTAATATTTCATATTGGGTGTTATATTAAGGACTTTAAATCAACTAACTTGAATTTCTCCCATTATAGATGTCTAGTTTAGACAACTATGGTCTTCCCAAATCATTAGGAACAAGCTTCCTAATGAAGATGATATCCCAAATGGCAATGAAGGTGAAAGATCAATCCCTTTGTTGGGCATTTGTGGGACTAGAAATCATACTTCACTTCATCCACCTCCTCCAATAAATCTCCCTATCCCACAAATTTTAAGACTTGATAAGTTCTAAGTCACTCAATCCCTATTGGCAAGCAAAGTCCATATGTGCTTAGATCTTGGGGATTAAGCCACATATTGACAAGTCAGGAGAGTCGGGTGTCGAAGTCTCGAGGTAGCTGGCTGCTGAGTTGGTTCTTCAGTCACTCCCTGATGACAGGTCGCGACAAGACCCTTAATGATCTTACCTATTTGCTTGATGATGCTGAATCAGCAATGATTTGGAGCATTAGTAAAGCTAATTGGACTGGAAGATCTACTTTCCAAACCTATTTGGACATTGAAAATGGTGACATTGGAGGTCCAGAAAAAACTTTCTCTTCCCAATGGAAAGGGATCGGCCATAGTCAACTCGGTTGACCAAATGGTAAAGAGAAAGGTTAAGTCTGTGATAGTCCCATGTATCGTTTCCAAAGAGTCCATATGATTATGTTGCCAAAGGAAAGACATTGGTTGCGAAGCTGCTAAATTTACCTGAAACATCTTAAGGATGTTAAAGTCAATAGGTTTGACTCTACTTCAGGTAAAGTCCATTGTCTAACTCTATTAAGTTTCAATTCTGAGATTCTTATTGCATAATGTGACGAGGTCACATGTTGATGTTTTAAGAATCAAAGAAAAGGTGAAGAAACTTAAAGGAAGTATATACTGATTCTGATCGCGAAGATGTATTTCGATCGCGTGGTTCGGTGATCAGAATTTTGAGTTGTTACTTAAGATTTATGATATATTGCTTAGGAATAGATAACAACAAGTTTTCTATATGGATTGTAAGGATAAATTTTTCCGCAAAGTTTTAAAATAAAAGAAACTTGGTTTTGATTTTATTTATTTTAAGTATCCTTACAATGGCATTTGTGAAAAATTGTTGATTATATGTTTCCATTGATAAGCAATATTCGTAAATGGATTTGATTCTTTCATTAGTGGAAGTGTCATAATTTACTAAATAAGGAAAGATTCTCATCACCCAAGTTTCAGTCGGATAGAAACTTGGAATCATGCAACTTGTATTGTATGATCATGAGAATTTTTTATATATTTGGGAAATTAAGTCTAATTCCTTATTCACATGTATATGTGAATCAAGTGAAGGACAAAGGGATCGGATACACTTGGGTGTGCGCTGATCAGGTCCACCACAAAGTTGATAAGATTATTCATTATGATTTACTAAAGTTTAGTAAATATGGTTATACTTACAAGTTTAAGTATAGTTCTCTGTCATTGGAGAAGTTTCAATGATAGACATAATGAGTAAGAAGAATCAAATAAGGCAGAAAGATAAAAGTTTCTCTAATCTGAAGAGATGGGAGAGTACTTGAGTATCTTGTTTTATGATTATGTTAGTGATTATGAAACCATGTCACAATTGATCCTCTAAGGACACCTTAGTTCATTTTGTTTGGCTAAGGAGAGGAATCGTGAATTGTTGAAATGGTTAAATCAAAATATAAATTATACTTCGTTCCAAAATTAAATCTTAGAGTCATACTCCAAGATTAAGCCTTGAGTGACATAATCTTAAGAAAGGTTTAAAACACTTGTTAAATGTTGAGTAAAATGTGTTCTTACTCTTGTACATTTCAAATTGGTAAGTTGTGATATTATGGATAAAACAAAGACCAACTAAGACCAATTATGAGAAGTGTTTAACTTGATAAGAATCTACACTAATTCTTGAATATTCGTTTTTGTCAAGGAATGGTTCTTGAAAAAGAGAATCTTATATGTCAAGAGGTCAGTGGGAGTTTTAAAAGGTTCTTAAGATAGATTCAAGAACTAATCAAGAGTTTTGTTAATCACTAGACCACGACTTGAGGTTTGTAACCTATCATGTTGACATATTCTGTGCCCATTCCAGTTAAAGTTGGTTTTGCATTGGAGTTCCGAGAGTTCTCAACTGGTTGCATAACAACTTGGAAGCAATGGTAGGCCCTTGTGCTGCCAGGTGGCAAGAAATTAAGACTGCATAAGTTCAGTCAATATGAATTTGGATTTGTCATTAACCTTGTCGTGTGATTATGGTTATGTCAAATTCACATGGATAGGAACACATACACCATCAAAATCTAAGTATCATAAGGTTTCTCTCCGATTCATGAAAATGATAGTGAGGAAACTCTTTCACCAAGTAGATTTAAGTGGATAGCAAGTGTGAAGTTTGCATTCTCATGTCGTTAGTGGAGCGTGTGTGGTTAACCGGCACACTAACTAATGAGAATGGTAAAGGTTTAGACTCACATTTGAGCTATCTAAGGAAAGGTTTAGACTCCAGGTGTATGATTTGATAAAGTCTTATCAAGGCAATCTAGTACCAGAAATATGACTGATTTCTAGGTACATGTCAAAGCTAGTGGGAGCATAAAGTGTTATGCTAGTTAGATAATAATCATTATGCTAGTGGGAGAATGATGATTATGTTGCAAGTTAGCAATGTTAATTATAGAAGACAAAAAGTTTCAACTCGATTTGAAAAAGTTGTTTTACTATAATTAAGGGAGAGAAATTTATACTTCATTTAAATTCTACAAGCTTAGATTGAGATTTTAATCAACTTTAGTCAAGAATATATATGAATGTTATGTTGGAATGGTTCAACATAAGGAATTTATATATATGTTGCTTTCTCAAAATTCGATTATGATTACGGCATCCCTCTTCATAGTTCGAATTATGAGAACATGGCAAATAAAAATTTTATAGCATGAATCGTATCCCATATGCTTCGGATATAGGATCGATTGCATGTGTTATAATATTCATCCATTCTAAATTTTCCTAATGCTTAGGGCGTTAAGAAGGGAAAAGGGATTAGAACTGGATATGGCTAAGATGATTAAGCAATTGTCGAGAACAATTTGGGTTTTTCCAAAGTTTGGTTACTCGTGGACAATTGGAAGTATAGAGTAAGGATCGTATTGACATATTTTGGAAAGAGGCAACTCTTGTTCAAAGTGATGGTCAAGATGGGAATATGGAATTCTTTCCATAGGTGGAAGTTATTCTTTGAATATGTGTAAGATTAAAGAACTTAATGCAAAGAAGGATGTTCAAAGGAATGTACTTTGAATTTGAGATTTCATATTCATGGAATTGCTTTCCATTGGAATACTTTGTAATGTTTGTTGCCAAGTCTTTGTGACTTGTGTGAATATCATTACAAGAGGATAATTGCATAGATTACGGTAAATGACAAGAACTTGGTATTCTTACATTTACAATAAGGATTGGGATTGTGAAATGAGAATCATTGAAGTCATGTTCAATTGATATACATTTCACAAAGACATGACTATATGTAAACATAGTGTGCATACTTGGAGTATGGCATAGCTATTGTTTAGAGAAACATAGTATGCATGCTTGGAGCATGGCATCACTACTGTTTCAATTCAATTATTAAATTGATTAATCGAAACATGAATAATGAGTGATCAATATGGTGCTTAGATAAAGGTGTTTTATTTACGCTCAAAGTGTTGAGGCCATATAGGACTAATATTATTTCGTGTGTTACTTTGCATGTTTTGACTTCCAGAATAACTAGGTCATTCTCCTAAATGACCAAGTTATTCAAACCATCCATAGTCGGTCATATGTTGGAAGTAGATATGAATCAAGACTGTCGTGAATTTGGCTTGTATGATTTGTCTAAAGTGCTTTAGACGATGCAATAGTTGCTACAACATTCATGAGTACTCATAAGGGCTGAGTATTGGATTCAACCCACACTCATTTGGATTCACTTCATGGATTTTATCACGAGTGAATCGTGAGACGATAATATCTTATATTCTTCAAACCTAGAGATATGAGTTGTTGACTATGAGTTGGTTATACATTGATTGCACGTAAACGCATTGGTAACTCGATGTTATAAAACATGCCTTTGTGTATGGTTCAACAAATAGTTAGTACAAGCATATGAGTCGAAGTTTATCCATTCCTTTTACCTTCGGGATAAAAGCGATATCTGTGGGCCCCTCGATGATTTAGTGATGACAAAAGTAAGTGCTCGGTCGGGCCTGGACTGATTTGATTTGTTCAATTAGTCAGTCATAAATCAGAAATCGGGAAACAACAAATGGACAGAGAGAATGATTATAATCAATGTCTCAGTCCATATGATTATATAAACCCTGGTGGTTCAAGGGGTGGTACCCAAACCCAAAACCAGGAAGGTAATCAGGGACACCGGAAGGAGTGTTCCTATAAATACTTTATGAACGCAAAACCCACATTCTTCGATGGCACAGGAGGTGTCATTGCTCTAACTCGGTGGTTAGAAAAAAATCAAATCTATCTTCAAGATATGTGCCTGTTTAGAACCCGACAAGGTGAAATTCGCCGCCTGCACGTTCACCGATAAAGCTCTGACTTGGTGGAACGGTCGAGTCAAATCCTTAACTTTAACTATAGCAAATGCTATGGGTTGGGAAGTTATGAAGGAACTTCTGTTCGCGGAACACTGCCCTCGGGGTGAAATACAGAAGCTAGAAAATGAACTCTAGAACCTGAAGATGAAGGCTTCTGATATCGCCGCCTACACGTCCAGATTTGATGACTTGGCGCTTCTCCGTCCGGGATTGGTTACCCTGGAGAGTAAAAAGATTAAGAGGTTCATCTGGGGATTGACCCAGCCAACCAAAGGGAACGTTTTAGCTGCGAAGTCGGATACCTATGACAGCGCCAAAAGTCTAGCGCAAACCCTGATCGACGACAATGATGACCAAGAAGAAGCAGCCATCACTCCTGAGCCAACAGAGAAGAGTGGCGAGAAAAGAAAGTTTTGGAAGAAGTAGAAGAGTCATTCTTCCCCGGAGCCCTCGAAGAAACAACAGGTAATGGCAGTCCACGCTGCCACTACCCCTGCTACTGTTTCTGTTGTCGGTTCCTCAACCCAAGCACTTATCACCAGATATGCCGGTATCCTTCCGTAGTGTAACCGATGCAGTTACCACCATCGTATCCCTGGCCCTTGTCGTGCTAAGTTTTGTAAAAATTGTGGCCAGGAAGGTCACCTCGCGCGAAGCTGCAGAGCACCAACTCAATCAACTAGTCAAGCTTCTGGAGTTGGTATCGGTCAGACCTGTTACAGTTGTGGAGAAGATGGACATTACAAGCGAAACTGCCCTAAGGCAGCAACATCTGGCAACACCAGAAGAGTCCTAGCTATGGGACAAGAAGGGGCAGCTGCCGACCCCATCGTTGCCACAGGTATATTTCTCCTCGATGAATCGTATGCCTGTGATCCTTTTCGATTCTAATGCTGAAAGAAATTTGCTAAATATCCATTCAAACACCTTTCTAAACTTAGTCCTTCGTTAATAACCAAAACGTGTACTTTGAAGATGGTTAACAAGTGAGAAAGAGAACGCTAACGTCATACCCATAGGTTGTGTCCTTAATCCAGACGATTACTCTTTTTCATTCGATTAAATGGCAAACTTTTCATGAAAAGCTTTGATGCGATCATTAGCATGGAATGACTGAGTCTCATTCATGTTGTTATTTTTGGTTTCGAAAAGGTCGTTCGTCTAAATCTTTCCCCTGACCCAATTCTCATGATCTTCAACATCAAACCTAAATCCAACCTTCGCATCACTTCATGCATCAAAGCATAAAAAGTTTCCCTGAAGGGAGTGCCATGCATTCCTCGTCCGTGTGATCATCGGGAAACGGGAAGTCTGCAACTCTTTCCCTGATGTCTTTCCCGAAGATTTCCCGAGAATTCCTTCCGAACGTCTAGTCGGGTATCGCATCGACCTAATCCTGGAACTATCTCGTACCCAAACCTCTGTGAGGATGATGTGTCCAAGACAGCAGTCAAGGCTCGATATGGTCACTACGAGCTAGTAGTGGTGCCCTTCGGTCAAACCATTTTTCCCTGGTCAAGTAGTAAGCAAAGCAGTTATACTCGTTGACCCTTCCAAAAACCAAGGCGATAGAGACTTAGTTGGCACCAAAGATACCCATAGAAATCCGTCAATTCTTGGGTTCCGCTGGCTATTATCGCAGACCCACCCATAAATTTCTTTTAGAATCATCAAAACCTTAGCTACTCTGCCACATGATGATGTACCCTCTTGTTGGAGCTTGTGTTCTATTGAAGGTCTTATCCCAGAAGGGCATGATATGCTTTGGGAAGCGCGGAAAACTTCACCCGTAATACCTCAGACTTTTCGAAATCCACGCCAGAATCGGAACCGTGAACTACAAACTTCGACTATCTCAAGGACTTAGTAGTATCCATCCCGTCTTCCACATCTCGAATCTTTAGAAGCGTTTGCCCAACGAAACTCTAGTAATCCCTTTGATGAGACCAAAATCAACGAAAGTCTGAACCTCCATGGAAGAACAAATTGAGATCATGGATTGAGAGATTAAACGTACGAAACAAAGCCGCATCCCGATAGTGAGGGTTCGCTGGAACGTCAAGCGAAGACCCGATTCCACTTGGGGAGCGTGAAGATCCGAAGCAGTAGATTCATCCACATATCTTTTCATTTCATGATATGTATCTAAATCTTTGAATTTCAGGACGAAATTCCCTCTAACGGGGAGATAATGTGACAACCCGAAGTTATTCCGTCTTCGTAACCCGTTCCGCTAGTAAAACCCATCTTTAGCAATTTGTTCCAATTTCGTTTTTGGGCTAAGCTATTTAAATTTATATGTTTATTATAATCTCATGAGTGTCCAAACTCCTTAGAAACCTATGTAAACGACATAAATTATTAATTTGAAAATTTCTAAATTCGGCCCCGCCGGGTTACGACAACTTAATCGGGTGCGACCAAAAACCCCGTTTACCGTCGATATCGGGTAGAATTCCACCGTGTCCCAAACCCGAACCATATATAAAGTTGATCAAGCCTCATTTGAAGCTTTTTCACTCTCTCTCTCTCTAACCTCTCTCCTCAAATCCAATATAAGGGTCCAAAAATCACCAAATTAAGGCTCCAAATCATCAAGGTAACTACCCTAACTCCTAGTATAACATCTTTAACCTTCAATTTCAAGTTCAAATCATGATTTAAGACCATAAACATGTGTTTATGGCCCTGGAACATTCTTGGTCCGTGAACACATAAAAGTGGGGTTTTTGAGCCTTAAAACCCTTCCAAACCACCATTGGAGCTTAGATATGACTTATAGACTTATGGGATTGGAGTTAGAACACCTTAAACTCATCATTAGAGGAGTAAACATGATTTTACTGCCCAAGAACATGCTTGGGCCATAAACACCCATTCATGGGTAGTAAACTCCTTCTAAGGTGTTAACTTGCACACTTACACACCTCCTAAGCCTTGAACAAAAATCTAGAAACAACCACAAACGAATTAGAAGCCTAAAACTTGATGAAAACAACTCCCTAAGGAGTTCACGGCCGTAAACCCTCCAAAGATGGGTTCCTGGGCCGTAAACTCCTAAAACATGGTCAAAGGATGCCTTAAATTCCATCCAAGGCTTGCAATATGACTTGAAATCACATGTGATTGGCTAAGGACCACCAAAACACTTTGTGTTTGGGTACACAATAGCTTACGACCTTAAACACATAGTTTACTGCCGCAAACTCCTCAAATGGTCCTTAAAATGTGAAAACTACTTTCCCATGCCTTGAAACCAAACCTATAATTAACCCTCAATTGATTCAAGGCCATTTAACACCCTAGAATAACCCACCATGAGTTTACGACCGTAAACTCATGGGGAGTGGGTCAATAGGGCCAAAACCTCTCTTGAGAGTTTACTCTTGAATCCAAGCTATATGTGTCCATAGATGTCACCCGGGTCCCTCCAAACACTTGTAATGAAGTGTTTTCGTACCTAGAAGTGTATGTCCTCAATTAATTAGTGGTTCAAATCCTAATTAGATACAAATGTGCATCTTTTCTAATACATAGGAATCTTGTGCGTTTGCAAACCCCGAACTGACGTTTAGGATCCAAACCGACTCGTTCCTCAACCGATGAGTTCATACCCCTACCTTTTTTCCATGTTTTTCAAATGTTTTCAGGAGGGAATACAAGCGAAAAGTACAAGGAAATCTTGTACTTAAACTATTATTTTCAGTTCAAATGTTTCATTTTTATATATGCTTTTAATATCGAAAATCGTACTAACAAATGGTTCGAATTGCAGAGTAAACTGTTAGGCTAAATGCAGATTACTTTAAAAAGTGTTATAAACTATCTTACATTTTGCAAAAGAAATCATACTAATCATAAACTAATATTAATACTAATAAAATACGCCCTATAATACGAATACGAAAGTAACGAATAGGATAGAACGAATACAAATACGAAAGTAACTAATAGGATAGAGCGAATACGAATACGAAAGTAACTAATAGGATATAGCGAATACGAATACGAAAGTAACGAATAGGATAGAACGAATACGAATACGAAAGTAACGAATAGGATAGAATGAATACGAATACGAAAGTAACTAACAGGATAGAGCGAATACGAATACGAAAGTACCGTTAGGATAGAACGAATACGAATACGAAATAATGCATTTGGATGACCCCAAGACTTCGAAAATACAGTTAGTGTACGCCTTGAGTCTCACCAGGGTTTCGAAAATAAATTGAAAGTACGCCTCTGGACATCGACTGAGTTACGAAAACATACGCCTTTGGATGTCGACAATGTTTCGGAGATACATCTAATGTACTCTTTTGGAAGTCACCAGAACATCGAATATACAGTTAATGTATGTTTCTGAGTGTATCCAAATATTCGAAAGTCAACTAAGTATAGTAGATAATTTACATTCGTGTGTAGGATAACAAATATATCAGAATACCTAACTAATACTATAAGTATGGTAATTACTAGTACATCGAAACCTAAACTTAGAACTAAACTATTAGGAAAATATGAGATTTTCCTGGGATAACATAACAACTCGTAAACGAATCAAGTAATGAATGGATAACTAAACTACTAGGAAAATATGGGATTTTCCTAGAATAACATAACAACTCGTGATCGAACTAGTAACAAAAGATAACTAAAATGTTTTCGTAAGAAAATATGGGATTTTCTTGGATAACAACTTTTTCAGAAGAACCAAAGGAAACTCATTCTTTACAAAAAAAAAAAAAAAAAAAAAAAAGCGAAACCGCTTATGAACTCACCAACTTTATGTTGATTTTCAAAATGCTTGTATTCTCAGGTTAGCATTAGACAGGTACACCACCATCTTTTGGAGAAGACGGAGCGTTAGAAAACTCGTCTTTGCTTTTGTTCATATGATATATGTGTATAATACTTGTATATCTTTACTTTTAAACAAATGTAAATGATTCTATGTAATGTAATGTTTTTTGTTTACTATTCTTACTATGTACATTGGTTGCGATATTCATGACGTCCTCCGCCCTGGAACGTTTCCGCCCTGGGTTTCGGGGTGTGACAATGGTCATAAAACGTGATACTAAAGTACTCTACTTTCTTTTCAGATTGGAGAATCTTTTATCTTTATGTGTAATAGATTATTCTATTTGTGATGTTACTCCTTGAACCTTTTCAAAAAGTATTAGAATTCTGTTTATTCTAATTGACAAAACCATATCTATTGAAGCATAATAAATCATTTGGAACATAGTTATTGTCCCTTGCGGTGGATCTGAAAAGTCCATATCAACATGTACTAGATCCATTAGTCCTTCCTTTGCCTCACATAAACATGTGAATAATGAATTAATAATAATTTTCCAATGAACATGATTCTCACACATCATGGAATTCGAATTGTATGACTCCAATTTTTTGTCCAATTGAAACTTGGTGACGAGATTTCTTTTCACTTAGTTAATTATGATAGTACGACAAGCACATTCTAGAAGAATCAATATCCACTATTAATATAGCTATTATTAGAAACATGACCAACACATTCATTAATTACATTGCAATGAAGTATAAAATAAGGAAACTTCATAAACTAAAAATTCATTTTGTTTCTCCAAAGAAAATTGGAACTTGGCCTTACAATGCGTAAAATATATATATATATATATATATATATATATATATATATATATATATATATATATATATATATATATTTCTAGATATCTCCAAAGAGTAATAGAAGTCTATTAATATATCATAACTCCTTCATAATAGCTCCAAATTCTGACCATGAACAATGAGCCAAAACTCGATTTCCCATGAACAAATTTAGCTTACTTTTGCTTAAGCTCCATTCGTTCTTTTAGATCCTACAACCATCAAGATGTGATCATCACATCTTGTATTCGAATTCTAAGAATATGAACTTATAATGGTGTTAGATAACGGGTGTACTTCAAGTAGAGTCACACAAATTACCTTTACCATTTTCAAGATCTTTCAGGTATTTTAGCAGTTTCGTTTCCAATTTCCCTTCAATTGGTAGTAGAAACAAATGGAGTCATTGAGGTCAACTTTTGGAACAATCTCAAAACAAGCCTTTCTCTTTACCATATGATCAAATGTTTGACCTTTGTCGATCCCTTTTGATTGGGAAGAAAATTGTTTTTTTGATCACCAATGTTAACATTGGAAATGTCCATGGAAACCTTGGAATTAGATCCTATGAGAATTTATGCTTCAATTGTGTTGTTAAGCATTTTTGCTTCAGCAACCATCAACGTATGGGTCACATCTATTAGGGTCATATTGAGATTCCTCAAATGGAAGTTCTTAATGAACTGACCATATGAATTTGCAAGAGAAAGAAGAACCAAATCAATGTAATGTTCCGTTGGGAATATCACACCTATTCTTTCCAATTTGTCAATGTACGATTTCATTTTCAGAATAAGAGCATACATAAAATATTTATCTTCGTGTTTACATGCCAATTGGGCTTGAGTAGTTTGATATCTTTCAACTTAAGGAAAATGTGACGTTTGGTGAGTCACAGGAGGAGGATGTGCAAGAGTTGAAGGAGGACGATGTCCAATTCCACCATTACCCAAGGAAGGGAAGACATTTTCAACTTCACTAGAATGTGGAAGTCCATCTCTAGAAGATTGAGGAAAAACATTTCCATACGAACGATGTAGACAATTTCTATCTTCATAAGACATCTAAAAGTGGGAAAAGATTGAATTCAAGTTTGTTGATTTTAATCCTTAATTATTTACCTAAAAATTAAATTAAGTCTAAGATCCATATTTTCATTTTGTAATATAAAGCGGGATGCCATAGTCATATCACGAAACTATTTTAGGTAGGTAGAAACATTTCACCAATTTGAATCATATGAAACTCCTAGATTTATTAAGATTCATTTAACCTTATCAATGCCATGTTTAATCTCAGATTCTATTCTTACCAATTGTGACAGGGATACCGAGGATCACAATTAAGATGTGAATAACCATGCAAAAATGCTCAAATACCCTTGACCGATTTATAATCCCTCATTGATGTGCCACTTAACTACACATGCTCCATCAACAATTATAAACACGATTTGTTGCATCATTTCATCTTTATACTCTCAGATTTGGGTGTCGGTTAACCACACACACTCCACAAATGACTCGTAAAGAAATGATGTGCATTTTCATGGATGAGCATATAATTTCACATTTTTCCTAAAGTAACTAGAGTGGGTTTTACAGAGCATTCTAGTACTCTAGATATTATACTTTCCATCTTTTATGTCCTATCGAACCCGTTCGGCTAACGACCCTCCACCAAACAGGGGAGCAGTGGATGAAAAAGTACACTCATTTAACGGTCATTTCATAGTGTTTTGGTAAAAAACTACATAAGTATTGATCAACCAAATTGAACGAGAGGATCTGATGTTCAAACTATGTAATATAGAACGGTAAAGAGAATGAAACGATTGTTTACAAGGAAAGCCCTTGATCCTTGCTAGGATCTCCAGCACAAACCCTTGGGAGGTGATAACGATCACCTGCCTTGATGATCATATTATTAAAAACTGATGATTACATAAAGTATTTCAATAAGAACAAGTGAAAAAGTTTCTAAACAAAGATAAGAGTAAGCAGAGTGTGTCATGTCTGAGATACAAGTTTCAATTTATAGTCTAAACTAGCTAACAAGATGTTCGATATTCCTGGGATCCTCTATGACTAACTTTGTAAATGTTGTTGACTTGGTACTCCGGGTCTTTAGCATAGTTGAGATGAAACTCTATTGAGAATAAGTATTCTCTTGAATATTTATGCACATGTGTTAGTTATAAAAGAAATATAACCGTTATAAATGCTAATAAATAATAATAACAGTAATAGTCGGGATCTTGAGATAATTGAGGATCCTGAAAATCAGATCAGGTTTGAGGATTTTGAATGCTTTGAGGAGTAAATTTTGAGAATTTTAAAGGAATAACTTAAATTAAAGAGGTAAATGGAGAGAGAAAAGTAAATTTCAAAATTAACCATTAACAGCTAGGTAATTTTGAAATCCAACTGGTGGATAACTAGCCGTTAATAGTCAAATTAGCCTCAATTCCTCAGTATAAATAGAGGTGATCAGTTCCACCATTCTTTACTCGTCTCGTTCTTCTTTTCTTTACTTGCGCTACCTTTTGATTACCATCGATTCATCAGAAGGTAATTATCTCTACGTTTTTACTTCTTCTAACGTGGTTAGAAAAATGGTCGTTTTTTGCAAAAATATCCTAGCTCTCCCTGAAGACGACGTCATCGACCAAGGGATTCTCTCCTACGAGGAGACATGTTCCTTCAGTGACAATGGCATTAAGTCTTTGGGACTCAATGGAGCCTTCCCCCTGAAGCTGTTTTTAGGCCCTACGACCCTCTCATTCAGCCTGACTTTGTTTCTCCTACCTGGGTGAGTTTCCCTAAATACCGTTTTTCCTTGGCTTTAAAATACCCTTTCCTTGGGATTGTCATTGGATTCTTCAGGGTCACTTCGATCTCATATATTCAGGCCATGCCGATTGTTTGGAGGATCCTATACTGGATTGACAAAGTAAATCAGTCAAAAGGCCTTGACATTGGTCTTCCTGAGCTGACCTACATATATGATCTCACAACCTTCAGGAATTATTGCTTTCTCCTCAAATTCAAAACCTACAGATCTCCTCTACTCCTAAAAACCAAAGATAATGTCAAAGCTTGGAAAGAGAAATACCTTTTTGTAAGACGTGACATTGTTCCTAGTGGGGATCTACTGCCGGATACCTGGTTCAAGAAGGGTAGGATTCTTTTATATTGATATAAGGATCCTGGAATTCATATCTTCTTATTTTGTTTGCTTTTTTTCAACTTTAGAATTTGAAGAGCTTGTTCCCATTGCTGAGGGATCTGAAGAGATGATCGAGAAGTTCTTGGCCCTCAAGTTTTGGAATTTGGAAAAAGTTTTTATGAAAAAAAAAGAATTGAATTCTAAAACTCTTGGGTACATAACTTAAACAATTAATTAAATGGTTTTAATGTTGAATTTAATATGTTGAATTATGAGGTTTTTAATGAATAATTCAATTAACTCTTATGGACTTTATTAATAGATAATTTAAGTGTTTAATTAAATGAGAATTAATAATGCCATAATGACATGGTTTAAGTTTAATTAAATTAAGAGTAAAGTTTAATTAATAGATTAAACCACCAAGTATTTTAAATGTCTAAAATACACCCTTATACTATTATAATATTAAAAGTTTAATATATTATATGTATAAGAGCAAGTCGTCTTACCATTAGTAGACCTCATTCACGAAGCTGGTCTATAAGGGGGTATAAGGTTACTGCCTATAAAATGGCAGTTTAATGGGTGTCCACACTCACCCACCGCTTCCTTGACCGATGGAGGGTCGTTAGCCGAACGAGTAGGACAAGGACTAGAATTCTCCCTTCATTAAAAGTATTAATGATAAATACAAAGTAACTAAACTCTTATTAATACCCAATCTTAGTTACTTAGGAAAATGTGAAATGTTGCTAACCCATGAAATTACACTTTGCACTTTGCTTAAGTCGTTAGTGGAGCGTGTGTGGTTAACCAGCACACTAACCTGGACTTAACAAGGTAGGCAAAGGGTAACTTAATATTTATCATAGTATCGGTGGAGTGTGTGTGGTTAACCGGCACATCGATTAAGGGGTAAATAATTAAGGGTACCAAGTATATTTGCATAGTTACTTCACACCTTGTTTTGTGATCCTCGGCATCCCAGTCACAAAACCTGAAGGGCACACTAGAGAATGAAACATGCCATTGAACAGTTCAATGAATCTCAAAAGATCTAGGAGTTTCAAATCCAATTAAAAACATAATAAATTATTTCGTTTTTCATGGTGGAAATTCTTGAATCGTCATTCGCCTACCTTCAAATATTCTATAGCTTGGATTACGGTATCCCTCTTCCAAGTTATAAAATATTGTGTATTTCATATTGGGTGTTATATTAAGGACTTTAAATCAACTATCTTGAATATCTCCCAAAAGACGTCTAATTCAGACATCTATGATCTTCCCAAATCTCTTGGAACTTCACTTCCTCCGTCTCCTCCAATTATTCTCCCTAACCCACAAGTTCAAGGTCACTCAAGCTCTATTGGCAAGCAAAGTCTATGTGTTCTAACATCTTGGAGATAAAGTCACATATTGACAAGCCGGGAGAGTTGGGTGTCAAAGTCTTGAGAAAGTTGGATGTTCAATCACTTTCTATGTCACATAGTGAGTTCCTTTGGGACTACTATGGAACAGACTATGACATGACCCTTAATGATCTTATCTATTTGCTTGGTGCTTCTAAATCAACAATGATTAGGAGGACTAGTAAAGAAAATTTTATTAGAAGATCGACTTCCCAATACTTTATAGACATTGACAATGGTGACACTAGAAATCCAGAAAAAACATTCTCTTCCCAATGGAAAGGGATCGGCCATAGTCAACTCGGTTGACCAAATGGTAAAGAGAAAAGCTAAGTCTTTGATAGTCCCATGTAGCATTACCAAAGGGTTGATTTGTTAAAATTGCCAAAGGAAGGGGCACTGTTTGCGAGGCTGCCAAATTTACCTAAGGAGGTTAAAGTCAATAAGTTTGACTCTACTTCAGGTAATGTCCATTGTCTAACTCTGTTAAGCTCCTATTTGGAGATTCTTTTTACATAATGTGACTGAGTCGCATAGTGATGTTATAAGAATCAAAGAAAAGAGAGAAAGATTAAAGGAAGTATACGCTGCTTTTGAATGTGAAGATGGACTTCGATCGCATTAGAATTTTGAAGCTGTTACTTAAGAGTTATGACACATTGCTTAGGAATATATAACAAAAAGGTTTTCATATGGATTGTAAGGATAAGTTTTTCCGCAAAGTTTTTAAAATAAAAAGGAAATTTTTTATTTTATTTATTTTAAGTATCCTTTCAATGACATTTGTAAAAAAAATTGTTGTTTATATGATTCCATTGCTAGTAATATACGAAAATGGTTTTGATTCTTTCATTTGTGGCAGTGTTTAAATTTACCAAATAAGGAAACTTTCTCATCACCCAAGTTACAATTGGACCGAAACTTGGAATCATGCAAGTTGTATAGTATGATGAATGAGAACTTTCAAGCATTGGAAAATTAAGACTAATTATTTGTTCACATGGATGTGTGAGTCAAGTAAATGACTAAGGGATCGAGTACACATTCTTGTGCACTGATCAAGCCTACCACAAATAATCATTAAGACTATTTGTCATGATTTACTAAATTTTAGTAAATATTAAGTGTAATTCTGATACATTGGAAAAATTTTGATGTATGGCAGAACGAATGAGAAGAATCAAATTAGGCAGATTGATAAAAGTTTCTCAAATTTGAAAGATGGGAGAGTACTTTAGTATCATGTTATATGATCATCTTAATGATTAAGATACCTTATCGCAATTCATCATCCAAGTGCATATTGATAGCTAAGAAGAGGAGCTATGAATTGTTGAAGTGGTCAAATCAAGAAGATGAGTCATACTTCGTTTCAAAATAAGTCTTAAAGTCATACTCCATGACTGTAAGTTGAGTGACATATCTTAAAGAAAGGTTTAAAACACTTGTCAAAAGTAAGAGTAAAAGTGTCCTACTCTTGTACATTTGAAATTGGTAAGTTGTGATGTTTTAGATAAAACAAAGACCAACTTAGGCCAATTGTGTGAATTGTTTGTCTTGATAAAGAATCTACACTATCTCTTGAATATTTGGCAAGATAGTCTTATATGTTAAGAGGACAATAGGAGTCTTAATGATCCTAAAAAGAATTTCAATATCTAATCAAGAATTAAAAAAAACCTGTAGTTGACATATTTCTATTTTTGTGCCCATTCCAGTTAAAGTTAGTTTTGCATATGAGTTCTTAGAGTTCTCAATTGGTTGCATATCATCTTGGAAGCAATGGCAGGCCCTTGAGCTGCCAGGTGGTGATGTGTGTGAAACGAACTAGTTTTAATCCTACTAACTTAAACACAAAGACAAACACACGAAAGGCAGTGTACCTATCGATTAGTAGTTTACTTTAAGTAAGTAGGGTATCGAACATAGGGAATGGTAAACAATTAAAATAAATGCTAATATTATCTAATTAAAACAATTAATAAAAGTAAGGGGTTTCTCTAGTTTTGCAAGACTAGAAACTTAAATAATCAATTAACACTTAAACATTCTTATGGTTGATTTCGTGGCAAGTGCAATGGATCAATATGTCAATGGTTACCGATTCCTAATGTGATTGGGTTCATGCTTACTATTATCAATCCTTTAGTAGACAAGTTAATTCAAACAGTGGCCCGTTGATTAAACTAACAAGTTTCCTAGTGTTCAGTTCGTATCTAGCAAGACTTGTAACAATAGTTAATTAAATTTGTTCAATTCAATCAACTCATGTATGGTTGTTCATCACACATGCTCACACATTGATTTACATATTTTATAGTTAACCCTAGTTTCATATTCACTATTCCTAGGCATACAATCTTATATTCATAAAACTATATGAATCAAGTAATCAAGAAGATATTCATGCAACTCAATCACTTATTTGTTAACTAAAAACATTTATCATCAATACATAAGGCTCTTTAATAAGCTTAACAAGATGAATAACCAAATTAGTATCAATTCAATCAATCAATCAAACCATGTTCATAAGCTTATCTCATACAAACAGAAGTAAAAAGCTTTTAGCTCATATCTACAGCAAGTAATAATCTAAAATCAAAATCTAATGATTCAAACATGGTTCAAAACAAAGATTAAAAAAAGAAGAATGATTATTTGCCTTTGATTCTCTTCTAAATTGTTTCTTAGGTTGCAATCTCGAAAATAGCAGCTCCAAGAAACCTTCTGGTCTTCAAAAGTCGCAGCTAGCCTCCACAAAAAGTTAGGGTTCGAATGAGAAGAGTTTCTATATATAAATTCTGAAAACAGCGTCAACTCGACGAGTTTTCACCAAAAACTCGTCGAGTTTTTCGATAATCCGCGTATACAACGTGTACGGCAAGGCATCTTCGAATTTGGAACATTCTAACCAACTCGTCGAGTTTGTGCTAAAAACTCGTCGAGTTTCTTTTAGAATCAACGTTTTCTCAAAACACGAAAGTCGTCCGAAATTGTGTCTAGTTTTCATAACATTTTTAATCTCGTCAATTGGAGTTACGGTTCATGAGATATGGCCAAAACACTGATGAGGGGTCAACCTGTCCAGCAACATCCTTCTTTCTTCAAAATCCAAGATCCAAGCTTCCAATCACTCAATCCTCTTCCTTTCTCACCCGAGCATGTCTTTTATTGCTGAAACTGAAATATTAAGCTAATTAAGTATCTTTTGTTCATAAAATGCTATAAAATCAACAATAATTAATAAGATAATGAATGATTTCTATGACTAAATAAGCCCATATCAAAATACCTCACACTTGACTTTTGTTTGCCCCCATGCAAAACCGAATTTTAGCACACTAATACCACAAAAGACAATCCCAATCGAACCCAGCCATTATGCCAAGACCGCAACGCATGCATTTGTGTCTATAATTTTCCTAAGAAGCTCCCTCAATTCTAAATACTCACAATCCTCATAAACACTCGCCCACTTCTTTCGAACAACGCTCATTTTATGCATCCCTCCGAATCCATCCCCAGAAAACTTTCTTAACCTCAAGTCATTTTTGGTTAAATCCCCAAGCATAGATACGATAAAATAACCTAGAAAAGAAAATTACAAATAAAAGACAAATACAACTTTTGACTGAATCTTTTATACTTTGTAGCTTTTCTGCATGATATTCTTCTTTGTCTTCATAGCTTTGTAGATTCTTTATTCAAATATTTCATCACTTTTTTTTTCAACTTTTTTTTTCAACGCACTTTTTCCACTCAAAACTAAAAACCTAGAAAACATATGCTTAAGCAAGGGAATTTAACTTCTTCCTTTATTGGTTAAAGGCATTAGTCTAGTGTGCAATGACTACTTAAGCTTTCCTGGATACATTTATGCTACACGGTGCTAAACATGTTGCGATCCTCAAACTAAGTGAGGTTGTGTTTTTGTCCCATGATTTCACTAGAATAAAGGGGGCCACAAATGTACTATAACGTATGTTGGCTCAACTAAACATTTCGGTTCTCATAGAATCATCAAATACAATACTAGCATGGAATCCTAATTGCTTTACCAAAACTTTCTAAATTAACCCTAGCAATTTTTATGCAATTTTCAAAAATTAAACCTAGGATTCTCATATAACTAATACAATCAACCCCTACCCTACACTTAATTTATGTAATGTCGTCATTGCATGTTATGCATGAAAAAGAACATAAAAGTAGAGAAAATTAGAACAAACTCCCCTGGGATAGTAGTTGCAAGGTTGATATTCTTCTTTTGAGCTCCTTCTTCAGCTGACTTTGGACTTGGGAACAACTTATCCATGCCTTGGGTGTCAAATCTCGTATGGTTATGCTCCAAAATATAGAGGAGAAAGATCTTTGAAATGCTCGGAAAATAAACAGCGATAGCACAGCCAATTGCCTTCGTAGAATGTAATCAAATCACCAACTCAAAGGTAAGAGAAAGAGGAACTCGTCGAGTTGGGTCGCTGAAACTGGCACAGTTGGGTTTTTCCAAACAAACCAGTCGAGTTTATATAGGGAACTCGACGAGTTTTATGCACTGAGTGGACAAAATATACTCCAACTTCAGTTTCGTTTCTGGATTTTAAGGGAATGATTATAGCAATATTCCCCCTCATTTTTCTTCAGTAAAAGCTCATCCTTTCAGCCATTTATTCACCGGACTCGTAAATAGACGCAATTCTCCCACTCTTCTCGTTTTAGACTCGATTTCACATTTATTCCTCACGCTTTAACAATTTGGTCAATTTTCGCCCTAACTTCTGCAAAGATCAAAATCAAGAACGAAATAATAAAAAGGAAAGCAATCATTAAATTAAAATCCTACACTACCCTAATAAACTAGAAGTTCAAAAAGAAAAAGAAAAGCAAACTTCTAATGACGGCTTGCCTCCCGCAAGCGCTTCTTTTTGTGCGGGTCTTTAGCTGGACTCTCAACTTAGTAAATTTCCAATAAAGTCAATGCCAATCCATCTGTTGCATTAAATATCTTCTTTGGTGGACCAATTTGTAAAATTTGGCTCTTTGCTTCTATAATTAGCCAAACGAGCTTGAATATATAAAACCCAAGAATCTTGAGAAGGTTTGGGACTGGTTGGATACTAATCAGAAATGGATCGCGCTTCAGAACTTTCTCCAAAGTTGGAATCGTCACCCCATCCTTCGAAACACAAACTGGAAATATAGGGGGCCATGTCGTGGTAATGGTCAAAACACAGCTTGGTTCCTGCAATTCAGATTGTTCTCGTTCTTCATTTGACCCTTCTGCTAGCAATCTTTCCAGCTCCTCCAAATCTCTTTCTGGATTAAATTCTTCATCTTTTAACTCTAGCTCTTGTAACTCATATTGCTCTTTTTCATTAGGCAAGATGTTATCTAACCATCTTCCAAATTTCATCAAATTCTCATCTGATTCATATTCCTCATCTTCTTGCTCAATTTCATGTACTACTTCCTCAAGAAAAACATCAAAAGCATCGAGATTTGGAAAATACATAATAATATTATAATAAAAATTAAAACAGAAAACGTGTAACTTTATATGAGATAAATCTCACACAAAGGATCGATAACACTAGCAAATAAAATTAACTATTAGAACCGTTCCCCGGCAACGCCGTCAAAAACTTGATGTGTGTGAAACGAACTAGTTTTAATCCTACTAACTTAAACACAAAGACAAACACACGAAAGGCAGTGTACCTATCGATTAACAGTTTAGTTCAGGTAAGTAGGGTATCGAACACAGGGAACGGTAAACAATTAAAATAAATGATAATATTATCTAATTAAAACAATTAATAAAAGTAAGGGGTTTCTCTAGTTTTGCAAGACTAGAAACTTAAACAATCAATTAACACTTAAACAAAGACAATTAACAACTAAGAAGAATAAGAAAAGACAACTAGATTCAATGATAAAAGAGACTTCTGTTCAGATTCGATTCACTTATTCTTATGGTTCATTTTGTGGCAAGTTCAATGGATCAATATGTCAATGGTTACCGATTACTAATGTGATTGGGTTCATGTTCACTATTACCAATCCTTTAGTAGACAAGTTAATTCAAACAGTGGCCAGTTGATTAAACTAACAAGTTTCCTAGTGTTCAGTTCGTATCTAGCAAGACTTATAACAATAGTTAATTAAATTTGTTCAATTAAATCAACTCATGTATGGTTGTTCATCACACATGGTCACACATTGATTTAGATATTTTATAGTTAACCCTAGTTTCATATTCACTATTCCAAGGCATACAATCTTATATTCATAAAACTATATGAATCAAGTAATCAAGAAGATATTCATGCAACTCAATCACTTATTTGTTAACTAAAAACATTTATCATCAATACATAAGGATCTTTAATAAGCTTAACAAGATGAATAACCAAATTAATATCTATTCAATCACTCAATCAAACCATGTTCATAAGCTTATCTCATCCAAACAGAAGTAAAAAGCTTTTAGCTCATATCTACAGCAAGTAATAATCTAAAATCAAAATCTAATGATTCAAACATGGTTCAAAACAATGATTAAGAAAAGAAGAATGATTATTTGCCTTTGATTCTCTTCTAAATTGTTTCTGAGGTTGCAATCTCGAAAATAGCAGCTCCAAGAACCCTTCTGGTCATCAAAAGTCGTAGCTAGCCTCCACAAAAAGTTAGGGTTCGAATGAGAAAAGTTGCTATATATAAATTCTGAAAACAGCGTCAACTCGACGAGTTTCCACAAAAACCTCATCGAGTTTTTCGATACTCCGCGTATATAGCGTGTACGGCAAGGCATCTTCGAATCTGGAACATTCTAACCAACTTGTCGAGTTTGTGCTAAAAACTCGTCAAGTTTTTTTGGAATCAACATTTTCTCAAAACGCGAAAGTCGCCCGAAATTGTGTCTAGTTTTTACAACATATTGAATCTCGTCAATCGGAGTTACGGTTCATGAGATATGCCCAAAACACTGATGAGGGGTCAAGCTGTCTAGCAACATCCTTCTTTCTTCAAAATCCAAGATCCAAGCTTCCAATCACTCAATCCTCTTCCTTTCTCACCTGAGCATGTCTTTTATTGCTGAAATTGAAATACTAAGCTAATTAAGTCTCTTTTGTTCATAAAATGATATAAAATCAACAATAATTAATAAGATAATGAATGATTTCTATGACAAAATAAGCCCATATCAAAATACCCCACACTTGACTTTTGCTTGCCCCCAAGAAAAATCGAATTTTAGCACACTAATACCACATAAGACAATCCCAATCGAACCCAGCCATTATGCCAAGACCGCAACGCATGCATTTGTGTCTAAAATTTTCCTAAGAACCTCCCTCAATTCTCAATACTCATAATCCTCATAAACACTCGCCCACTTCTTTGGAACAACGCTCATTTTATGCATCCCTCCGAATCCATCCCCAGAAAAATTTTCATAACCTCAAGTCATTTTTTGTTAAATCCCCAAGCGTAGATACGATTAAATAACCTAGAAAAGAAAATTACAAATAAAAGACAAATACAACTTTTGATAGAATCTTTTATACTTTGTAGCTTTTCTTCATGATATTCTTCTTTGTCTTCACAGCTTTGTAGATTCTTTATTCAAATATTTCATCACTTTTTTTTCGACTTTTATTTTTCAACGCACTTTTTACACTCAAAACTAAAAACCTAGAAAAACATATGCTTAAGCAAGGGAATTTAACTTCTTCCTTTATTGGTTAAAGGCATTAGTCTAGTGTGCAATGACTACTTAAGCTTTCCTGGATACATTTATGCTACACGGTGCTAAACATGTTGCGATCCTCAAACTAAGTGAGGTTGTGTTTTTGTCCCATGATTTCACTAGAATAAAGGGGGCCACAAATGTACTATAACGTATGTTGGCTCAACTAAACATTTCGGTTCTCATAGAATCATCAAATACAATACTAGCATGGAATCCTAATTGCTTTACCAAAACTTTCTAAATTAACCCTAGCAATTTTTATGCAATTTTCAAAAATTAAACCTAGGATTCTCATATAACTAATGTAATCAACCCCTACCCTACACTTAATTTATGTAATGTCGTCATTGCATGTTATGCATGAAAAAGAACATAAAAGTAGAGAAAATTAGAACAAACTCCCCTGGGATAGTAGTTGCAAGGTTGATATTCTTCTTTTGAGCTCCTTCTTCAGCTGACTTTGGACTTGGGAACAACTTATCCATGCCTTGGGTGTCAAATCTCATATGGTTATGCTCCAAAATATAGAGGAGAAAGATCTTTGAAATGCTCGGAAAATAAACAGCGATAGCACAGCCAATTGCCTTCGTAGAATGTAATCAAATCACCAACTCAAAGGTAAGAGAAAGAGGAACTCGTCGAGTTGGGTCGCTGAAACTGGCACAGTTGGGTTTTTCCAAACAAACCCGTCGAGTTTATATAGGGAACTCGACGAGTTTTATGCACTGAGTGGACAAAATATACTCCAACTTCAGTTTCGTTTCTGGATTTTAAGGGAATGATTATAGCAATATTCCCCCTCATTTTTCTTCAGTAAAAGCTCATCCTTTCAGCCATTTATTCACCGGACTCGTAAATAGACGCAATTCTCCCACTCTTCTCGTTTTAGACTCGATTTCACATTTATTCCTCACGCTTTAACAATTTGGTCAATTTTCGCCCTAACTTCTGCAAAGATCAAAATCAAGAACGAAATAATAAAAAGGAAAGCAATCATTAAATTAAAATCCTACACTACCCTAATAAACTAGAAGTTCAAAAAGAAAAAGAAAAGCAAACTTCTAATGACGGCTTGCCTCCCGCAAGCGCTTCTTTTTGTGCGGGTCTTTAGCTGGACTCTCAACTTAGTAAATTTCCAATAAAGTCAATGCCAATCCATCTGTTGCATTAAATATCTTCTTTGGTGGACCAATTTGTAAAATTTGGCTCTTTGCTTCTATAATTAGCCAAACGAGCTTGAATATATAAAACCCAAGAATCTTGAGAAGGTTTGGGACTGGTTGGATACTAATCAGAAATGGATCGCGTTTCAGAACTTTCTCCAAAGTTGGAATCGTCACCCCATCCTTCGAAACACAAACTGGAAATATAGGGGGCCATGTCGTGGTAATGGTCAAAACACAGCTTGGTTCCTGCAATTCAGCTTGTTCTCGTTCTTCATTTGACCCTTCTGCTAGCAATCTTTCCAGCTCCTCCAAATCTCTTTCTGGATTAAATTCTTCATCTTTTAACTCTAGCTCTTGTAACTCATATTGCTCTTTTTCATTAGGCAAGATGTTATCTAACCATCTTCCAAATTTCATCAAATTCTCATCTGATTCATATTCCTCATCTTCTTGCTCAATTTCATGTACTACTTCCTCAAGAAAAGCATCAAAAGCATCGAGATTTGGAAAATACATAATAATATTATAATAAAAATTAAAACAGAAAACGTGTAACTTTATATGAGATAAATCTCACACAAAGGATCGATAACACTAGCAAATAAAATTAACTATTAGAACCGTTCCCCGGCAACGCCGTCAAAAACTTGATGTGTGTGAAACGAACTAGTTTTAATCCTACTAACTTAAACACAAAGACAAACACACGAAAGGCAGTGTACCTATCGATTAACAGTTTAGTTCAGGTAAGTAGGGTATCGAACACAGGGAACGGTAAACAATTAAAATAAATGATAATATTATCTAATTAAAACAATTAATAAAAGTAAGGGGTTTCTCTAGTTTTGCAAGACTAGAAACTTAAACAATCAATTAACACTTAAACAAAGACAATTAACAACTAAGAAGAACAAGAAAAGACAACTAGATTCAATGATAAAAGAGACTTCTGTTCAGATTCGATTCACTTATTCTTATGGTTCATTTTGTGGCAAGTTCAATGGATCAATATGTCAATGGTTACCGATTACTAATGTGGTTGGGTTCATGTTCACTATTACCAATCCTTTAGTAGACAAGTTAATTCAAACAGTGGCCAGTTGATAAAAACTAACAAGTTTCCTAGTGTTCAGTTCGTATCTAGCAAGACTTATAACAATAGTTAATTAAATTTGTTCAATTAAATCAACTCATGTATGGTTGTTCATCACACATGGTCACACATTGATTTAGATATTTTATAGTTAACCCTAGCTTCATATTCACTATTCCAAGGCATACAATCTTATATTCATAAAACTATATGAATCAAGTAATCAAGAAGATATTCATGCAACTCAATCACTTATTTGTTAACTAAAAACATTTATCATCAATACATAAGGATCTTTAATAAGCTTAACAAGATGAATAACCAAATTAATATCTATTCAATCACTCAATCAAACCATGTTCATAAGCTTATCTCATCCAAACAGAAGTAAAAAGCTTTTAGCTCATATCTACAGCAAGTAATAATCTAAAATCAAAATCTAATGATTCAAACATGGTTCAAAACAATGATTAAGAAAAGAAGAATGATTATTTGCCTTTGATTCTCTTCTAAATTGTTTCTGAGGTTGCAATCTCGAAAATAGCAGCTCCAAGAACCCTTCTGGTCATCAAAAGTCGTAGCTAGCCTCCACAAAAAGTTAGGGTTCGAATGAGAAAAGTTCCTATATATAAATTCTGAAAACAGCGTCAACTCGACGAGTTTTCACAAAAAACTCATCGAGTTTTTCGATACTCCGCGTATATAGCGTGTACGGCAAGGCATCTTCGAATCTGGAACATTCTAACCAACTTGTCGAGTTTGTGCTAAAAACTCGTCGAGTTTTTTTGGAATCAACATTTTCTCAAAACGCGAAAGTCGTCCGAAATTGTGTCTAGTTTTTACAACATATTGAATCTCGTCAATCGGAGTTACGGTTCATGAGATATGCCCAAAACACTGATGAGGGGTCAAGCTGTCTAGCAACATCCTTCTTTCTTCAAAATCCAAGATCCAAGCTTCCAATCACTCAATCCTCTTCCTTTCTCACCTGAGCATGTCTTTTATTGCTGAAATTGAAATACTAAGCTAATTAAGTCTCTTTTGTTCATAAAATGATATAAAATCAACAATAATTAATAAGATAATGAATGATTTCTATGACAAAATAAGCCCATATCAAAATACCCCACAGTTGACTTTTGCTTGCCCCCAAGAAAAATCGAATTTTAGCACACTAATACCACATAAGACAATCCCAATCGAACCCAGCCATTATGCCAAGACCGCAACGCATGCATTTGTGTCTAAAATTTTCCTAAGAACCTCCCTCAATTCTCAATACTCATAATCCTTATAAACACTCGCCCACTTCTTTCGAACAACGCTCATTTTATGCATCCCTCCGAATCCATCCCCAGAAAAATTTTCATAACCTCAAGTCATTTTTTGTTAAATCCCCAAGCGTAGATACGATTAAATAACCTAGAAAAGAAAATTACAAATAAAAGACAAATACAACTTTTGATAGAATCTTTTATACTTTGTAGCTTTTCTTCATGATATTCTTCTTTGTCTTCACAGCTTTGTAGATTCTTTATTCAAATATTTCATCACTTTTTTTTCGACTTTTATTTTTCAACGCACTTTTTACACTCAAAACTAAAAACCTAGAAAAACATATGCTTAAGCAAGGGAATTTAACTTCATCCTTTATTGGTTAAGGGCATTAGTCTAGTGTGCAATGACTACTTAAGCTTTCCTGGATACATTTCTGCTACACGGTGCTAAACATGTTGCGATCCTTAAACTAAGCGAGGTTGTGTTTTTGTCCCATGATTTCACTTGAATAAAGGGGGCCACAAATGCACTATAACGTATGTTGGCTCAACTAAACGTTTGGGTTCTCATAGAATCATCAAATACAATACTAGCATGGAATCCTAATTGCTTTACCAAAACTTTCTAAATTAACCCTAGCAATTTTTATGCAATTTTCAAAAATTAAACCTAGGATTCTAATATAACTAATGTAATCAACCCCCTACCCTACACTTAATTTATGTAATGTCCGCATTACATGTTATGCATGAAAAAGAACATAAAAGTAGAGAAAATTAGATCAAACTCCCCTGGCATAGTAGTTGCAAGGTTGATATTCTTCTTTTGAGCTCCTTCTTCAACTGACTTTGGACATGGGAACAACTCATCCATTCCTTGGGTGTCAAATCTTGTATGGTTATGCTCCAAAATATAGAGGAAAAAGATATTTGAAATGCTCGGAAAATAAATAGTGATATCACAGCCAATTGCCTTCGTAGAATGTAATCAAATCACCAACTCAAAGGCAAGAGAAAGAGCAACTCGTCGAGTTGGGTCGCTGAAACTGGCACAGTCGGGTTTTTCCAAAAGAACTCGTCGAGTTTATATAGGGTACTCGACAAGTTTTATGCACTGAGTGAACAAAATATACTCCAACTTCAGTTTCGTTTCTGGATTTTAAGGGAATGATTATAGCAATATTCCCCCTCATTTTTCTTCAGTAAAAGCTCATCCTTTCAGCCATTTATTCACCGGACTCGTAATTAGACTCAATTCTCCCACTCTTCTCGTTTTAGACTCGATTTCACATTTATTCCTCACGCTTTAACAATTTGATCGATTCTCGCCCTAACTTCTGCAAAGATCAAAATCAAGAACCAAATAATAAAAAGGAAAACAATCATTAAATTAAAATCCTACACTACCCTTATAAACTAGAAGTTCAAAAAGAAAAAGAAAAGCAAACTTCTAATGACGGGTTGCCTCCCACAAGCGCTTCTTTTTGTGCGGGTCTTTAGCTGGACTCTCAACTTAATAAACTTCCAATAAATTCAATGCCAATCCATCTGTTGCATTGAGTATCTTCTTTGGTGGACAAATTTGTAGAATTTGGCTCTTTGCTTCTATAATTGGCCAAACGAGCTTCAATATATAAAACCCAAGAATCTTGATAAGGGTTGGGACCGGTTGGATACTAATCAGAAATGGATCGCGTTTCAGAACTTTCTCCAAAGTTGGAATCGTCACCCCATCCTTCGAAACACAAACTAGAAATACAGGGGGCCATGTCGTGGTATTGGTCAAACCACAACTTAGTTCCTGCAATTCAGCTTGTTCTCGTTCTTCATTTGACCCTTCTGCTAGCAATCTTTCCAGCTCCTCCAAATCTCTTTCTGGCTTAAATTCTTCATCTTTTAACTCTAGCTCTTGTAACTCAGGTTGCTCTTTTTCATTAGGCAAGATGTTATCTAACCATCTTCCAAATTTCATCAAATCCTCATCTAAGTCATATTCCTCATCTTCTTGCTCAATTTCCTGTACTACTTCCTCAAGAAAAGCATCAAAAGCATCGAGATTTGGAAAATACATACTAATATTATAATAAAAATTAAAATAGAAAACGTATAACTTTGTATGTGATAAATCTCAAACAAAGGATCGATAACACTAGAAAATAAAAATAACTATTAGAACCGTTCCCCAGCAACGGCGCCAAAAACTTGATGTGTGTGAAACGAACTAGTTTTAAACCTACTAACTTAAATACAAAGACAAACACACGAAGGGCAGTGTACCTATCGATTAGCAGTTTAGTTCAGGTAAGTAGGGTATCGAACACAGGGAACGGTAAACAATTAAAATAAATGCTAATATTATCTAATTAAACAATTAATAAAAGTAAGGGGTTTCTCTAGTTTTGCAAGACTAGAAACTTAAACAATCAATTAACACTTAAACAAAGACAATTAACGACTAAGAAGAACAAGAAAAGACAACTAGATTCAATGATAAAAGTGACTTCTGTTTAGATTCGATTCACTTATTCTTATGGTTGATTTCGTGGCAAGTGCAATGGATCAATATGTCAATGGTTACCGATTCCTAATGTGATTGGGTTCATGTTCACTATTACCAATCCTTTAGTAGACAAGTTAATTCAAACAGTGGCCTGTTGATTAAATTAACAAGTTTCCTAGTGTTCAGTTCGTATCTAGCAAGAATTATAACAATAGTTAATTAAATTAGTTCAATTCAATCAACTCATGTATGGTTGTTCATCACACATGCTCACACATTGATTTACATATTTTTTAGTTAACCCTAATTTCATATTCACTATTCCTAGGCATACAATCTTATATTCATAAAACTATATGAATCAAGTAATCAAGAAGATATTCATGCAAATCAATCACTTATTTCTTAACTGAAAACATTTATCATCAATACATACGGATCTTTAATAAGCTTAACAAGATGAATAACCAAATTAATATCAATTCAATCACTCAATCAAACGATGTTCATAAGCTTATCTCATCCAAACAGAAGTAAAAATCTTTTAGCTCATATCTACAGCAAGTAATAATCTAAAATCAAAATCTAATGATTCAAATGTGACAACCCGATATTTCAAGACGATATGTTGGGACGCAAGTCAAATTTAGGTCAAAATTTAACTTTCCTAAACTCTTATTTGGGTTAAATAAAGTTGTAGTGGTCGAAACAAGGATTCCGAAGCTATAAAGAATGCCGAAATCCGAGTCATAACGAAGAAGTTATGACCTGTCGAAGTTTTACGGCAAAACCGGCACGGCACCGGGAAGCGTAAATAGTGAATTTACGATAGTGCGAGATTTAGCCTTATCAATCTAAACAAAGTTGTAGAATATGTTAAGATAAGAGCGTCAATAAAAAGAACGCCCAAATCTGACTTCGTATGAGGAAGTTATGATTTTTCTAAGATTCGGCTTAGCAGTGCACGACCCGAAACTCGAATTTTAGTTCAAGCGGTTTTTGGCTTACGCGACCTAAATGAGAGTTGAAGGTCTCATTAATAGGAACTCAACGGTAAAAATATGGACGAAAACGGAGTTCGTATGAAGGAGTTACGAATTCTTGGCGGTCATTTAACAGTCTAAACACCTCCTACTGTTAAATTTGAGATCGGTCAAGATTTAGCCGACGGAGTCTAAACGAAAGTTGTAGATCTTGATTTTACCTACGTGTGGATATAAAGAACGTCAAAAACGGAGCTCGTATGCGAGAGTTATGATTTTTCTAAGTTCGAAGGCTAACACGCGATAGGGGTGACGTGGCACCACCCAGAAGTTGACACGTGGCACCACCAGAAAGCCGCCACATGGACCAACTCGGCGAGTAGGTGTCCCCTACTCGGCGAGTCCATCAGATATTTTCACTATAAAAAGGATGCGAGGGTGCCGGCCAAAATTGCTAATTTCCTTCCTTTCTCGTGCCGAAGCTCTGCGTTTCAACCCTCGAAATCATCCCAAAGGCCCGGTTTTCATATCCAAGGTGGGAAGAAAGTTTTACACTCCCGAGACTCCCGAGATTTCCCGAGAATCTCGAGAGATCCGCTTTCTCGAGTAGAAGTTCTGCTCGGTTTTCGTCACGCTTTCTTCAATTAATCAAGTGAGTTCATACCCCTATAATCCACACTTTTAAATGTTTTATAAATATTTTTATATGCTTTTAAGGGGGGGAATACAAGTAAAACACACGATGATTATCGTATGTTATATAAAGTTTCGTTTTACACTTTTTATCAACGGAATCGCATGTGATTTATATTTATTATAAAGAAACTTTCGTATGCAAAATGTATCACGATAACATCATATCTTTTGAAATGAAAAGTGTTGTTATTTATATATAAATCAAACACTCTGCTTATACTGTATGTATATGTGTCCACCTATCATACTACAAACATACGATTATTTTGGCACGAAAAACATCAATATTTTGGGATACTTCTTGTTAATAAATCAATCTTATGTGATTTATAATTAGTATACAAATGGATTTACTACAAGTTTAACAGTTTCACTAAACATATTACTTCAAATGACTTTCTTAAACGTTTTTACATGATTAAAGCTCGTTATCAAACTGTCTTACATACTGTAAGCTGCCTTTCAAAATCGGTTACAAAGGTGTTTTCAAACAATGGTTTTACGTGTACTTAAACTGTCTTATCAAACAAAATACTTTCAATCATTTTATAAACTGACATCAAGTCACAAATTCTTTATCAGACGTTTCAATGGTTTTACAAAACTTCTTTATGCTTTTATATTATAAATTGCATGCCTCTATATGGATAGTTATATAAGAAATGTTTAAAAGACTTAGAAAGGCTATCCACCCTGTTTCCTTTTCCTCGATTTGGATGTGGTCTGGTGGGATATCGGGTACTCCTCCGAAGGTCATTTAAATATTAGTTATATATCATGTATACATATATGGTCATAAATGTTCCACCAGTTAATTTAGTTTCGATACTCCTGGGTAGCAAAGGTGTATAAACCTACTTGGACACTCATCAATTACATTTTAGTAAACTATTATAGGAATAGTTTAGAGTAAACAAAACATGATCACTACTACAAGAAATTACACCGGAGTCAGTTCATTCATGAGTCTAGACTACATCTTATATGAAGGAATACTCTTACATGAATACTTATACATGAATACTTTTACATAGACATTATATGGCAAATTACTACTACATGTTATATGAAGGAATACTCTTACATGAATACCTATACATGAATATTTTTACATAGACATTATATGGCAAATTACTACTACATGTTATATGAAGGAATACTCTTACATGAATACTTATACATGAATACTTTTACATAGACATTATATGGCAAATTACTATTACATGTTATATGTCTAGATACGGTTATATCGTTCGCCTTTCTATCTTTACCTTGTGATTCAATCACATCATCGACGAGATAGACTGAGACTTTATCTCCTAGTACCACATCATACTTTGAGGGACTAACCATTCCGACAACCACTGTTAGCTACAGAGGTAAATGAACAATCTACGGATGTTCTAGGTTGATACCATCGTGGGTATACATAAGGGACTAACTATTCCTAAACCCGGCTGTTAGCAACAGAGGTAAATGAATAATCTACGGATGTTTTAAGTTGATACCATTTCAGGTATACTTAAGGGACTACTAATAAGAGTTAAACAAGGAAAAACCATCACATTTTCAAGAGATGTGTACTTTCAAAACAGTCAGGTCTAGGTAAAAGACTACTTTCAAAACATTCGAGTCTTGGTAGAAGACTACTTTTATACTAGTAGGAAATATGGGATTTTCTAGAGCTTTTCATACTTATACTAAATGATTCATCATTCATTTACCAGTCTTTCATATCAAGTAATCAAAGCAATGACATTAAATACTTATGAACTCACCAGCTTAAATGCTGATCTACTCTTTCAAAATAACTTGTATTCTCAGGTTACAAATAGACAGGTGTCGATGCAAGGTTTAGAGAAGACGGAGCAGTCAAGACTCGTCTTTTATTTTGATCAGTTATCATGTTGTCTTGTACTATGAAAGAAAACACTTGTAACTAAAATTATACTATTAATACAATGGATGATGTTGTTGCTTGTTTACTACTTTACATTTGTTGTGATGCTTACATGACGTCCTCCGCCCCAGAACGTTTCCGCCGTTCGTGGTTTTGGGGTGTGACATCAAACATGGTTCAAAACAAATATTAAGAAAATAAGAATGATTATTTGCCTTTGATTCTCTTCTAAATTGTTTCTTAGGTTGCAATCTCGAAAATAGCAGCTCCAAGAACCCTTCTGGTCTTCAAAAGTCGCAGCTAGCCTCCACAAAAAGTTAGGGTTCGAATGAGAAGAGTTTCTATATATAAATTCTGAAAACAACGTCAACTCGACGAGTTTTCACCAAAAACTCGTCGAGTTTTTCGATAATCCGCGTATACAGCGTGTACGGCAAGGCATCTTCGAATCTGGAACATTCTAACCAACTCGTCGAGTTTGTGCTAAAAACTCGTCGAGTTTCTTTTGGAATCAACATTTTCTCAAAACAAGAAAGTTGTCCGAAATTGTATCTAGTTTTCATAACATTTTGAATCTCGTCAATCGGAGTTACGGTTCATGAGATATGGCGAAAACACTGATGAGGGGTCAAGCTGTCCAGCAACATCCTTCTTTCTTCAAAATCCAAGATCCAAGCTTCCAATCACTCAATCCTCTTCCTTTCTCACCCGAGCATGTCTTTTATTGCTGAATTGAAATATTAAGCTAATTAAGTCTCTTTTGTTCATAAAATGATATAAAATCAACAATAATTAATAAGATAATGAATGATTTCTATGACTAAATAAGCCCATATCAAAATACCCCACACTTGACTTTTGCTTGCCCCCAAGCAAAACCGAATTTTAGCACACTAATAGCACATAAGACAATCCCAATCGAACCCAACCATTATGCCAAGACCGCAACGCATGCATTTGTGTCTAAAATTTTCCTAAGAACCTCCCACAATTCTAAATACTCACAATCCTCATAAACACTCGCCCGCTTCTTTCAAACAACGGTCATTTTATGCATCCCTCCGAATCCATCCCCAAAAAACTTTCTTAACCTCAAGTCATTTTTTGTTAAATCCCCAAGCGTAGATACGATGAAATAACCTAGAAAAGAAAATTACAAATAAAAGACAAATACAACTTTTGATTGAATCTTTTATACTTTGTAGCTTTTCTTCATGATATTCTTCTTTGTCTTCACAGCTTTGTAGATTCTTTATTCAAATATTTCATCACTTTTTTTTTCAACTTTTTTTTTTCAACGCACTTTTTCCACTCAAAACTAAAAACCTAGAAATCATATGCTTAAGAAAGGGAGTTTAACTTCATCCTTTATTGGTTAAGGGCATTAGTCTAGTGTGCATTGACTACTTAAGCTTTCTTGGATACATTTCTGCTACACGGTGCTAAACATGTTGCGATCCTCAAACTAAGCGAGGTTGTGTTTTTGTCCCATGATTTCACTAGAATAAAAGGGGCCACAAATGCACTATAAAGTATGTTGGCTCAACTAAACGTTTGGGTTCTCATAGAATCATCAAATACAATACTAGCATGGAATCCTAATTGCTTTACCAAAACTTTCTAAATTAACCCTAGCAATTTTTATGCAATTTTCAAAAATTAAACCTAGGATTCTAATATAACTAATGTAATCAACCCCCTACCCTACACTTAATTTATGTAATGTCGCCATTGCATGTTATGCATGAAAAAGAACATAAAAGTAGAGAAAATTAGAACAAACTCCCCTGGGATAGTAGTTGCAAGGTTGATATTCTTCTTTTGAGCTCCTTCTTCAACTGACTTTGGACATGGGAACAGCTCATCCATGCCTTGGGTGTCAAATCTCGTATGGTTATGCTCCAAACTATAGAGGAAAAAGATATTTGAAATGCTCGGAAAATAAACAGTGATAGCACAGCCAATTGCCTTCGTAGAATGTAATCAAATCACCAACTCAAAGGTAAGAGAAAGAGCAACTCGTCGAGTTGGGTCGCTGAAACTGGCACAGTTGGGTTTTTCCAAAAAAACCCGTTGAGTTTATATAGGGAACTCGACGAGTTTTATGCACTGAGTGGACAAAATATACTCCAACTTCAGTTTCGTTTCTGGATTTTAAGGGAATGATTATAGCAATATTCCCCCTCATTTTTCTTCAGTAAAAGCTCATCCTTTCAGCCATTTATTCACCGGACTCGTAAATAGACGAAATTCTCCCACTCTTCTCGTTTTAGACTCGATTTCACATTTATTCCTCACGCTTTAACAATTTGGTCAATTCTTGCCCTAACTTCTGCAAAGATCAAAATCAAGAACCAAATAATAAAACGGAAAACAATCATTAAATTAAAATCCTACACTACCCTAATAAACTAGAAGTTCAAAAAGAAAAAGAAAAGCAAACTTCTAATGACGGGTTGCCTCCCGCAAGCGCTTCTTTTTTTGCGGGTCTTTAGTTGGACTCTCAACTTAGTAAATTTCCAATAAAATCAATGTCAATCCATCTGTTGCATTAAATATCTTCTTTGGTGGACCAATTTGTAAAATTTGGCTCTTTGCTTCTATAATTAGCCAAACGAGATTGAATATATAAAACCCAAGAATCTTGAGAAGGTTTGGGACCGGTTGGATACTAATCAGAAATGGATCGCGTTTCAGAACTTTCTCCAAAGTTGGAATCGTCACCCCCTCCTTCGAAACACAAACTGGAAATACAGGGGGCCATGTCGTGGTAATGGTCAAAACACAGCTTGGTTCCTGCAATTTAGCTTGTTCTCGTTCTTCATTTGACCCTTCTGCTAGCAATCTTTCCAGCTCCTCCAAATCTCTTTCTGGATTAAATTCTTCATCTTTTAACTCTAGCTCTTGTAACTCAGGTTGCTCTTTTTCATTAGGCAAGATGTTATCTAACCATCTTCCAAATTTGATCAAATCCTCATCTGAGTCATATTCCTCATCTTCTTGCTCAATTTCCTGTACTACTTCCTCAAGAAAAGCATCAAAAGCATCGAGATTTGGAAAATACATAATAATATTATAATAAAAATTAAAACAGAAAACGGGTAACTTTATATGAGATAAATCTCACACAAAGGATCGATAACACTAGCAAATAAAATTAACTATTAGAACCGTTCCCCGGCAACGGCGCCAAAAACTTGATGTGTGTGAAACGAACTAGTTTTAATCCTACTAACTTAAACACAAAGACAAACACACGAAAGGCAGTGTACCTATCGATTAGCAGTTTAGTTCAGGTAAGTAGGGTATCGAACACAGGGAACGGTAAACAATTAAAATAAATGATAATATTATCTAATTAAAACAATTAATAAAAGTAAGGGGTTTCTCTAGTTTTGCAAGACTAGAAACTTAAACAATCAATTAACACTTAAACAAAGACAATTAACAACTAAGAAGAACAAGAAAAGACAACTAGATTCAATGATAAAAGTGACTTCTGTTTAGATTCGATTCACTTATTCTTATGGTTGATTTCGTGGCAAGTGCAATGGATCAATATGTCAATGGTTACCGATTCCTAATGTGATTGGGTTCATGTTCACTATTACCAATCCTTTAGTAGACAAGTTAATTCAAACAGTGACCAGTTTATTAAACTAACAAGTTTCCTAGTGTTCAGTTCGTATCTAGCAAGACTTATAACAATAGTTAATTAAATTAGTTCAATTCAATCAACTCATTTATGGTTGTTCATCACACATGCTCACACATTGATTTACATATTTTATAGTTAACCCTAATTTCATATTCACTATTCCTAGGCATACAATCTTATATTCATAAAACTATATGAATCAAGTAATCAAGAAGATATTCACTTATTTGTTAACTGAAAACATTTATCATCAATACATAAGGATCTTTAATAAGCTTAACAAGATGAATAACCAAATTAATATCAATTCAATCACTCAATCAAACCATGTTCATAAGCTTATGTCATCCAAACAGAAGTAAAAAGCTTTTAGCTCATATCTACAGCAAATAATAATCTAAAATCAAAATCTAATGATTCAAACATGGTTCAAAACAAATATTAAGAAAAGAAGAATGATTATTTGTCTTTGATTCTCTTCTACATTGTTTCTTAGGTTGAAATCTCGAAAATAGCAGCTCCAAGAACCCTTCTGGTCTTCAAAAGTCACAACTTGCCTCCACAAAAAGTTAGGGTTCGAATGAGAAGAGTTTCTATATATAAATTCTGAAAACAACCTCAACTCGACGAGTTTTCACCAAAAACTCATCGAGTGTTTCGATAATCCGCATATACAACGTGTACGGCAAGGCATCTTCGAATCTGGAACATGCTAACCAACTCGTCGAGTTTGTGCTAAAAACTCGTCGAGTTTCTTTTGGAATCAACATTTTCTCAAAACACGAGAGTTGTCCGAAATTGTATCTAGTTTTCATAAAATTTTGAATCTCGTCAATAGGAGTTACGGTTCATGAGATATGGCGAAAACACTGATTAGGGGTCAAGCTGTCCAGCAACATCCTTCTTTCTTCAAAATCCAAGATGCAAGCTTCCAATCACTCAATCCTCTTCCTTTCTCACCCGAGCATGTCTTTTATTGCTGAAATTGAAATATTAAGCTAATTAAGTCTCTTTTGTTCATAAAATGATATAAAATCAACAATAATTAATAAGATAATGAATGATTTCTATGACTAAATAAGCCCATATCAAAATACCCCACACTTGACTTTTGCTTGCCCCCAAGCAAAACCGAATTTTAGCACACTAATAGCACATAAGACAATCCCAATCGAACCCAACCATTATGCCAAGACCGCAACACATGCATTTGTGTCTAAAATTTTCCTAAGAACCTCCCTCAATTCTAAATACTCACAATCCTCATAAACACTCGCCCAGTTCTTTCGAACAACGCTCATTTAATGCATCCCTCCGAATCCATCCGCAGAAAACTTTCTTAACCTCAAGTCATTTTTTGTTAAATCCCCAAGCGTAGATACGATGAAATAACCTAGAAAGGAAAATTACAAATAAAAGCCACATACAACTTTTGATTGAATCTTTTATACTTTGTAGCTTTTCTTCATGATATTCTTCTTTGTCTTCACAGCTTTGTAGATACTTTATTCAAATATTTCATCACATTTTTTTTCAACTTTTTTTTTTCAACGCACTTTTTCCACTCAAAACTAAAAACCTAGAAAACATATGCTTAAGCAAGAGAATTTAACTTCATCCTTTATTGGTTAAAGGAATTAGTCTAGTGTGCATTGACTACTTAAGCTTTCCTGGATACATTTCTGCTACACGGTGCTAAACATGTTGCGATCCTCAAACTAAGCGAGGTTGTGTTTTTGTCCCATGATTTCACTAGAATAAAGGGGGCCACAAATGTACTATAACGTATGTTGGCTCAACTAAACGTTTGGGTTCTCATAGAATCATCAAATACAATACTAGCATGGAATCCTAATTGCTTTACCAAAACTTTCTAAATTAACCCTAGCAATTTTTATGCAATTTTCAAAAATTAAACCTAGGATTCTCATATAACTAATGTAATCAACCCCTACCCTACACTTAATTTATGTAATGTCGCCATTGCATGTTATGCATGAAAAAGAACATAAAAGTAGAGAAAATTAGAACAAACTCCCCGGGGATAGTAGTTGCAAGGTTGATATTCTTCTTTTGAGCTCCTTCTTCAACTGACTTTGGACATGGGAACAGCTCATCCATGCCTTGGGTGTCAAATCTCGTATGGTTATGCTCCAAAATATAGAGGAAAAAGATATTTGAAATGCTCGGAAAATAAACAGTGATAGCACAGCCAATTGCCTTCGTAGAATGTAATCAAATCACCAACTCAAAGGTAAGAGAAAGAGCAACTCGTCGAGTTGGGTCGCTGAAACTGGCACAGTCGGGTTTTTCCAAAAGAACTCGTCGAGTTTATATAGGGTACGCGACGAGTTTTATGCACTGAGTGAACAAAATATATTCCAACTTCAGTTTCGTTTCTGGATTTTAAGGGAATGATTATAGCAATATTCCCCCTCATTTTTCTTCAGTAAAAGCTCATCCTTTCAGCCATTTATTCACCGGACTCGTAATTAGACTCAATTCTCCCACTCTTCTCGGTTTAGACTCGATTTCACATTTATTCCTCACGCTTTAACAATTTGATCGATTCTCGCCGTAACTTCTGCAAAGATCAAAATCAAGAACCAAATAATAAAAAGGAAAACAATCATTAAATTAAAATCCTACACTACCCTAATAAACTAGAAGTTCAAAAAGAAAAAGAAAAGCAAACTTCTAATGACGGGTTGCCTCCCGCAAGCGCTTCTTTTTGTGCGGGTCTTTAGCTGGACTCTTAACTTAATAAACTTCCAATAAAGTCAATGCCCATCCATCTGTTGCATTGAGTATCTTCTTTGGTGGACCAATTTGTAAAATTTAGCTCTTTGCTTCTATAATTGGCCAAACGAGCTTTAATATATAAAACCCAAGAATCTTGATAAGGGTTGGGACCGGTTGGATACTAATCAGAAATGGATCGCGTTTCAAAACTTTCTCCAAAGTTGGAATCGTCACCCCATCCTTCGAAACACAAACTAGAAATACAGGGGGCCATGTCGTGGTATTGGTCAAACCACAGCTTGGTTCCTGCAATTCAGCTTGTTCTCGTTCTTCATTTGACCCTTCTGCTAGCAATCTTTCCAGCTCCTCCAAATCTCTTTCTGGATTAAATTCTTCATCTTTTAACTCTAGCTCTTGTAACTCAGGTTGCTCTTTTTCATTAGGCAAGATGTTATCTAACCATCTTCCAAATTTCATCAAATCCTCATCTGAGTCATATTCCTCATCTTCTTGCTCAATTTCCTGTACTACTTCCTCAAGAAAAGCATCAAAAGCATCGAGATTTGGAAAATACATAATAATATTATAATAAAAATTAAAACAGAAAACGTGTAACTTTATATGAGATAAATCTCACACAAAGGATCGATAACACTAGGAAATAAAATTAACTATTAGAACCGTTCCCCGGCAACGGCGCCAAAAACTTGATGTGTGTGAAACGAACTAGTTTTAAACCTACTAACTTAAATACAAAGACAAACACACGAAGGGCAGTGTACCTATCGATTAGCAGTTTAGTTCAGGTAAGTAGGGTATCGAACACAGGGAACGGTAAACAATTAAAATAAATGCTAATATTATCTAATTAAACAATTAATAAAAGTAAGGGGTTTCTCTAGTTTTGCAAGACTAGAAACTTAAACAATCAATTAACACTTAAACAAAGACAATTAACGACTAAGAAGAACAAGAAAAGACAACTAGATTCAATGATAAAAGTGACTTCTGTGTAGATTCGATTCACTTATTCTTATGGTTGATTTCGTGGCAAGTGCAATGGATCAATATGTCAATGGTTACCGATTCCTAATGTGATTGGGTTCATGTTCACTATTATAAATCCTTTAGTAGACAAGTTAATTCAAACAGTGGCCAGTTGATGAGGGGTCAAGCTATCCAGCAACATACTTCTTTCTTGAAAATCCAAGATCCAAGCTTCCAATCACTCAATCCTCTTCCTTTCTCACCCGAGCATGTCTTTTATTTCTGAAATTGAAATATTAAGCTAATTAAGTCTCTTTTTTTCATCAAATGATATAAAATCAACAATAATTAATAAGATAATGAATGATTTCTATGACTAAATAAGCCCATATCAAAATACCCCACACTTAACTTTTGCTTGCCCCCAAGCAAAACCGAACTTTAGCACACTAATACCACATAAGACAATCCCAATCGAACCCAACCATTATGCCAAGACCGCAACGCATGCATTTGTGTCTAAAATTTTCCTAAGAACCTCCCTCAATTCTAAATACTCACAATCCTCATAAACACTCGCCCACTTCTTTCGAACAACGCTAATTTTATGCATCACTCCGAATCCATCCCCAGAAAACTTTCTTAACCTCAAGTCATTTTTGGCTGAATACCCAAGCATAGATACGATGAAATAACCTAGAAAAGAAAACTACAAATAAAAGACAAATACAACTTTTGATTGAATCTTTTATACTTTGTAGCTTTTCTTCATGACATTCTTCTTTGTCTTCACAGCTTTGTAGATTCTTTATTAAAATATTTCATCACTTTTTTTTAACTTTTTTTTTTCAACACACTTTTTCCACTCAAAACTAAAAACCTAGAAAAACATATGCTTAAGCAAGGGAATTTAACTTCATCCTTTATTGGTTAAAGGCATTAGTCTAGTGTGCATTGACTACTTAAGCTTTCCTGGATACATTTCTGCTACACGATGCTAAACATGTTGCGATCCTCAAACTAAGCGAGGTTGTGTTTTTGTCCCATGATTTCACTAGAATAAAGGGGGCCACAAATCCACTATAGCGTATGTTGGCTCAACTAAACATTTGGGTTCTCATAGAATCATCAAAAACAATACTAGCATGGAATCCTAATTGCTTTACCAAAACTTTCTAAATTAACCCTAGCAATTTTTATGCAATTTTCAAAAATTAAACCTAGGATTCTAATATAACTAATGTAATCAACCCCCTACCCCACACTTAATTTATGCAATGTCCCCATTGCATGTTATGCATGAAAAAGAACATAAAAGTAAAGAAAATTAGAACAAACTCCCCTGGGATAGTAGTTGCAAGGTTGATATTCTTCTTTTGAGCTCCGTCTTCAGCTGACTTTGGACATGGGAACAGTTCATCCATGCCTTGGGTGTCAAATCTCATATGGTTATGCTCCAAAATATAGAGGAAAAAGATATTTGAAATGCTCGGAAAATAAATAGTGATAGCACAGCCAATTGCCTTCGTAGAATGTAATCAAATCACCAACTCAAAGGTAAGAGAAAGAGCAACTCATCGAGTTGGGTCGCTGAAACTGTCACAGTCGGGTTTTTCCAAAAGAAATCGTCGAGTTTATATAGGGTACGCGACGAGATTTATGCACTGAGTGAACAAAATATACTCCAACTTCATTTTCGTTTCTGGATTTTAAGGGAATGATTATAGCAATATTCCCCCTGATTTTTCTTCAGTAAAAGCTCATCCTTTCAGCCATTTATTCACCGGACTCGTAATTAGACTCAGTTCTCCCACTCTTCTCGTTTTAGACTCGATTTCACATTTATTCCTCACGCTTTAACAATTTGATCGATTCTCGCCCTAACTTCTGCAAAGATCAAAATCAAGAACCAAATAATAAAAAGGAATGCAATCATTAAATTAAAATCCTACACTACCCTAATAGACTAGAAGTTCAAAAAGAAAAAGAAAAGCAAACTTCTAATGACGGGTTGTCTCCCGCAAGCGCTTCTTTTTGTGGGGGTCTTTAGCTGGACTCTCAACTTAATAAACTTCCAATAAAGTCAATGCCAATCCATCTGTTTCATTGAGTATCTTCTTTTGTGGACCAATTTGTAAAATTTGGCTCTTTGCTTCTATAATTGGCCAAACGAGCTTCAATATATAAAACCCAAGAATCTTGATAAGGGTTAGGACCAGTTGGATACTAATCAGAAATGGATCGCGTTTCAGAACTTTCTCCAAAGTTGGAATCGTCACCCCATCCTTCGAAACACAAACTGGAAATACAGGGGGCCATGTCGTGGTAATGGTCAAACCACAGCTTGGTTCCTGCAATTCAGCTTGTTCTCGTTCTTCATTTGACCCTTCTGCTAGCAATCTTTCCAGTTCCTCCAAATCTCTTTCTGGATTAAATTCTTCATCTTTTAACTCTAGCTCTTGTAACTCAGGTTGCTCTTTTTCATTAGGCAAGATGTTATCTAACCATCTTCCAAATTTCATCAAATCCTCATCTGAGTCATATTCCTCATCTTCTTGCTCAATTTCCTGTACTACTTCCTCAAGAAAAGCATCAAAAGCATCGAGATTTGGAAAATACATAATAATATTATAATAAAAATTAAAACAGAAAACGTGTAACTTTATATGAGATAAATCTCACACAAAGGATCGATAACACTAGGAAATAAAATTAACTATTAGAACCGTTCCCCGGCAACGGCGCCAAAAACTTGATGTGTGTGAAACGAACTAGTTTTAAACCTACTAACTTAAACACAAAGACAAACACACGAAAGGCAGTGTACCTATCAATTAGCAGTTTAGTTCAGGTAAGTAGGGTATCGAACACAGGGAACGGTAAACAATTAAAATAAATGCTTATATTATCTAATTAGAACAATTAATAAAAGTAAGGGGTTTCTCTAGTTTTGCAAGACTAGAAACTTAAACAATCAATTAACACTTAAACAAAGACAATTAACGACTAAGAAGAACAAGAAAAGACAACTAGATTCAATGATAAAAGTGACTTCTGTTTAGATTCGATTCACTTATTCTTATGGTTGATTTCGTGGCAAGTGCAATGGATCAATATGTCAATGTTTACCGATTCCTAATGTGATTGGGTTCATGTTCACTATTACCAATCCTTTAGTAGACAAGTTAATTCAAACAGTTGCCAGTTGATTAAACTAACAAGTTTCCTAGTGTTCAGTTCGTATCTAGCAAGACTTATAACAATAGTTAATTAAATTTGTTCAATTCAATCAACTCATGTATGGTTGTTCATCACACATGCTCACACATTGATTTACATATTTTATAGTTAACCCTAATTTCATATTCACTATTCCTAGGCATTCAATCTTATATTCATAAAACTATATGAATCAAGTAATCAAGAAGATATTCATGCAAATCAATCACTTATTTGTTAACTGAAAACATTTATCATCAATACATAAGGATCTTTAATAAGCTTAACAAGATGAATAACCAAATTAATATCAATTCAATCACTCAATCAAACCATGTTCATAAGTTTATCTCATCCAAACAGAAGTAAAAAGCTTTTAGCTCATATCTACAGCAAATAATAATCTAAAATCAAAATCTAATGATTCAAACATGGTTCAAAACAAATATTAAGAAAAGAAGAATGATTATTTGCCTTTGATTCTCTTCGAAATTGTTTCTTAGGTTGCAATCTCGAAAATAGCAGCTCCAAGAACCCTTCTGGTCTTCAAAAGTCGCAGCTAGCCTCCACAAAAAGTTAGGGTTCGAATGAGAAGATTTTCTATATATAAATTCTGAAAACAACGTCAAATCGACGAGTTTTCACCAAAAACACGTCGAGTTTTTCGATAATCCTCATATACAGCGTGTACGGCAAGGCATCTTCGAATCTGGAACATTCTAACCAACTCGTCGAGTTTGTGCTAAAAACTCGTCGAGCTTCTTTCGGAATCAACATTTTCTCAAAACACGAAAGTCGTCCGAAATTGTGTCTAGTTTTCACAACATTTTGAATCTCGTCAATCGAAGTTATGGTTCATGAGATATGGCCAAAACACTGATGAGGGGTCAAGCTGTCCAGCAACATCCTTCTTTCTTCAAAATCCAAGATCCAAGCTTCCAATCACTCAATCCTCTTCCTTTCTCACCGGAGCATGTCTTTTACTGCTGAAATTGAAATATTAAGCTAATTAAGTCTCTTTTTTTCATAAAATGATATAAAATCAACAATAATTAATAAGATAATGAATGATTTCTATGACTAAATAAGCCCATATCAAAATACCCCACACTTAACTTTTGCTTGCCCCCAAGCAAAACCGAACTTTAGCACACTAATACCACATAAGACAATCCCAATCGAACCCAACCATTATGCCAAGACCGCAACGCATGCATTTGTGTCTAAAATTTTCCTAAGAACCTCCCTCAATTCTAAATACTCACAATCCTCATAAACACTCGCCCACTTCTTTCGAACAACGCTAATTTTATGAATCCCTCCGAATCCATCCCCATAAAACTTCTTAACCTCAAGTCATTTTTGGTTAAATACCCAAGCATAGATACGATGAAATAACATAGAAAAGAAAATTACAAATAAAAGACAAATACAACTTTTGATTGAATCTTTTATACTTTGTAGCTTTTCTTCATGACATTCTTCTTTGTCTTCACAGCTTTGTAGATTCTTTATTCAAATATTTCATCACTTTTTTTTAACTTTTTTTTTCAACGCACTTTTTCCACTCAAAACTAAAAACCTAGAAAAACATATGCTTAAGCAAGGGAATTTAACTTCATCCTTTATTGGTTAAAGGCATTAGTCTAGTGTGTAATGACTACTTAAGCTTTCCTGGATACATTTCTGCTACACGATGCTAAACATGTTGCGATCCTCAAACTAAGCAAGGTTGTGTTTTTGTCCCATGATTTCACTAGAATAAAGGGGGCCACAAATCCACTATAACGTATGTTGGCTCAACTAAACATTTGGGTTCTCATAGAATCGTCAAATACAATACTAGCATGGAATCCTAATTGCTTTACCAAAACTTTCTAAATTAACCCGAGCAATTTTTATGCAATTTTCAAAAATTAAACCTAGGATTCTAATATAACTAATGTAATCAACCCCTTACCCCACACTTAATTTATGCAATGTCCCCATTGCATGTTATGCATGAAAAAGAACATAAAAGTAAAGAAAATTAGAACAAACTCCCCTGGGATAGTAGTTGCAAGGTTGATATTCTTCTTTTGAGCTCCTTCTTCAGCTGACTTTTGACATGGGAACAGCTCATCCATGCCTTAGGTGTCAAATCTCGTATGGTTATGCTCCAAAATATATAGGAAAAAGATCTTTGAAATGCTCGGAAAATAAACAGTGATAGCACAGCCAATTGCCTTCGTAGAATGTAATCAAATCACCAACTCAAAGGTAAGAGAAAGAGCAACTCGTCGAGTTGGGTCACTGAAACTGGCACAGTCGGGTTTTTCCAAAAGAACATGTCGAGTTTATATAAGGAACTCGACGAGTTTAATGCACTGAGTGAACAAAATATACTCCAACTTCAGTTTCATTTCTGGATTTTAAAGGAATGATTATAGCAATATTCCCCCTCATTTTTCTACAGTAAAAGCTCTTCCTTTCAGCCATTTATTCACCGGACTCGTAATTAGACTCAATTCTCCCACTCTTCTCGTTTTAGACTCGATTTCACATTTATTCCTCACGCTTTAACAATTTGATCGATTCTCGCCCTAACTTCTGCAAAGATCAAAATCAAGAACCAAATAATAAAAAAGAAAACAATCATTAAATTAAAATCCTACACTACCCTAATAAACTAGAAGTTCAAAAAGAAAAAGAAAATCGAACTTCTAATCACGGGTTGCCTCCCGCTAGCGCTTCTTTTTGTGCGGGTCTTTAGCTGGACTCTCAACTTAATAAACATCCAATAAAGGTAATGCCGATCCATCTGTTGCATTGAATATCTTCTTTGGTGGACCAAATTGTAAAATTTGACTCTTTGCTTCTATAATTGGTCAAACGAGATTCAATATATAAAACCCAAGAATCTTGATAAGGGTTGGGACCGGTTGGATACTAATCAGAAATGGATCGCGTTTAGAAATTTCTCCAAAGTTGGAATCGTCACCCTATCCTTTGAAACACAAATTGGAAATACAGGGGGCCATGTCGTGGTAATGGTCAAACCACAGCTTGGTTCCTGCAATTCAGCTTGTTCTCGTTCTTCATTTGACCCTTCTGCTAGCAATCTTTCCAACTCCTCCAAATCTCTTTCAGGATTATATTCTTCATCTTTTAACTCTAGCTCTTGTAACTCAGGTTGCTCTTTTTCATTAGGCAAGATGTTATCTAACCATCTTCCAAATTTCATCAAATCCTCATCTGAGTCATATTCCTCATCTTCTTGCTCAATTTCCTGTACTAATTCCTTAAGAAAAGCATCAAAAGCATCGAGATTTAGAAAATACATAATAATATTATAATAAAAATTAAAACACAAAACGTGTAACTTTATATGAGATAAATCTCACACAAAGGATCGATAACACTAGCAAATAAAATTAACTATTAGAACCGTTCCCCGGCAACGGCGCCAAAAACTTGATGTGTGTGAAACGAACTAGTTTTAAACCTACTAACTTAAACACAAAGACAAACACACGAAAGGCAGTGTACCTATCGATTAGCAGTTTAGTTCAGGTAAGTAGGGTATCGAACACAGGGAACGGTAAACAATTAAAATAAATGCTAATATTATCTAATTAAAAATATTAATAAAAGTAAGGGGTTTCTCTAGTTTTGCAAGACTAGAAACTTAAACAATCAATTAACACTTAAACAAAGACAATTAACGACTAAGAAGAACAAGAAAAGACAACTAGATTCAATGATAAAAGTGACTTCTGTTTAGATTCGATTCACTTATTCTTATGGTTGATTTCGTGGCAAGTGCAATGGATCAATATGTCAATGGTTACCGATTCCTAATGTTATTGGGTTCATGTTCACTATTACCAATCCTTTAGTAGACAAGTTAATTCAAACAGTGGCCAGTTGATTAAACTAACAAGTTTCCTAGTGTTCAGTTCGTATCTAGCAAGACTTATAACAATAGTTAATTAAATTAGTTCAATTCAATCAAATCATGTATGGTTGTTCATCACACATGCTCACACATTGATTTACATATTTTATAGTTAACCCTAATTTCATATTCACTATTCCTAGGCATTCAATCTTATATTCATAAAACTATATGAATCAAGTAATCAAGAAGATATTCATGCAAATCTATCACTTATTTGTTAACTGAAAATATTTATCATCAATACATAAGGATCTTTAATAAGCTTAACAAGATGAATAACCAAATTAATATCAATTCAATCACTCAATCAAACCATGTTCATAAGCTTATCCCATCCAAACAGAAGTAAAAAGCTTTTAGCTCATATCTACAACAAGTAATAATCTAAAATCAAAATCTAATGATTCAAACATGGTTCAAAACAAAGATTAAGAAAAGAAGAATGATTATTTGCCTTTGATTCTCTTCTAAATTGTTTCTTAGGTTGCAATCTCGAAAATAGCAGCTCCAAGAACCCTTCTGGTCTTCAAAAGTCGCAGCTAGCCTCCAAAAAAAGTTAGGGTTCGAATGAGAAGAGTTTCTATATATAAATTCTGAAAACAGCGTCAACTCGACGATTTTTCACCAAAAACTCGTCGAGTTTTTCGATAATCCGCGTATACAGCGTGTACGGCAAGGCATCTTCGAATCTGGAACATTCTAACCAACTCGTCGAGTTTGTGCTAAAAACTCGTCGAGTTTCTTTTGGAATCAACGTTTTCTCAAAACAAGAAAGTCGTCCGAAATTGTGTCTAGTTTTCACAACATTTTGAATCTCGTCAATCGGAGGTACGGTTCATGAGATATGGCCAAAACACTGATGAGGGGTCAAGCTGTCCAGTAACATCCTTCTTTCTTCAAAATCCAAGATCCAAGCTTCCAATCACTCAATCCTCTTCCTTTCTCACCCGAGCATGTCTTTTATTGCTGAAATTGAAATATTAAGCTAATTAAGTATCTTTTGTTCATAAAATGATATAAAATCAACAATAATTAATAATATAATGAATGATTTCTATGACTAAATAAGCCCATATCAAAATACCCCACACTTAACTTTTGCTTGCCCCCAAGCAAAACCGAACTTTAGCACACTAATACCACATAAGACAATCCCAATCGAACCCAACCATTATGCCAAGACCGCAACGCATGCATTTGTGTCTAAAATTTTCCTAAGAACCTCCCTCAATTCTAAATACTCACAATCCTCATAAACAGTCGCCCACTTCTTTCGAACAACGCTCATTTTATGCATCCCTCCGAATCCATCCCCAGAATACTTTCTTAACCTCAAGTCATTTTTGGTTAAATCCCCAAGCATAGATATGATGAAATAACCTAGAAAAGAAAATTACAAATAAAAGACAAATAAAACTTTTGATTGAATCTTTTATACTTTGTAGCTTTTCTTCATGATATTCTTCTTTGTCTTCACAGCTTTGTAGATTCTTTATTCATATATTTCATCAATTTTTTTTCCAACTTTTTTTTTCAACGCACTTTTTCCACTCAAAACTAAAAACCTAGAAAAACATATGCTTAAGCAAGGGAATTTAACTTCATCCTTTATTGGTTAAAGGCATTAGTCTAGTGTGCAATGACTACTTAAGCTTTCCTGGATACATTTCTGCTACACGATGCTAAACATTTTGTGATCCTCAAACTAAGCGAGATTGTGTTTTTGTCCCATGATTTCACTAGAATAAAGGGGGCCACAAATCCACTATAACGTATGTTGGCTCAACTAAACCTTTGGGTTCTCATAGAATCATCAAATATAATACTAGCATGGAATCTTAATTGCTTTACCAAAACTTTCTAAATTAACCCTAGCAATTTTTATGCAATTTTCAAAAATTAAACCTAGGATTCTAATATAACTAATGTAATCAACCCCTTACCCCACACTTAATTTATGCAATGTCCCCATTACAGGTTATGCATGAAAAAGAACATAAAAGTAGAGAAAATTAGAACAAACTCCCCTGGGATAGTAGTTCCAAGGTTGATATTCTTCTTTTGAGCTCCTTCTTCAGCTGACTTTTGACATGGGAACAACTCATCCATGCCTTGGGTGTCAAATCTCATATGGTTATGCTCCAAAATATAGAGGAAAAAGATCTTTGAAATGATCGGAAAATAAACAGTGATAGCACAGCCAATTGCCTTCGTAGAATGTAATCAAATCACCAACTCAAAGGTAAGAGAAAGAGCAACTCGTCGAGTTGGGTCGCTGCAACTGGCACAGTCGGGTTTTTCCAAAAGAACTCGTCGAGTTTATATAGGGAACTCGACGAGTTTTATGCACTGAGTGAACAAAATATACTCCAACTTCAGTTTCGTTTTTGGATTTTAAGGGAATGATTATAGCAATATTCCCCCTGATTTTTCATCAGTAAAAGCTCATCCTTTCAGCCGTTTATTCACCGGACTCGTACTTAGACTCAATTCTCCCACTCTTCTCGTTTTAGACTCGATTTCACATTTATTCTTCACGCTTTAACAATTTGATCGATTCTCGCCCTAACTTCTACAAAGATCAAAATCAAGAACCAAATAATAAAAACGAAAACAATCATTAAATTAAAATCCTACACTACCCTAATAAACTAGAAGTTCAAAAAGAAAAATAAAATCGAACTTCTAATGATGGGTTGCCTCCCGGAAGCGCTTCTTTTTGTGCGGGTCTTTAGCTGGACTCTCCACTTAATAAACTTCCAATAAAGTCAATGCCAATCCATCTGTTGCATTGAATATCTTTTTTGGTGGACCAATTTGTAAAATTTGGCTTTTTGCTTCTATAATTGGCCAAACGAGCTTCAATATATAAAACCCAAGAATCTTGATAAGGGTTGGGACCGGTTGGATACTAATCAGAAATGGATCGCGTTTCAGAACTTTCTCCAAAGTTGGAATCGTCACCCCATCCTTCGAAACACAAACTGGAAATACAGGGGGCCATGTCGTGGGAATAGTCAAACCACAGCTTGGTTCCTGCAATTCAGCTTGTTCTCGTTCTTCATTTGACCCTTCTGCTAGCAATCTTTCCAGCTCCTCCAAATCTCTTTCTGGATTAAATTCTTCATCTTTTAACTCTAGCTCTTGTAACTCAGGTTGCTCTTTTTCATTAGGCAAGATGTTATCTAACCATCTTCCAAATTTCATCAAATCCTCATCTGAGTCATATTCCTCATCTTCTTGCTCCATTTCCTGTACTACTTTCTCAAGAAAATCATCAAAAGCATCGAGATTTGGAAAATACATAATAATATTCTAATAAAAATTAAAACAGAAAATGTGTAACTTTATATGAGATAAATCTCACACAAAGGATCGATAACACTAGCAAATAAAATTAACTATTAGAACCGTTCCCCGGCAACGGCGCCAAAAACTTTATGTGTGTGAAACGAACTAGTTTTAAACCTACTAACTTAAACACAAAGACAAACACACGAAAGGCAGTGTACCTATCGATTATCAGTTTAGTTCAGGTAAGTAGGGTATCGAACACAGGGAACGGTAAACAATTAAAATAAATGCTAATATTATCTAATGAAAAAAATTAATAAAAGTAAGGGGTTTCTCTAGTTTTGCAAGACTAGAAACTTAAACAATCAATTAACACTTAAACAAAGACAATTAACGACTAAGAAGAACAAGAAAAGACAACTAGATTCAATGATAAAAGTGACTTCTGTTTAGATTCGATTCACTTATTCTTATGGTTGATTTCGTGGCAAGTGCAATGGATCAATATGTCAATGGTTACCGATTCCTAATGTGATTGGGTTCATGTTCACTATTACCAATCCTTTAGTAGACAAGTTAATTCAAACAGTGGCCAGTTGATTAAACTAACAAGTTTCCTAGTGTTCAGTTCGTATCTAGCAAGACTTATAACAATAGTTAATTAAATTTGTTCAATTCAATCAAATCATGTATGGTTGTTCATCACACATGCTCACACATTGATTTACATATTTTATAGTTAACCCTAATTTCATATTCATTATTCCTAGGCATACAATCTTATATTCATAAAACTATATGAATCAAGTAATCAAGAAGATATTCATGCAAATCTATCACTTATTTGTTAACTGAAAACATTTATCATCAATACATAAGGATCTTTAATAAGCTTAACAAGATGAATAACCAAATTAATATCAATTCAATCACTCAATCAAACCATGTTCATAAGCTTATCTCATCCAAACAGAAGTAAAAAGCTTTTAGCTCATATCTACAGCAAATAATAATCTAAAATCAAAATCTAATGATTCAAACATGGTTCAAAACAAAGATTAAGAAAATAAGAATGATTATTTTCCTTTTATTCTCTTCTAAATTATTTCTTAGGTTGCAATCTCGAAAATAGCAGCTCCAAGAACCCTTCTGGTCTTCAAAAGTCGCAGCTAGCCTCCACAAAAAGTTAGGGTTCGAATGAGAAGAGTTTCTATATATAAATTCTGAAAACAGCGTCAACTCGACGATTTTCCACCAAAAACTCGTCGAGTTTTTCGATAATCCGCGTATACAGCGTGTACGGCAAGGCATCTTCGAATCTGGAACATTCTAACCAACTTGTCGAGTTTGTGCTAAAAACTCGTCGAGTTTCTTTTGGAATCAACATTTTCTCAAAACACAAAAGTCGTCCTAAATTGTGTCTAGTTTTCATAACATTTTGAATCTCGTCAATCGGCGTTACGGTTCATGAGATATGGCCAAAAAACTGATGAGAGGTCAAGCTGTCCAGCAACATCCTTCTTTCTTCAAAATCCAAGATCCAAGCTTCCAATCAGTCAATCCTCTTCCTTTCTCACCCGAGCATGTCTTTTATTGCTCAAATTGAAATATTAAGCTAATTAAGTATCTTTTGTTCATAAAATGATATAAAATCAACAATAATGAATAAGATAATGAATGATTTCTATGACTAAATAAGCCCATATCAGGTGGCAAGAATTTAAGATTGCATAAGTTCAGTCCATATGAATTTGGAATTGACACTAATCTTGTCTTGTGATTATGGTTTTGACAAAAATTCGCATGGAAAGGAACACATATACCATAAAATATAAGGGTCATAAGGTTTCTCTCCAATTCATGAAAATGTTGGTGAGGAAACACTTCCAGCAAGTAGATGTGAAGCAGATGGCAAAAGGTCTAAACAATTGAGACTATGATTACGACATCCCTTTTCATAGTTCTGAAATTGTTTAGACACACCTATGAGCTATCTAAGATAAGGTGTATGATTTTGAAAAAGTCTTATCAAGGCAATCTCGTCTAAAAAATATGAACTTTTAAGTCAATAAAGTATTGATTTCTAGAAGTCCAGCTGATTTCTGAGTACATGTCAAAGCTAGTGGGAGCATAAGTGTTATTGCTAATAATCATCATGTTAGTGGGAGCATGATAATTATGATAAAGGTTGCAAGTTAGCAATTTTAATTATAGAAAACAAAAGTTTCAATTTGTGGAGTTGCAAGGGTTGAAAAGTTGTTTTGCTATAATTAAGGGAGAGGAAATTATACTTCATCTCAAATCTATAAGCTTAGATTGAGGTTTTAATCATATTTAGTCAAGGATATATATGAATTTTGTGTTGGAATGCCTCAACATAAGGAAATTCTATATATGGGTCTATTATTTGCGTTCTAAAATTCGATTATGATTACGACATCCCTTTTCTTAATCTGAATTATGAGAACTTGGCAAATAGAAATATTGTAGCAAAAGGACTGGTCTAATATGGGAATATGGGAAGGTGGAAGTTATCTGTGTAAGATTAGGAAACTTAATGCAAGAAGAATGTTCAAAGGCAATGAACTTTGAATATGAGACTTCGGTTCCATGGAGTTGATCTCCATTGGAATACTCTATAATGTTTGTTGACCAGTTTTATGGCTTTGTGCATAATCATTACAAGAGGAACAGTGCATATAAGTTTAAAATCTAAACAGATTTCGATAAATGATAGGAATTTGGAATTCTTACATTTAACACAAGTATTTGGGAGTGTGTAAAGAGAATCATTGAAATTATGTTCAATTGATCTAGTTCACAAAGAAAAGGATCATAGACAAACATAGAGTGCATACTTGGTGTATGGCAAAGTTATTGTTTAGAAAAACATAGTGTACATGCTTGGAGCGTGGGACAACTAGTGTTTTTAATTCAGGTATAAAGTTGATAAAACAGAAACAATGAATAATGAGTAATCAGTATGGTGATAAATAAAAGTGGTCTATTTATATTCATAGGGTTTGATACCATATTTGATTCATTTATTCTTGTGTTTCACTTTGCATGTTCTGACTTCCATAATAACTAGGTTATTCTTCCGGAATGACTAAGTTATTCAAACCATCCACAGTCGGTTATATGTTGGAAGTAGATATGAATCAAAACTGTCATGGGTTGGCTTGTAGAGGTCCAAGTTGGTGGACGAATTTGTGCTACAACACTCATGAGTTCTCATAAGTTCTCAGTATTGGATTCAACCCGCGCTCATTGGAATCACTTCATGCATTTTATCACGAGTGATCATGAGATGATAATATCTTGTATTCTTCAAACCTAGAGATATGAGTTGTTATTATAAGTTGGTTATACATTGATTGCACGAAGACGCATTGGTAACTCGATGTTATAAAATGTTCCTTTGTGTATGATTCAACAAGTAGTAGAACAATCCATATGAGTCAAACTTTATCCATTCCTTTTACCTTCGGGATAAAAGCGATATCTCTGGGCCCCTTGATGATTTAATGATGACACATGTGAGTGCTTGGCCAAGCCAGGACTGATTTGATTTGTTCCATTAGTCAGTCATCATAAATCGAAAATCGAGAAACAACAAATGGACAGAGAGAATGATTATAATCCATGTCTCAGTCCATATGATATGTAGAATGGAGGAATATATGATCCCTTATCTAATGGACAAATCATTGACAAGGTCAGAGTTCGACAGCGGCTTTAAGAGCTACGATTGCCAGTTAGGTTTTAAAGTCATACTCAACAATAGTTTTAGACTTATCCAAGTGGGATATTGTTGGATTAATGTCTAGTCCATAACTATATTTGGTATGTACTTGACCCGACCCGACATGGTCCATTTGGGTTGCACTTCACCGGCACAATTTATATGGATAGTCTTTTGAGAATAGTATATTTATGATTAATATTAATATATTATAAGTTCTAATATATTAATATGGAATCATATTATTTAATTAGTATTGATCAAGAATTAATTTAGAATTAATTAAGTGATCAAAAGTAACTAATTAAATATGGACACTTATATATCTATATATATATATATATATATATATATATATATATATATATATATATATATATATATATGGAATGGGCCAAGTTCATTTAGGTTGGCCTAAGCTTTTATGGATAGTCCATGGAGCTTTTAACCCATGGATCCTATGTAAATGAAAGGTCATGGGTAATATGGTTTACATGGATGTAACCCTAATCCTCCATAATATATAAAGGGGTCCTTGGCTCACAAAATTGGCACAAGTGTGTGAAAATAAGAGTGGGCCAATTTTAGTGTGCATACATATTCTCTCAAGTTCTTCCAAGGTGTTTTGGTGATTTGTGATTCCATTTGAGGCTTCCACACTATTTGGGCTAAGCTCTTAAAGCTTAAAGACATCAAGCTACATCAAAAGGTATGTCATCTAACTAGAACTTTGTAGTATAGGTGCTTCATAATATGCTTGTCAGGATGAAACCTTGGAATAGTTAATATATGTGTGTATAATAGAGAAAACATAGATCCAAGGTTTATAGGGTTGCATGTACACCATAGGAGTGTTAGAATGCTCAAAACCCAACAGACTGATGATGAACAAGCTAAGATCTAGGTCTGCGAGAAGTTAGTTTAAGTAGTTTTTGTTTTTATTAGTAATGTAAAACCATTAATATTTTGGTTGGGTTAGTGCGCAACCCCTTTTGAATGCAATGGTTGTGTTTTCCTTTTATATATCTCTTTTGATTTCTCTTCATGATTGTTATGGTATTAGGATCCTTAAATAATCAGGATCCCTGAAAACTTGGTTCTTGCAAACAATCCTGAAACAAAATTCTCTTAGTGAATCATTTTTAGCATACTTGAATTCTGATAATCAAATGATTTTTTCTTAGGATCCTAGAAAATTCAGGATCCTTAAACTTCCCTTAGAGTTTTTCGAGAATAAGGACAGATGGAACCTGATCGTCTTGAAGTTTTTCCATAAGCTTCATAAGCTTTTCAAGCATAGAATTTGCTGAGGATAAATCTCAACTTGGAAAAGAACCTAGGATCGCTGTTGACTTTTGCTGATAAGGTTCTTCATTGATGAGGATTTATAGCAATGAGGATCTTTAGTGAGGAGGATCCTTAATCATTAGATCATACCGGGAAATTCCCTTCTTAGGATAACCTGTTTAGGTTATAGAATTTGATAATATTCTTGGGTAATACCATAAATCCAACTAATGACATGTTAATGTTATATACTGGGGAGGATCCCAATTTGTGATGTATCTCATGGGAAATATCCTACTTATGAAAATGTTATGATTCGTGTGTATTTTCAGGGGAAAAATCCCAACTTGTGATAACATGAAGATGTCATAAACCTTATGTAATTTCTGGGGGAAGATCCCAACTTTTGATAGCATGAAAATGTTATAAACCTTGAGGATCTTAACTTATGTTCAAAGATAAGAGTGTTGCCAAGCCACTTCACCGTGAAATGATCCCCTTAATCGTATCCCATAGGTATATAGCATGCGTTCAAGCAAGGTGTATAAAACTTAGTTCGTGTAAAAGAGGTGATTAGCTCTTTAAACCTTAGAGGGGATTAAGTGTGACAACCCGAAATTTATTCCGTCATTTTTAACCCCTCGTTCCGTTAATAAGCCTTGTTTTATTTAACTGTCCGTTAACTTTTGGCTGGCTAATTAATTTGGGACTTTTGTAAATGACTTTATGAGGGTTGAAATCAATTAGAAACACCATAAATTTTCCCTTGAAAAATTTTAGTTTCAACCAAGTCAAAATACGACCACTAAATCGGGTACGACCAAAAAGCCCTGTTTAACGGCAGTATCGGGTAGATTTCCACAGAGCCACAACTCAAACCCCTATATAAGCGGGAGTGGACTTCATTTCCACCCTTTTCACCCTCTCTCTACACTCTCTCTCTCTCTACAACTTATTTTCTAGCCAAAAACCCCCGTTTCGAGCCCCAAACAAGTAAGCCATCTACCCTAACCTGTTGTATAGCTTAACTAACATGCAAATTAGTGTTCAAGGAATCAAATAGGGGCAAGAGTAGGTGTTTACGGCCCAAGAACACTCGTGGACCGTGAACACCCCTAAATGGGGTTTTTAAGCCCCAAAACCCCTCAAAGTTGCCCCTAAGGCTTAGATATGACTTGTAGACTTGCATATACGAGCTTAGAACACCTTGAACTAGACTTTTGGGGAGTAAACTTGAGTTTACTGCCCAAGAACATGCTTGGGATGTAAACTCACCTTCATGGGGAGTAAACTCAATTTCAAGTGTTAGAAATGCCCTCAAACACCTCCTATGGCCTTGGAAAATGTCTAGAAGCAAACCCCATTGAAGTAAAGGCTTTAAACTTAATTAATCCAAGGGAATAGGAGTTTACAGCCATAAACCCCCATAGAATTGGTCCATGGGCCGTAAACTCCCATTAAGTGTCCAAATGATGCCCAAACTCCTTCATTTGACTTGGAAAATGCATAGAACTTTATTTCCTACCATTTAAGACCCTAATACACCAAAGGAATGAGTATATAGGAGCTTACGGCCGTAAACTCCATGTTTAGGACCGTAAACTCCTAAAATGGTCCATTTAAAGCGATAAACCCCTTCATATGCATTATATTTGGACCTAGCATAAATCTACAAGTGATATGAGACCTTGCATCCTAAAACACCCTCACCATGAGTTTACGGCCGTAAACTCATGGGGGTATGGTCTTAGGGCCGTGAACTCTATAAAGAGTCTACTCCTGAAGAGTAAACTCCTTATCCAAGTCATACACACCCTTAAATGTTACCCGGGTGTAACAACCCGAAATTGCGTATCATTGCTTGTAACCCTTTTCGTAATCCATTTCAGTTAACTAATCGTCGTTTTCAAATTCGTTTCCGATTTAGCCATTTAATTAAGTCATTAAATGAGAGATTATTTAAAATGACTTAATGGGTGTCCTAGTGCATTTAGAACTCATTCTAACACCCTGTTTTAGTAATCAGAACATTTATAGAATCAGCCATATCGGGTTACGGCAACTTGGTCGGGTGCGACCAAAAGCCTCGTCTAACGCCGGTATCGAGTAGAATTCCACCGTGTCCAAATCCCGAACACTATTTAAAGTGTTCTAAACTTCCATTTGCAGCTTTTTCTTCATCTAACTACTTTCTCTCTAACCTCTCTCCTCAACCAAAGGTTCAAGGTCCAAAACATTGAATTAAGGCTCCAAATCTTTGAGGTAACATCCCCAACTTGTTGTTTAACCTCTTAGGCCTTCAAATTCGTGTTTAATTTATCAATTTGGACCTGGAACATGTGTTTATGGCCAAGGAGCATGCTTGGGCCGTAAACACATAAAAACATGGGTTTTTGAGCAATTTAACCTCTCCAAACCAACATTGGGACTTAGATACGACCTTATGGCTTACAAATCCGGACTTAGAACACCCTAAACATGAATTTTGAGGAGCAAATAAGAGTTTATAGCCAAGGAACACGCTTGGGCCGTAAACTCCTCATTCATGGGGAGTAAACTCATTTAAACATGTTTAAAAGCCATATAACTACACCAATAGTCTTGGAATAAATCCTAGAATCATCTAAAAATAGTTTGGGGACCTTAAACATGACAAACACCCTCCATTTAGGAGTTTACGGCCAAAGCTTCCCAAGAAATAGTTCCAGGGCCGTAAACTCATAAAAATGTGTCAAATGATGCCCAAAACTCATACCAAGGCTTGGATAAATAGTTGGAATCACATGTGATTGTCCTAGCCTCACCAAATGAATTAAGTTTTGAGCATGGAGGGAGTTTACGGCCGTAAACTCCATGTTTACTTCCGTGAACTCCCATAAATGATTCTCATGCAATTTCAATCCATTCCATTATTTCCCATGAGTAATCAAGCCATTTAGCACTCCAAAATACCCAAACATGAGTTCACGGCCGTGAACTCATGTGTGTATGTTGTATGTGGCCGAAAACTCCCTAAGGAGTTTACTCTTGAAGAGTAAACTCAATTCCCAAGTCCCACGCATCATTACACGTCCGTAGATGTCACCCGAGTCACTCCAAACACTCGTTTTGAGGTGTTTTAGATCATTGGAGTATAATATTCCATCTAATTAGTATTTTTAAATCTAATTGGATACATTTGGATATTATTTCATATTACATAGGAACCTCGCGTGTAATCCAGCCCCGAACCAACGTTTAGTGTCCGAAACAGTTGCGTCTTCTCGTCTGGTGAGTTCATACCCCTACCCTTTTTCAATGGTTTTTCAATGTTTTCAGGGGGGGTAATACAGGCAAAGTACAAGGGATTACTTGTACTTAAAACTTGTTTTACATGTGTATGTTTCAAAACTTATATGCTTTTAATACTGATAATCACAACCAATAACCGTTTGAAACTTGCAGGGTAATCATATACATTATTTGTGAAATTAGTTATAAGCTATTATGTTTATTATTTCACAAATGGTTTCCACATTCTTTTTATCAGTTAAAAAGCATAACTATAGAACCTTTGAACATAGAACTTTATACACTGTTTTGTCCTCGGCAACACTCCACAGAGATACGCGAGTGGAGGATTATCGTAATATTACTAGTAAATTTGTTAGTCCTGTATAATTGGAGACACGTCCTCAGTGAACACTCCACAGAGATACGCGAGTGGAGGACTGCCCCCGTAACCAGAATCTCTTAGATAGGGAGCGTGACTTGAGTGTATAGATCTATACGGGGCTGACTACCCCACACCTGGCTGCTAGCTACAGCCGAATCGAAATGGTTCAAGGGTGACGAAAGTCACAAAGGTGATATGGACTACTTATTGCCATATCTAGTCTATTGTATGGTTATGGAACTCGCAATTAGGATAACAAAGATTTACATAATAGTAATAATAAATAAAGTAATTAATTTACTTTGTAAATATTCGTTTTATATACATGTTAAAACTAATACATTTCACAAGATAACCAGGTTTTCAGAATACATCTTTAACATTTGATAACCAACATTCAGGAAAATATGGGATTTTCCTGGGAACATTTGTACATAACCAGAAAAGTGTAACAACCCAGATAACTTACATTTCATAAGAGTAAACATGTTTTCAGTGTACAACTTTACATTACGTTTTGGGAATCAATAACCAACCTTTTAAGAAAATATGGGATTTTGTTGGTGTGTGTAACATTTTCAGAAAACGGAAAAGAAACTTGTACATTTTTCACAACACAAAATCGCTTATGAACTCACCAGTGTTATGCTGATTTTCAAACCGCTTGTATTCTCAGGTCAGCGTTAGACAGGTACCCGAAGATCCTTTTGTTAGAAGACGGTGTGCACAGAAGACTTGTCTCGTTTTGTTTATATATACTATGTATCACAACTGTACAACTTACTTTTGAAACAAATGTAAACTTTTCTATATGTAATGTAATGGTTGTTTTACTTTACTTACTATGTGCATTGGATTTGATACTCAACGTGGAGTCAACCCCGGAAATGTTTCCGCCTTCGGTTTTCGGGGTGTGACAGATTGGTATCAGAGCCCTTGTTTATAGTGAATAAAGTATACCAAACCTTACATGGTATAAAACTATAAACACTAAATGGCCTAAGTGCTCTAAATTAAAAGTATCTTCAAACTATAAGTATTTTCAAAAGTATACAAGTATACCGAACCGTCGAGATCCGTAACTACAAGTAGAACAAAACATATGTAAATAGGTGTCGTACGCTGCGGTTAAACCTGGGAAGTTATGTAGTCATGTTTGGGATCAATATGGTCTGGCCAACTATATTCATTCGAGACACGACCAACATGTTCTTGGGAGTGACTGTGTTATGCGACATGCCTAAAACTTACCCTAATACCACAAACATCGAGCCAGTGTCGTAGCGAATCATGAAATACTATGGGAGTATTTCTCGAGCCAATCCTTTGTAGAAATCCTCGTTCACGTATAGATCCTCGATCATTCCGTTAGCGATAGTTTACCTGCTTTGATAACTCTTTCCTGCTTTATCGCTTATTCGGAATATATATCTTTCATATCTCTCGATTCGATTCAGAGGACTTATCATCCTCTCTTTCTTGATCTTATTAGATCAAGATGCCTCCAAGAAAGAGACCCAGCTCAAAGACCAACAACCCTCCGCCACCACCTCCTCCTGAATTTGACCCCGTGGTATTTCAGGCAGTTGTTACCGCCACGGTGGCAGCTGCTATGTCTCAATTGAACACCGATGGTTCCGGTGGTTCGGGAGGCGGTACTCAAACTCAGGATCAAGAAAGAAATCATGGAACCAGAAAGGAAGGTTCCTATAAGGATTTCATGAATGAAAAACCAACATCTTTCGATGGCACTGGAGGTGTCATTTCCTTATCCCAATGGTTCGAGAAAATCGAATCCATCTTTGAAATCTTTGCCTGTGTGAAATCTAATAAGGTTAAGTTCGCAGCCTGTACCTTCATTGATAAAGCCTTGACTTGGTGGAATGGCCGAGTCAAATCTTTGACCCTACCCGTAGACAACGCCATGGGCTGGGAAGCCATGAAAGAACTCCTGATAGCTGAATACTGTCCCCGTGGTGAAATGCAGAAACTAGAGCATGAGCTATGGAACCTGAAGATGAAGGGTTCTGATATTGCTGCATACACTTCTCGATTCAATGACCTCGCACTTCTCTGCCCGGGATTGGTCACTCCTGAAAGTAAAAAGATAGAAAAGATCATCTGGGGGCTGGCCCAGCCAACAAAGGGAAACGTCTTAGCTGCACATCCGGATACCTATGATAGTGCCAATAGTTTAGCCCAAACCCTAATTGATCACAATGATGACGTCGAGGAAACCACCACCGCTCCTGAGCCGACCAAGAGGAGTGGTGAGAAAAGAAAGTTCTGGAAGAAAAAGACGGGTCAATCTTCCCAAGGATCCTCCAAGAGACAGCAGACTGTAGCAGTCCATGCTGCTACTACCCCCGTTGCTGCTGCTTCTGTTGTGGGATCCACAGCTCCAGCTCCTACTAGCAGATATGCTGGTAATCTCCCTCTGTGTGACAAGTGCAAATATCACCACAACCCCGACCCCTGCCGAGAACTATCTTGTACCAATTGTGGTAAGAAGGGGCACACGGTCCGATTCTGTAGAGCTCCGGCCCAATCGGCCAATCAATCATCTGGAGCTGGCGTTGGTCAAGCCTGCTATAACTGTGGAGAGGTTGGGCACTTTTAAAGGAATTTCCCTAAGAAGTCAACAGCTAATAATACCGGGAGAGTCCTAGCCATAGGACGGGAGGAAGCAGTCGCCGATCCTATTGTAGTCTTGGGTACGTTCCTTCTCGACAACTCATATGATAGTATTCTTTTCGATTCGGGTGATGAAAGAAGCTTTGTTAGTCATTCGTTCAAACATAACCTAAAACATAATCCCCAACCTTTAACTGAAACGTTTACCGTCGAGATGGCTAACGGTGAGAAAGAAAGCGCTAACGAGATATTCGTAAGTTGTACCCTTATCCTGAATGACCATTCATTTCCCATTGATCTGGTGCCAGTTTCCATAAAGCGCTTTGATGTCATCATTGGCATGGATTGGTTGAGTCCCAATCATGCTGATATCCTCTGTTTCGAAAAATCCATCCGTCTTAACCTTCCTTCGGATCAAACTCTCGTAATCTATGGCGATAAACTCAGTTCCAATCTTCGTATCATTTCCTGCATCAAAGCTCAAAAGCTCCTGCGAAAGGAGTGCATTGCATTCTTAGCCCATGTAATCAACGAGAAACAGGAAGTTAAAGACCTCGCGAGCATCCCCAAAGTCTGTAACTTTCCTGATGTATTTCCCGAATCCAGGAATTCCTCCCGAGCGCCAGGAATTCCAGGAAGTCTGTAACTTTCTTGATGTATTTGACCTAATTCCTGGAGCTACTCCCGTAGCGAAATCTCTGTATCGTTTAGCTCCAACAGAAATGAAGGAGTTATCCAGTCAACTCAATGAGTTCCTCAGTAAAGGATTCATTAGACCGAGTTCCTCACCCTAGGGAGCTCCAGTATTGTTTGTCAAGAAGAGAGATGGATCGTTCCGGATGTGTATCGACTATCGCGGGCTGAACAAGTTGACCTCAAAAACCGATATCCTCTTCCATGAATATATGACCTCTTCGATCAACTCCAGGGAGCCATTTACTTCTCCAAGATAGACCTTCGGTCAGGGTACCATCAGCTACGAGTTCATAAAAGTGATGTGTCCAAAACATCTTTCAGAACTCGGTATGGACACTACAAATTCGTAGTGATGCCCTTCGGCCTAACCAACGCACCGGCAGTGTTCATGGACCTGATGAACCGGGTGTGTCGTCCTTATCTGGATAAGTTCGTCATTGTATTCATTGATGACATACTTGTATATTCCCGAAGCGAAGAAGATCACAAACAGCACTTGAGGCTAGTGTTGGAAACTCTTAGATCCGAGAAGTTGTACGCGAAATTTTCCAAGTGTCAGTTCTGGATTCGGAAGGTAACTTTCCTTGGTCACGTGGTAAGCGAGGAGGGTATTCATGTAGATCCTTCCAAGATTAAAGCGATAGAGAATTGGTCGGCACCGAAGACACCCACAGAAATCCGGCAATTCTTGGGTCTCGCCGGCTATTATCGGAGATTTATCCAGAACTTTTCCTGAATCGCCACACCCTTAACCACTCTAACACAGAAAGGTGTACCCTTTTGTTGGAGTGATAAGCAAGAAACTGCATTCCAGACGTTGAAGAAAGCCTTGTGCAGCGCGCCTGTTCTGTCCCTACCCGAAGGGACAGAGGACTTCGTTGTCTTCTACGATGCGTCTTATCAAGGCTTAGGCTGTGTGCTTATGCAAAGAGGAAAAGTAATTGGTTATGCCTCTAGACAGCTGAAAGCACACGAGGTCAACTATACCACACATGACTTGGAATTAGGAGCCGTAGTCTTTGCATTGAAGTTTAGGATACATTATCTCTACGGGACCAAGTATACGATCTTCACTGACCATAAGAGCTTACAGCACATCTTTGATCAGAAAGACTTGAACATGAGGCAACGACGATGGGTAGAACTGCTCAATGATTATGAGTGTGAAATTCGTTACCATCCCGGCAAGGCCAATGTGGTAGCAGATGCTCTTAGCCGAAAGGAGAGTTCAAGCTGAAAGGTGAAGACCCTGACGATGACCATCCATTCCAACTTATCCATGCAAATCCAAGAAGCCCAGTTAGAAGCCCTCAAACCCGAGAACGTGTCAAACGAAGCCTTGAGAGGAATGGAAAAGAAACTTGAGATCAGAGGTGACGAAGTCTACTGCTTCATGGATCGAATCTGGATTCCAAAGTCTGGAGGATTCAGGGAGATTGTCATGGAGGAAGCGCACAAGACCAGATACTCTGTTCACCTGGGTTCGGACAAAATGTACCTGGATCTCAAGAAACAATACTGGTGGCCAAACATGAAAGCTGAGATAGCGAAGTTCGTGGGCAAGTGTCTGACTTGCGCCAAAGTTAAAGTTGAGCACCAGAAACCCTCGGGTTTGCTCCAACAGCCCGAGATACCCGAATGGAAATGGGAGATGATTACCATGGATTTCATCACCAAGCTACCCAAAAGCCCAAGTGGGTATGACACCATTTGGGTAATTGTCGATCGTCTGAAAAAGTCCGCCCATTTCATCCCAATCAAAGAATCATTTAAGATGGAAAGACTCGCGCGAATTTACATCCAAGTGGTAGTTCGATTGCACGATGTACCTGCGTCCATTATCTCTGATCGAGATAGCAGGTTTACCTCCAGATTCTGGTAGTCCCTTCAGAAGGCTCTCGGAACCAAACTAGACATGAGCACGGCGTATCATCCTCAGACCGATGGACAAAGTGAGAGAACAATCCAAACCCTGGAGGACATGCTTAGGGTGTAACAACCCGGATTCCCAAGTATTATTCATTTATTTATTTTGGTAATTTGTGAGGAGACTCAGCGAGTTGGAGCCTAGACTCGCTGAGTATGATCGCGGATTTGGACGCGGGTTCGTGTCCGGACTCGGCGAGTCCAAGAGTGGAATCGGCGAGTCCATGCTGTTTAATGAAACCCTAATTTCTCAGGTTTGAGGCATATTTAAAGGGCCTTATGGCCGTCATTTGCACTCATCAGTCCCCAGAGTAAAACCCTAGAGCAATTGAGTGATTGAAGTGAGGGAAGGAGCCATTATTGATCTTGGAGTTGTTGTCTAGCAAGGAAAGAGGAGATCTAGCCAAGAGGAAGCAAGAGAGGGGTGGATTCTTGAATATTTGAGGTCCAAAACATCACACCTGAGGTACAATCCCAAATCATTCTCTGTTATTCTAATGTTCATGTAGATTTAGGGCTTTTGAACCCATTTGTGGCTAGATCTAGTGTCCTCATGGCCCCTTAGCGAGTTAAGGTCCTGGATCTGGACCCATAAAGGTCCAGAGCACCTCATTACCAAAGCTTTATATGCATCCATGGAGGTTTTTGCTTGGGATCAATGTATTTGAGGCTAAAACACCATTCATGAGCTATTCAATGCTTGATGAGCATCAAGACTTGGACTTTACGTGGTCAATAAGCTTAATGAGACTGGATCTATGAGTTAGTGAAGCGGATCTGACCTCAGAAGGTCGTTTGGGGTTGTGCATCGAATGCACTCGCCGAGTCCATTCCTCAGACTTGGCGAGTTGGTGCAGGTTGTTCAATGATTACGAACCAGGGGTTGAGTAACCGACTCAGGTGAGTGACTCGGTGAGTCAGAAGAGATTCAGAGGGATCGGGTTCCCGTAGGACTCGGCGAGTCCACGCCAGACTCGGCGAGTCGGGTTGACCGTTGACTGTTGACTAGTGTTGACTGGTTTGACTTCGTGGTATTAGTCAGCTAGAGTCAAGTAGTATTAAGTAGAAATACGCTTGTGTTGTAGGAGGACGATAGCTCGGGAGATCGAGCACTAGTGGTTAAGAGATTCATGAGTTACCGAGACACGCGAGGTGAGTCTTCTCACTATACATAACCTTGAGTGGTATTTCGAGTTGACCAGAGGGTCTTATGTGCTATGAGATTATGTGTTGTCTTAGAGATTTTGTGTTATGTGTTATTTGTATGTTGTATGGTTATTTTGACCGGGCCGGAGGGCCCAACGAGCTGTGATTGGACCGGAGGGTCCGACGAGCTGCGGGACTGGAGGGTCCCGTCGAGACATTTAGACCAGAGGGTCGGGTTTAGCCTTGAGTGGCGTATTTGTGGTATGTGGTATTTTGGGGAACTCACTAAGCATTTATGCTTACAGTTGTGTTTGATGTCTTAGGTACCAGCGAGGACCGTGGGAAAGCGACGGCTTGACACGTACACACACACCGATGGAGTTTATTATGTGTAGAGATCTTGGGATTTGTTTTTGAAAACAATATTGATTATGGATCTTGATTTGTGATGTGATACAGTATGTGATTTTGAAAAAGAAAAATTATTTTGAAAATTTACGGTGTTACAAGTTGGTATCAGAGCCTTGGTTTGAGAGATTCGGATTCACCTTCGGGCGTAGTTGAACTCAAACCAAGGATTTGAGAAATTTTCAAATAAAACTAAAATTTTCTAAAAAGAAAAAGAGGTTTTGGAAACGAGCAGAGTGGAAGGTGTGTACGGTCAGCCAGCGCCCGAACGGTGAATCCCCAAAATACCCTTACATTATATGTTATGAGTTATGAGATATTATGTTGTGCATATTAGAGAGGCTAGGTATTCCTATTAGGACTAGAGTGGGCCTGATTTGTGATGCCTTTGCTTAGGAGATCGCTGCTGCTATGAGATACTTTGAGTGTGAGTAGGTAGCAGTGAGGAGCTCAGGAGAGGGATATTGAGGGTAGCCAGTGCATAGCAAGAGTAGAGTATTTGCGATTTGGGATCCTAGGAGGAGGACTTGGGTTGTATGTCAATTCGGTATGGACGATAGTATTGGGCCCGTACTATTGAAAACACCGGATTGGTGCGCAGTCCAAGTAAGAATCCTTGGGGGTACCAGGAGTGAGGATGTTTGAGTTATCGAGTGAGAGAATACTCGAGAGTATCCCTGATATTTCTTATGTTGTGTTTTAGAGGTTGATCATGGTCGGGACACGCCATAACCCCGAGAGCAGTGGAGTGAGCGACAAGGAGATCCGTCGGATCATCCATGAGGAGGTGGCTGCTGCCATCAGAGCCGAGATTCCGGAGATGTTTGGGTCTATTAAGACCACACTGATCGAGACGTTTGACGAGCGTTATGCTGCTTTGACTGATGTTGTTGTTGCTGCAACCACTGCAGCTGTTGCTGCTGCAAGACCCCATGGCGGTGATTCGTTGCTGTACCGAGAGTTCAGCAACACGAAACCACCAGAGTTCGATGGTACGCAGGAGACGATCACCGCTATGAGGTGGATCTCAGACATGGAGGGGTGTTTCTATACGTGCTCGTGTCCGGAGCACTTGAGGGTGCGATTCGCACTCAACCAGCTTCGCTTGGGGGCGAAGGACTGGTGGAAATTCGTGACCGCGAGCTATTCTACAGCTGAGCTAACTGCAGTGACCTGGGAGAGGTTCACTATGATGTTTCGTGACGAGTATGTTCCCCACGTGGAGAGGGAACGTTTAGCTCAGGAGTTTCTGACCCTCAAGCAGGGGACAGAGTCGGTGACAGTGATTACGAGGATGTTTCATGAGCGGGCGCTGTTTTGCCCGGAGTTGGTGTCCACTGAGCAGGCTCGCATGAGCCGTTATCTGAGTATTTTGAGGAGGGACAATCGTGATTTCGTGGCGAACTCGACTTACCAGACATTTGCCGAGCTCCAGGCAAATGCCAGGAAGAGGGAGATCGAGCTTGAGACACAGGCGAGGGAGGAGACTGAGTTGCAGAGGGGTGATCGACGACCGGCGCAGTCGCAGCCGGCCACCAAGCGGGCAAAGCCCGCTGATTCGAGGACGGGCAGTTCGAGGGGCCGCACTTGTGGGAAGTGCGGCAAGAGCCATGATGGGCCGTGCAAGACTAGGGTATGCTACAAATGCGGGAAGGAAGGACATTTTGCGAGGGACTGTCCGAAGGGGTTCTCAGTTTGCTTCCATTGCAACCAGACCGGCCATCAGAAGGCCGAGTGCCCCCATCTTCAGAGGTCAGCGCAGGGATCTGCACCTGCGGTTCGAGCTGCTGAGACCCGGCCAGTGAAGGCCGAAGCACCGAAGGGTAGGGGAGAGCCTTCCAGCTGACTGCAGAGGAGGTCCGCGCAGCACCTGACGTCGTGGCGGGTATGTAATCTTTATCTATTTTATGTTGAGTTTATGCTATTGTAATTGCTATATGTTATGCGTAGGTACTTTTCTTGTGAGTTCTGTACCTGCATTAGTGTTGTTCGACTCGGGTGCGAGTCGATCATTCATATCTGTGACTTTTAGTCGGCACATTAGTACTCCAAGGGAGGCGTTAAGTCGGCCTCTGCAGGTTTCTATAGCCGATGAGCGTGAGGTGTGTGCTACCGAGGTGATACGTGGGTGCGTACTGGAGATCTTCAGGGTGGAGTTCCCGATTGATTTGGTACTGATTGCCATGAGGGATGTTTGTGTTATAGTAGGCATGGATTGGTTGAGCCGTTTTGGGGCTGTCATAGATTGCGAGCATCAATTGGTGACGATCCGAGATCCTAGTGGGGGAGTGCTGACGGTTTACGGCGAGGGGACTCATGGTGGTTCGGTTTTCTGTTCGGCCGCTAGAGCGAGGCGGAGTTTGCAGCAGGGCTGCAAGGGGTTCGTAGCCTATGTGACAGATGTGCGAGAGGCCGCTGGGAGGCCAAGTTCAGTGGATGAGGTGCCGATAGTGCGTGAGTTCCCGGACGTGTTTCCCGAGGAGTTGCCGGGTGTGCCTCCCGAGAGGCAGGTGGAGTTTCGTATCGATTTGGTTCCCGGGGCTGCGCCTATCGCCAAGGCGCCGTATCGGCTAGCACCGCCAGAGATGCAGGAGTTATCCTCACAGCTGCAAGAGCTGTTGGGGAAAGGGTTCATCCGTCCCAGTAGCTCTCCCTGGGGAGCGCCGATCCTTTTTGTCAAGAAAAAGGATGGTTCACACCAGATGTGCATTAATTACCGGGAGTTGAACAAGTTGACGGTCAAGAACCGTTATCCGTTACCGAGGATTGACGATCTATTCGATCAGTTGCAGGGGGCGTCTTGGTTCTCCAATATTGACTTGAGATCGGGATATCACCAGATGAGAGTTCGGGATGAGGATATCCAGAAGACGGCGTTTAGGACTCGTTACGGGCATTACGAGTTCATGGTGATGCCATTCGGGCTCACCAATGCACCAGCGGAGTTCATGGATCTCATGAACAGGGTGTGTAGGCCGATGTTGGATCGTTCGGTGATTGTTTTCATTGATGACATCCTGGTGTATTCGAGGACCAGAGAGCAGCATGCGGAACATTTAAGGGAGCTCCTCGGAGTTCTGAGGGCGGAGAAACTTTTCGCCAAATTCTCCAAGTGCGATTTTTGGTTACGGGAGGTCCAATTCTTAGGGAATCTCGTTAACCAGAATGGGATTTTAGTTGACCCGGCCAAGATAGAGGCTGTGATGAGTTGGGAGGTGCCGAGGTCACCTACGGAGATCGGGAGCTTCTTAGGGCTAGCAGGCTACTATTGGAGATTTATCAGAGATTTCTCCAAGATCGCCGTGCCATTTACCAAGTTGACCCGGAAGGGTGTTACTTTCCCATGGGGTCCGGAGCAGCAAACCTCGTTTGAGACCCTTCGTCAGAGATTGTGCGAAGCTCCTGTACTCGCACTACCGGAAGGGATGGAGGATTTCGTGGTGTATTGTGATGCTTCAATATTGGGGATGGGAGCGGTGTTGATGCAGAGAGGGCATGTGATCGCGTATGCATCGAGGCAGTTGAAGCCTCATGAGACGAGATATCCCACCCACGATTTGGAGTTGGGGACTGTAGTGTTTGCCCTCAAGATTTGGCGTCACTATCTGTATGGGGTTCGGTGTACAATATACACTGACCACAAGAGCTTAAAGTACTTGATGGATCAGCCAAACCTGAATATGCGCCAGAGGATATACTCTGAGCCGTAGGTCGGAGAGCGCCCCGATACGAGACATTTGTATGAGGTTGACGGTGATGAATCCCGTATTGGACACCATCTGAGGGGCCCAGGCTGAGGCTGCGAGACCAGAGAACCGAAAGCGGGAGCGGGTCGTTGGGCAGGTGTCGGAGTTCGTTACCGATAGTCGGGGGCTTATGATGTTTCAGGGTCAAATTTAGGTACCGTTTGTAGGCGGGACGCGTACCATTTTGATGGAGGAGGCGCATCGATTGAAGTTCTCGATCCATCCCGGGGCTACCAAGATGTATTTGGACCTAAAGAAGGAGTATTGGTGGCCCTGTATGAAGAGGGATGTTGCTTGGTTCGTCGAGAGGTGCCTAACTTGTCGCCAAGTTAAGGCCGAGCACCAGCGTCTGCATGGTAAGCTGCAGCCGTTGGAGATTCCCGAGTGGAAGTGGGAACAGATTACCATGGATTTTATCACCAAATTGCCAAGGACTGCGAGAGGATTCGATGCAATTTGGGTGATTGTGGACAGGTTGACGAAGAGCACTCATTTTCTTGCTATCAGTGAGGGCTCTTCTGCTAAGAGGTTGGCAGAGTTGTATGTGAGGGAGGTGGTATCGCGACATGGGTTCCGTTGTCGATCGTTTCAAATCGAGACGTGTGATTTACTTCCAGATTTTGGAAGAAGTTCCACAAGGAGTTAGATACGAGGCTGCATTTCAGTACCACATACCACCCGCAGACAGACGGACAGAGTGATCGGACGATTCAGACGCTTGAGGATATGCTCCGAGCATGTGTTTTGGATTTTGGAGAGAGTTGGGACACCTATCTACCTTTGGCAGAGTTTTCGTACAACAACAACCATCATTCGAGCATTGGTATGCCACCTTTTGAGTTGTTGTATGGGAGGAGGTGTCGCACCCCCATCTGCTGGGGAGAGGTGGGGCAACGGGTATTGGGTAGCACAGAGATTGTACTCCAGACGACCGAGCAGATACAGCAGGTCAGGAGGAGATTGTTGACCGCGCAGACTCGCCAGAAGAGTTATGCGGACAGGCGTCGGTCCGAGCTCGAGTTTCAGGTTGGTGACCTTGTGCTCCTAAAGGTCTCTCCTTGGAAAGGGGTGATCCGATTCAGGAAGAGGGGCAAGCTAGGACCCCGGTATATTGGACCGTTTCGGGTGATCGCGAGGGTGGGCAGGGTAGCATATCGCTTGAAGCTACCCGTGGAATTGGAGCAGATTCATAATACCTTCCATGTGTCTCAGTTGAGGAAGTGTATAGCCGACGAGTCGGCGGTAGTGTCGTTAGAGGACATTCAGGTGGATGCGAGCCTGAACTACGCGGAGAGACCAGTTGCGATTGTGGATCGAAAGATCAAGGTTCTGCAGAACAAGGAGGTGCCCTTGGTTTTGGTTCAGTGGCAACATCGGAAGGGGTCCGAGATGACTTGGGAACCGGAGCGTGAGATACGTGAGCAGCATCCGGAGTTATTTGCAGAGCGAGACTTCGAGGGCGAAGTCTAGTTCTAGTGGGGGAGAATTGTAACAGCCCGGATTCCCAGGTATTATTCATTTATTTATTTTGGTAATTTGTGAGGAGACTCGGCGAGTTGGAGCATAGACTCGCCGAGTATGATCACGGATTTTGACGCGGGTTCGCGTCTGGAGTCGGCGAGTCCATGCTATTTAATGAAACCCTAATTTCTCGGGTTTGAGGCATATTTAAAGGGCCTTATGGCCGTCATTTGCACTCATCAGTCCCCAGAGTAAAACCCTAGAGCAATTGAGTGATTCAAGTGATGGAAGGAGCCATTATTGATCTTGGAGTTGTTGTCTAGCAAGGAAAGAGGAGATCTAGCCAAGAGGAAGCAAGAGAGGGGTGGATTCTTGAAGATTTGAGGTCCAGAACATCACACCTGAGGTACAATCCCGAATCATTCTCTGTTATTGTGATGTTCATGTAGATTTAGGGCTTTTGAACCCATTTGTGGCTAGATCTAGTGTCCTCATGGCCCCTTAGCGAGTTAAGGCCCTGGATCTGGACCCATAGAGGTCCAGAGCACCTCATTACCAAACCTTTATATGCATCCATGGAGGTTTTGGCTTGGGATGAATGTATTTGAGGCTAAAACACCATTCATGAGCTATTCAATGCTTGATGAGCATCAAGACTTGGACTTTATGTGGTCAATAAGCTTAAGGAGACTGGATCTATGAGTTAGTGAAGCGGATCTGACCTCAAAAGGTCGTTTGGGGTTGTGCATGGAATGAACTCGCCGAGTCCATTCCCCAGACTCGGCGAGTTGGTGCGGGTTGTTCAACGATTATGAACCAGGGGTTGAGTAACCGATTTGGGTGAGTGACTTGGTGAGTCGGAAGAGATTCAAAGGGATCGGGTTCCCGTAGGAACTCGGCGAGTCCACGCCAGACTCGGCGAGTCGGGTTGACCATTGACCGTTGACAAGTGTTGACTGGTTTGACTTCGTGGTATTAGTCAGCCAGAGTCAAGTAGTATTAAGTAGAAATACGCTTGTGTTGTAGGAGGACGATAGCTCGGGAGATCGAGCACTAGTGGTTAAGAGATTCATGAGTTACCGAGACACGCGAGGTGAGTCTTCTCACTATACATTACGTTGAGTGGTATTTCGAGTTGACCAGAGGGTCTTATGTGCTATGAGATTATGTGTTGTCTTAGAGATTTTGTGCTATGTGTTATTTGTATGTTGTATGGTTATTTTGACCGAGCCGGAGGGCCCAACGATTCTGACCGGGCCGGAGTGCCCAATGAGCTGTGACTGGACCGGAGGGTCCGACGAGCTGCGGGACTGGAGGGTCCCGCCGAGACATCTAGACCAGAGGGTCGGGTTTAGCCTTGAGTGGCGTATTTGTGGTATGTGGTATTTTGGGGAACTCACTAAGCATTTATGCTTACAGTTGTTGTGTTTGATGTCTCAGGTACCAGCGAGGACCGTGGGAAGGCGACGGCTTGACACGTACACACACACCGATGGAGTTTATTATGTGTAGAGATCTTGGGATTTGTTTTTGAAAACAGTATTGATTATGGATCTTGATTTGTGATGTGATACAATATGTGATTTTGAAAAAGAAAAATTATTTTGAAAATTTACGGTGTTACATAGGGCATGTGTCATTGACTTTGGAAAGTCGTGGGACACACATTTACCTTTGATCGAGTTCTCGTACAACAACAGTTACCACACCAGCATCAGGGCTGCCCCGTTTGAAGCCCTCTACGATCGTAAGTGCAGATCCCCTCTGTGTTCGGCCGAAGTGGGGGATACACAGCTAGCCAAGAGTCGAGTCCTGAAATTATCCGCGAAACCACTGAGAAGATCATCCAAATCCGGGAACGATTGAAAGCTTCACGAGATAGCCAAAACAGTTACGCTGATAATCGTCGGAAACCTCTGGAATTTCAGGTTGGAGACCGTGTCCTGATGAAAGTCTCGCCCTGAAAAGGCACGGTACGCTTCAGAAAGTGTGGGAAACTTAACCCTAGGTACATTGGACCCTTCGAGATCCTCGCCAGGATCGGTCCGGTAGCCTATAAACTTCGTTTACCCCATGAGCTCAGTAATATTCATCCCGTCTTCCATGTTTCAAATCTCAAGAAGTGCCTATCCGATGAAACCCCAGTGATTCCTTTAGACGAGATCGAGATCAATGAAAACCTCAACTTTGTGGAGGAACCGATCGAAATCATGGATCGAGAAGTCAAACGTACATAGCAAAGTCGTATCCCGTTAGTGAAGGTCCGCTGGAATGACAAGCGGGGACCGGAGTTCACTTGGGAGCGTGAAGACTCGATGAAACAGAAGTATCCGCATCTCTTTCCAGATCCATGATTTGTATCTTGACTTGTATCTTAATTTTGAATTTTGGGACGAAATTCCCTCTAACGGGGGGGATAATGTAACAACCCGAAATTTCGTATCATTGCTTGTAACCCTTTTCGTAATCCATTTCAGTTAACCAATCATCGTTTTCAAATTCATTTCCGATTTAGCCATTTAATTAAGTCATTAAATTAGAGATTTCTGAAAATGACTTAATGGGTGTCCTAGTGCATTTAGAACTCATTCTAACACCCTGTTTTAGTAATCGGAACATTTATAGAATCAGCCATATCGGGTTACGGCAACTTGGTCGGGTGCGACCAAAAGCCCCGTCTAACGCCGGTATCAAGTAGAATTCCACCGTGTCCAAATCCCGAACACTATTTAAAGTGTTCTAAACTTCCATTTGAAGCTTTTTCTTCAACTCACTACTCTCTCTCTAACCTCTCTCCTCAACCAAAGATTCAAGGTCCACAACATTGAATTAAGGCTCCAAATCTTTGAGGTAACATTCCCAACTTGTTGTTTAACCTCTTAGGCCTTCAAATTCATGTTTAATTTATCAATTTGGACCTGGAACATGTGTTTACAGCCAAGGAGCATGCTTGGGCCGTAAACACATAAAAACATGGGTTTTTGAGCAATTTAACCCCTCCAAACCAACATTGGGACTTAGATACGACGTTATGGCTTACAAATCCGGACTTAGAACCCTAAACATGAATTTTGAGGAGCAAATAAGATTTTACAGCCAAGGAACATGCTTGGGCCATAAACTCCTCATTCATGGGAGTAAACTCATTTAAACATGTTTAAAAGCCATATAACTACACCAATAGCCTTGGAATAAATCCTAGAATAATCTAAAATTAGTTTGGGGACCTTAAACATGACAAACACCCTCCATTTACGAGTTTACGGTCAAAGCTTCCCAAGAAATAGTTCCAGGGCCGTAAACTCATAAAAATGTGTCAAATGATGCCCAAAACTCATACCAAGGCTTGGAAAAATAGGTGGAATCACATGTGATTGTCCTAGCCTCACCAAATGAATTAAGTTTTGAGCATGGAAGGAGTTTATGGGCGTAAACTCCATGTTTACTGTCGTGAACTCCCATAAATGATATTCATGCAATTTCAATCCGTTCCTAGGCTTTAGAAAAATCCATCCCATCATTTCCCATGAGTAATCAAGCCATTTAGCACTCCAAAAAACCCAAACATGAGTTCACGGCCGTGAACTCATGTGCGTATGTTGTATGTGGCCAAAAACTCCCTAAGGAGTTTACTCTTGAAGATTAAACTCAATTCCCAAGTCCCACGCATCATTACACGTCCATAGATGTCACCCGGGTCACTCCAAACACTCGTTTTGAAGTGTTTTAGCTCATTGGAGTATAATATTCCATCTAATTAGTATTTTTAAATCTAGTTAGATACATTTGGATATTATTACATATTACATAGGAACCTCGCATGTAATCAAGCCCCGAACCAACGTTTAGTGTCCGAAACAGTTGCGTCTTCTCGTCTGGTGAGTTTATACCCCTACCCTTTTTCAATGGTTTTGAATGTTTTCACGGGGGAATACAAGCAAAGTACAAGGGATTACTTGTACTTAAAACTTGTTTTACATGTGTATGTTTCAAAACTTATATGCTTTTAATACTGATATTCACAACCGATAACCGTTTGAAACTTGCAGGGTAATCATATACATTATTTGTGAAATTATTTATATGCTGTTATGTTTATTATTTCACAAATGGTTTCCACATTTTTTTTATCAGTTAAAAAGCATAACTTTAGAACCTTTGAACATAAAACTTTGTACACTGTTTTGTCCTCGGCAACACTCCACAGAGATACGCGAGTGGAGGATTATCGTAATATTACTAGTAAATTTGTTAGTCCTATATAATTGGAGACACGTCCTCAGCGAACACTCCACAGAGATACGTGACTGGAGGACCGCCCCCGTAACCAGAATCTCTTAGATAAGGAGCGTGACTTGAGCGTATAGATCTATACGGGGCTGACTACCCCACACCTGGCTGCTAGCTACAGCCGAACCGAAATGGTTCAAGGGTGACGAAAGTCATAAGGTGATGTGGACTACTTATTGCCATATCTAGTCTATTGTATGGTTATGGAACTCGCAATTAGGATAACATAGATTTACATAATAGTAATAATAAATAAAGTAATTAATTTACTTTGTAAATGTTAGTTTTATATACGTCTTAAAACTAATACATTTCACAAGATAACCAGGTTTTCAGAATACATCTTTAACATTTGGTAACCAACATTCAGGAAAATATGGGATTTTCCTGGGAACATTTGTACATAACCAGAAAAGTGTAACAAACCAGATAACTTACATTTCATAAGAGTAAACATGTTTTCAATGTACAACTTTATATTATGTTTTGGGAATCAATAACTAACCTTTTAAGAAAATATGGGATTTTCTTGGTGTGTGTAACATTTGCAGAAAACGGAAAAGAAACTTGTACATTTTTCACAAAACTAAATCGCTTATGAACTCACCAGCATTATGCTGATTTTCAAACCGCTTGTATTCTCAGGTCAGCGTTAGACAGGTACCCGAAGATCCTTTCGTTCGAAGACGGTGTGCACAGAAGACTTGTCTCATTTTGTTTATATATACAATGTATCACAACTGTACAACTTACTTTTTGAAACAAATGTAAACTTTTCTATATGTAATGTAATGGTTGTTTTACTTTACTTACTATGTGCATTGGATTTGATACTCAACATGGAGTCAACCCCGAAAATGTTTCCGACTTCGGTTTTCGGGGTGTGACACCGGGACACTCCAAGCACTTAACCAAAGTGTTTTCCACACTTTAGGATGCGTATACGTGTTTAATTATTATTATATTTATTAATTGTATGTAAACATACGTTATCATATGTTAATAGGTCACTAAGTGTGTTCAAGTCTTTACTTGACACCGAGCACCCAACCGGCACCTTCGTCGGATCCACTTACATCAGGTGAGTTCATACCCCTGAATGAACCTATTAAATGTTTTACATGTTTTAGTGGGGGGAATACAAGTTAAACATGCTAGTTATCATATCAATCACATGTGATTGATAACCCGCATGCACAAGGATTTGTTACACTGTCAACTGTTTGCCAAGTATGATACTGTAAAAAGGGTTTTTCCAAAACGACTTTACTTGTTCAAATCTTTACTTATATGGTTTTATCAAAATGTGCTTACGAAAGGTTTTCAAAGGATTTCTAAAGTTTTTCCAACTTATTTTACAAATGAATGCAAAGTCATGATTTTCCTACGTATAAAGGTTTTCCAAAGTTTTCATCAAAGATTTCTTCCATGTTTTTAAACTCCTACTTGATAACGGTTTCACTTCATGATACGCTTAAACTTGCTAATGCTTCTACTTCACTTATACTTGTTAACGCTTCTACTTCACGATAAGCTTCTACTTCACAATACGCTTTTAATTCACGATACGCTTTTACTTCACGATATGCTTTTACTTCATGATACGCTTCTACTTCACGATACGCTTCTACTTCACGATACGCTTTTACTTCACGATATGCTTTTACTTCACGATACGCTTCTACTTCACGATACGCTTCTACTTCACGATACGCTTTTACTTAACAACACGCTTCTACTTCACGATGCGCTTCCACTTAGTTAAAGGTATGCTTGTACTTGTATAGTTATATAAATAATGATTAAAGGACTTAGGAAGGCTAGTTCGCCCTATTTCCTTTTCTTCGTTGAGATGTGGTCTGGTGGGATCGGATATCCATCCAAAGGTCGTTTGCTCATCAGTTATATAACATGTGTACTTGTATAGACATATGGGTCTTCACATCGGTCGGTTCAGTTATGAGTCTCTATTACTAGTCCAACACTTTCATCAGAATTCACTATTTGGGATACATATTCAGGACACCGCCTTCTCCGTTGTATAGTTGGTAACCAGAGTCTCTTGTAGAGAGAGCGGACATTGTGTGTATAGATCTATACGGGATTGACACCCCGGCACCCTGACTGCTAGCTATAGTCCACGGCCTACCAAGCCAAGGGGTGACAAATGTCATATTCACATCGACGCTTGCAGGGCATCAAGTACTCTAGTGTCGATTAGTATGGTTACGAGTATCTCCATCTTACCTTATAATTCATGGCCTTAAGGTAATGACGTTTAACACTGTATGCTGGAAAAACAAACCTAGAAATACACACCTCGAATATACACACCTAGAAAATACACACCTCGAGTATACACACCTAGAATTACACTCTTTTTAGACCTTACTAGACATATCATTAAATTGATACTGTCTAGGGTCTGTATTCACTCTTTTAGACCTTACTAGATGTATCATAAAATTGATACTGTCTGGGGTCTGTATTCACTGTTTTAGACCGTGCTAGCTGTATCTTTCATTTGATACTGTCTAGGGTCTGTATCCACTGTTTTAGACCGTGCTAGCTGTATCTTTCATTTGATACTGTCTAGGGTCTGTATTCATTGTTTTAGACCTTGCTATCTGTATCTTTCATTTGATAAAGTCTGGGGTCTGTGTCTCCTTTTTCTTAGACTGAGCCAGGCGTGTCGTTCATTCGATACTCTCCTGGAGTCTATAATTCCTTTTGCCTTAGTCAGCAGTCTTCACTGCTGAGACATATGTTATTTTCCCTGATATTCTCCTACTTTCTTCAAAATCAAATCCCGTATTTTGATAATGATAGTGTTTAAGGGGAAAACTACTTTTTACCACATAACTCTGACGGGTCTTGGTAGAAGACTACTTTTATTTAAGAAAATATAGGATTTTCTAGAAAGGACTCTAATGTACCCTTGATTCTAAACTACTATTACTTATATAAAGTTATTTGGATAAAATGACACTAAATACTTATGAACTCACCAGAATTTGTCAAAATGTTGATACTCGCTTTCAAATAACTTGTATTCTCAGGTCAGCTATAGATAGGTACATCTCAGGCGCTTTTGGTGAAGACAGTTTAGTACCAAGCTGCACCTATATTACGACTTGTATTACTTTAATGTTTCCATGTAATGTAAACCATGTAAAACTATTACTATTAATGCAATGATTGTTGTACTTTGATTACTATACTGCATATGTTGTGATAATTGACATGACGTCATCCACCCCAGAATGTTTCCGCCGTTCCGATTTTGGGGTGTGACAGATTGGTATCAGAGCATTGTTTATAGTGAGCTAAGTATATCAATTCATAAAGGATATACAACCTATAAATACATAGGGATAAAACACTCTGACCATGAATTATACTTTAAAATATAACCATATTTTACCAAAGTATAAGAACATCCAGAATCTAAACACTCGAACACAAGTATCACAAGAAGAACAAGAATAAAAGTCTTTAGATGTTGAGAATTACCGTCAAACCTAGGCAGTTATGTAATCATAAGCTGGAATAAATGTAATCTGATCAACTATATTTATTCGAGATGCGATCAACGTGTGATTGGGAGTGATAGTGGTGTTGCAACAGGTCTGAAACTTACCAACTAGGAATGCTAGAGCCAAACATAAAGTTTAAAATACTATGGGAGTATTTTTGAATACTAAATAGACTCACATTAATCCCAGAATCAAATTCAGAAGATAAGAAACAAATAAGAAATTAAAATACCATAGGGGTATTTTAGGATCCATAGACAACCTTGTGTGAAGAACTAAAAAGATCCTTATTGATATACCTACAATTACAGAGAGTATACTCCTAAGGTTATATATAATAAGGATCCCATAGGCTAAGAATGTGTGGTTTCGCTCTACTTCCTTTTCCTTGTTTGGATGTGGATATCGAGTAGTATCACATATTCGAAGGCCTATTCGATCTAAGCTATATATGATTTGTGTACCCTGTGTAATCGTAGCAGGACTCGATATGGATCATCCAGTGAAATGTTAATAATCTTTTAGGATTCTTTAGACATTTCCATTATCGCACGAACCCTGTAGAAAACCCTATCCACTTTAGTACTCGGCAGAAGAGTTGATTCAGACCCAAAAGAGGTTCATTAAGAAGATTTCCAGTTCGGAAATAAATGAACTAGGTCGAGACTATTGAAATCACCAAGTGCCTATATCTTTTAGGGACATCGGTGAAAGATTCGCCTAAACTTCCGAGATTTCCAGTCATCCATCATGAAGTGATGACACCTAGAGTCGGATTCGGAAGTAAGGCGGAGTAGAAATTCAATATGTATTCACGAGAAAAGAATCCTAGGTAACTACCCGAAGGAAACCACCGCCGGTCCCAGTCAACCCTACGAGGTAGACAGAGGGAGCTAGTACATGGAACCCAAGAAGTGTCTTCTGCTCACGATTCGTCACACTAATACACCCATAAAATAATACAATTTAGTGAGTTAGTGGTTACACTACTCACGCTATGTGTTAGGTAAAAATCGCTTTTTCCCGTTGCCAGTAACTCGATTAGAGCGGATCCCCACACCTCTATTGAGAATGGTTAGCCATAAGCCTTCATGAGCCTCTCTTCCCGTGGTGTTCGTTCCGAACTGTTCTCAAATCTTTCCAGGCCGGAGAGTGAAACCTTTCCCAGTATAAAGCTAACTTAGTAGGAACGACTCCCATTTTATGGCCTTTTTTGATACTCACACTCCTACCTTGAATACCAGCACTACATCATAGGGATGTAGGTCGACACACAGACAACCAATATCTGAGGCACGGGAAAATTTATGCCTAATACAGTAAGGACAAATATGTACAGGGTTAACCATCGTCTCTCATCCGCTTGAGTTCCATTCCGTATAGGAAAAACCATGCCTCCGAGCAAGCGTAACCAATCCCTAGCAAGAAACCTACTCTCCTACTCGATGGAGCTACTTTCCAGACTGCAGTCCTGGCAGCCGTTGCAGCTGCCATGACTCAACTGAATGCTAACAACGCCAATGTTAGCAAGAGCCCTATCGGGAATTCCGATCCTAGTAGTAGACAGCAGCAACCAAACCCTGTGTGCGCAGCCACCCAAGAACCTCGGCCAACTCCACTAAAGAGAAAACTCAAGATCGAGGAAGGAAGTACTCGGCTCAAGGACCTTCCGAAGGGCAACGAGCTGAGATAGTCAATACCCATGCCAGCCCTCCCATCCTGACCTCCAGAAGACCATACCTAGGAAGCCTTCCCCACTACGGAAAGTGTAGCTACCATCATCATGGTATATGCCGGGAACTCTTTTGTGCTAGGTGCAACATGAAGGGGCATACTGCTCGCGTTTGCAGAACCCCGGTTGAGTTTATTACATCAACCACCGATGTGGTGGCCAATCCAGTTTGCCGTCTATGTGGTGAGATTGGACACTTCAAGAAGAACTATCCAAACTAAAGGAAACAACAATGACTCAGGAGGAGTCTGACCGTAATGCGTAGGGAGAAGCATCAAGGAACCCGGTAGATTTTTGGTATGTCTCTCAATCTCAGATAGTTAACCGGAAACATTAAAAAGGCTAATTCAAATGTAATTATTTTCCCCATTAAGGCGAAAGTCGCAGCACAGTTATAAAATTTAAAAATTTCATTAGGTAAAACTATAATGGCTAAGTATATACGTTACGACCATTTATAATTGAGATGGATAGACCTAGAGTGAGTGAATGTCGCCTCATTTCCTGTTCCTCATTTGGTTGTGGATTTAAGGCGGAGTCGCTCAGTCAACAGTCCTCCCCACATTAATTATACATGACTATTATATGTTAGGCGATTATAGAAATGCCTTGTGAGAATCCATTCACGAAAAGGTACTCTACTCAGAAACATTCAGGACCCTCTACAGTTCTGCGTCGGCTCTATCGGTCCAAGTATCCGCGATAGTGATACACAGGACGAAACCCGAGACGCCTAGAACTCTTGTGCTCATTCGGCACATGACTCTATCGACCCTCCTATTGTATCATATTGAAGTGTGCCAACTTCGACGACTCTATCAATCATGGTTTGACGTAGTGCAACCATGTGTAAATCCCTAGTGATGTGTAAAAAGAACTTTCTCCGTGGCCATTTCAGAAAATAAAGGTTCTTCCGAACCTAAACATAATGAAAATACTAAAGATTAATGCGATCCGTCAGTCATCCTTCACCTCGAACCTTCCGAAGTACCCAGGAGAGGGGTACCGCGCGCTGTTAACCAACCCTTCTTAGACAGATAGAAACCGAAGTGAAAGACACTACAGATATTCCAGAAGGCGATAACCACCCGAAGCATACTCAGTAGAAACCCAGAAAGACCCTTCGCACCTCGCAATAAGGTTCGTGAATCAAGAGGATAGAACTCATGGGACTGACCAATGTAACTGAGTATATGCGTATGGGTGGTATATAATTGAGATCAAAAATATTTAAGATGTGTGCTTCCTCCCTACTCCCTGTTCCTCGTTGGGTTGTGGTTCTGGGGTGGAGCCGCACAACTGAACATCCTGCCGACCTCAATTATATATATGGCTCGCATACACCAAGTATTAGTGGTTAAAGCCGAGTATGATCTCTACCACGAACCTCATAGTAAAACCATTCGTCCTATTCCATAGAATAGGAGGTAGATTCAAGAGAACCACTGCGGGTTGAGCTACTATAAAGACCACAAATCCGAAATTTTTTGTCATCCCAGTTAAGCCAACATAGTAGCTAAACCCTCGGTTGGTAAAGAAATCTGAGTCGTAAGAGTCAAGGACATTGACTACAACCATCCATTCACGCTTAATCCCCCGAATTAAGCATCGCAGCGAATATCCCGGAAATCCGAGAGCTGCGGTGAATTAAATGTTGAGAAGAGTGGATGAGGAGATTAAAGTTCCGAGTGATGGAACCCTATACTCACTAGATGTGACCTAGATCGATAAAACTCAGAACCTTCGTAAGAGTATTTGCAGAAGATGTTCGAACTACTCAGGCACTTCGTCCACCCCGTTACAGACGAGTAGTGCCTAGGATCCTCTACCCCTCACAGGGAGGAAATCGTCATCACCCTGTAGACGATAGACTTCATTCTCCGAAGTGAACACTAGGATACCGAGAACCACAGGATAACCTCCGCAACCAAGAATACTAGAATAAAGTGCGAAAGTAGGTTGCGTTATGCCTTATAACCCAGATCCCGATGAGATTATAGACTTGAAACCAGTCTAGGTGTTAGTCGATGGGTTATACAGGAGCACGCACTTTCCGCACTAGAATAAACTAACGCCTTAGAAATTAGGGCATGTCGTACAAGATTCATTGGACTATAAGGTGTTCCACAAATACTATCTCATGCAGAAATAGTAGAACCTCCTCCTGAGATAGTCCAACACTTGTCTGGTGAAACCCTATCTCCCCGACCCTGAGGGTTTCCATTAGAAATATCTCAAGAATCAGAAGTGCAGGTTCATTTTGCACAAGATTGAGATAGACACTCTACAACAAAAAGATACCGTAGACACACAACCCATCCGATGATCTAGAAAATCCCTAAAAGCCAATTGACAGGAAACGCGAAACCAAGGACAACCCGAGCTTCCTAAGAACCAACCTGAAGGATTACACTTCCAGTATGAGAGAGAACGTTAGGAACTTTGGAATGGCGATCACGCCAGTGATGATCTTGCCATAGAAGTACACTATGTTCTGAGTACTGAAAAGCTCTACCCTTCTGAGAGCTTTGGACCATCCGAGATCCTTTACGGAGATTGGTCCAACCCTCATCAGACCACTACTACTTTCAGAAATTCCACAAGTTTCTAGACTTGATCAGTCCGTGCCCGACACCACTCTTCGTATCCCACTCATCTTGATAGAAACCATTGAGAACCCTAAATTCGTAGACATACCTGTAGGAAATCGCTAACTACACGAGAAGGAATCCGCATCCCATAGGTGAAGGTTTGTTGGAGTGACAGGCACAGGCCAGAGATCACTTGGGAGTGCAAGGCAAACCGAATAGGAAGTACACTCCTGCCTTTACTCGGTCATTCATACCTACTTCCTTGCCTAAACCTGAATTTCGGGACGAAATTCCCTCTAAAGGGGGGATGATGTGACAACCTGAAATTTATTCCGTCATTTTTAACCCCTCGTTCCGTTAATAAGCCTCGTTTTATTTAACTGTCCGTTAAGTTTTGGACTGGCTAATTAATTTGGGACTTTTGTAAATGACTTTATGAGGGTTGAAATAAATTAGAAACACCACAATTTTTCCCTTGAAAAATTTTAGTTTCAACCAAGTCAAAATACGACCACTAAATCGGGTACGACCAAAAAGCCCCGTTTAACGGCAGTATCGGGTAGATTTCCACTGAGCCCCAACTCAAACCCCTATATAAGGGGAAGTGGACTTCATTTCCACCCTTTTCACCCTCTCTCTACACTCTCTCTCTCTACAACCTATTTTCGAGCCAAAAACGCCCGTTTCGAGCCCCAAACGAGTAAGCCATCTACCCTAACTTGTTGTATAGCTTAACTAACATGCAAATTTGTGTTCAAGGAATCAAATAGGGGCAAGAGTAGGTGTTTACGGCCGAAGAACACTCTTGGACCGTAAACACCCCTAAATGGGATTTTTAAGCCCCAAAACCCCTCCAAATTGCCCCTAAGGCTTAGATATGACTTGTAGACTTGCATATACGAGCTTAGAACACCTTGAACTAGACTTTTGGGGAGTAAACTTGAGTTTACTGCCCAAGAACATGCTTGGGCCGTAAACTCCCCTTCATGGGGAGTAAACTCAATTTCAAGTGTTAGAAATGCCCTCAAACACCTCCTATGGCCTTGGAAAATGTCTAGAAGCAAACCCCATTGAAGTAAAGGCTTTCAACTTCAATTAATCCAAGGGAATAGGAGTTTACAGCCGTAAACCCTGACAGAATTGGTCCATGGGCCGTAAACTCCCATTAAGTGTCCAAATGATGCCCTAACTCCTTCATTTGACTTGGAAAATGCATAGAACTTTATTTCCTACCATTTAAGACCCTAATACACCAAAGGAATGAGTATATAGGAGCTTACGGCCGTAAACTCCTTGTTTAGGGTCGTAAACTCCTCAAATGGTCCATTTAAAGCTATAAACCCCTTCATATGCATTATATTTGGACCTAGCATAAATCTACAAGTCATATGAGACCTTTTAGCATCCTAGAACACCCTCACCATGAGTTTACGACCGTAAACTAATGGGGGTATGGTCTTAGGGCCGTGAACTCTATAAAGAGTTTACTCTTGAAGAGTAAACTCCTTATCCAAGTCATACACACCCTTAAATGTTACCCGGGACACTCCAAGCACCTAACCAAAGTGTTTTCCGCACTTTAAGATGCGTATACGTGTTTAATTATTATTATATTTACTAATTGTATGTGAACATACGTTATCATATGTTAATAGTGTTGGGTTTTGAGCATTCTAACACTCCTAAGTGTACATGCAACCCTAAATACCTTGGATCTATGTTTTCTCTATTATACATGCAAATAAGAACTTCCAAGGTATTATCCTAATCTAGCATACAAAAATAATGAATGTAACAAGATAGAATACATACCTCTTGATGTAGAAAGTCTTCATGAAGCTTGAGTGCCTAGCCCCAATAGTGTGGAAGCCTCAAATGGAATCACAATCACCAAAACACTTATAATAACTTGAGAGAATTCTACAACTCATGAAATCGGCTAGCCCTTTTACTTCACACACTAGTGACCGATTTTGGTCAAGAATAAGATGCTTATATAGTTAGGGTTACACCATGTAAACCCTAATTGACATGGCCTTTCATTTCCATGATCCATGGGTACAAATACACCATGGAGCATCCATGGACCATCCTATGGGTTTTAGCCCAACTTGATTATCCATGGAGCATTAGCCCACTATACAAGTATGGATGATTTACACAATCAACCCATATATTTAATTAGTCTCCTTTTGATCACTTAATTAATCCTAGATTAATTCTTGATCAATACTAATTAAATAATCTTATTATTCTTATTATTAATATACTAGAACTTATAATATATGAATAACCATAAGTGTCTTATTTCTCTCATTATAGTCTATCCAAGTGCATGATGGTATGCAACCCAAATGGACCATGCCGGGTCGGGTCAAGTCTTACCAATTATAGTTATGGACTTAGAAATTAATCCAATAGTCTCCCACTTGGATAAGTCTAAAACTATTATTGCGTATGACTTCAGGAACCAACTGGCAATCATAGCTCTCAAAAGCTTTTGTCGAACTCTGACCTTGTAGATGAACTCTGACCTTTGTCAATGACTTGTCCATTAGATAAGGGATCATATATTCCTCCATTATAGATATCATATGGACTGAGACATGGATTATAATCATTCTCTCTGTCTATTTGTTGTTTCCCGATTTTCGATTTATGACGACTGACTAATTGAACAAATCAAATCAGTCCTGGCCCGGCCGGGCACTTCCATTTGTCATCATCAAATCATCGAGGGGCCCACAGATATCGCTTTTATCCCGAAGGTAAAAGTAATGGATAAACTTCGACTCATATGGCTTGTTCTACTACTTGTTGAATCATACACAAAGGCACGTTTTATAGCACCGAGTTACGAAATGCGTTTTCGTGCAATCAATGTACTATCAACTCATAGTAACAACTCATATCTCTAGGTTTGAAGAATATAAGATATTATCGTCTCATGATCACTCATGATAAAATCCATGAAGTGATTCCAATGAGCACGGGTTGAATCCAATACTCAGAACTTATGAGCACTCATGAGTGTTGTAGCCCTTTGTCCAACACCTTAGACCTCTACAAGCCAACCCATGACAGTCTTAATTCATATCTACTTCCAACATATGACCGACTGTGGATGGTTTGAATAACTTAGTCATTCCGGAAGAATAACCTAGTTTATTCGGGAAGTCAAAACATGCAAAGTGAAACACAATAATAACTGAATCCAATATGGTATCAAACCCTATGAACATAAATAAAACACCTTTTATTTATCACCATATGATTACACATTATTCATTATATACTGTTTCAACTATCAACTTTATTCTTGAATTTAAAACAATAGTTGTCCCATGCTCCTAGCATGTACACTATGTTTTTTCAAAACACTAGTCATGCCACACACCAAGTATGCATACTATGTTTTTCTATGATCTTTACTTTGTGAACTAGATCAATTGAACATAACTTCAATGATTCTCTTTTCACACTCCCAAATCCTTACTGCAAATGCAAGAATTCCAAATTCATGCAATTTACTGAAATCTGTTAGATTCTAAACTTATATGCATTGATCCTCTTGTAATGATTATGCACAAAGTCATAAAGACTTGACAACAAACATTACAGAGCATTCCAAAGGAGATCAACTCCTTTGGAAACATCCTTCATGCATTAAGTTCCCTTTAATCTTACACAGATTGAAAATACTAACTTTGAAACATTTCCAGATTCATTTTGACTATCACATCTGAAAAAGAGTTGCCTCCTTACAGATTATGTCAATATAATCCTTCTAGAATTATCACTATACTTCCGACTGTCCTTGAGCAACCAATCTTTGGTAAACCTTAGATTATCGTCGACAATTGTTTAATCCTTTTAGTCATATCCAGTTCTAAACCTTTTCCCTTCTTAACGCCCCATGCATTTGGAAAATTTTAGAAAGGATGAATATAGCACATGTAATCGATCATATATCCGAAGCATATGGGACACGATTCATGATGTCTCACATAAAGACTAAACCAGTCTTTTGCTATAACATTTCCATTTCTATTTGCCAAGTTCTCATAATTCAGATTATGAAAAGGGATGCCGTAATCATAATCGAATTTTAGAACGCAAATAATGGACCCATATACAGAATTTCCTTATGTTGAGCCATTCCAACATGAATTTCATATATATCCTTGACTAAATGATTAAAACCTCACGATGTAATTTTATAGATTTGAGATGAAGTATAATTTTCTCTCCCTTAATTATAGCAAAACAACTTTTTCCCAATTGAAACTTTTGTTTTCTATAATTAACATTGCTAACTTGCAATACTTATCATAATTATCATGCTCCCAGTAACATGATGATTATTAGCATAACACTTATGCTCCCACTAGCTTTGACATGTACTCAGAAATTAGCTGACTTTCTACCAAAGTTCAGATTTCTGATACTAGATTGCTTTGATAAGACTTTATCAAAAACATACACCTTCCCTTAGATAGCACACTTGTGTGTCTAAACAATTATGAAGAGGTATGCCGTAATCATAATGGTTAGACCTTTTTGCCACTTCTCACAAGTCCAGGTTAGTGTGTCGGTAAACCACACACGCTCCACTAACGACTTTGAGAATGCAAATATCACAATTGCTATCTAGCTAAAATCTACTTAGTGAAAGTGTTTCCTCACCATCATTTTCATGAATCGGAGAGAAACCTTATGACACTTAGATTTAATGGTGTATGTGTTCTTATCCATGTGAATTGTCAAAACCTTAATCACAGGGCAAGGGTAATGACAAATCCAATCTCATATGGACTGAACTCAATCTTAACTTCTTGCCACCTGGCAGCTTAAGGGCCTGCCATTGCTTCCAAGTTGTTGTGCAACAAATTGAGAACTCTAAGAACTCATATGCAAAGCCAACTTTAACTGGAATGGGCACAGAATATGTCAACACGATAGGTTATAAACCTCAAGTCGTGTGCTAGTGAAGAACTTCAGGTTTATTCTTGATTAGTTCTTAAGACTTTCAAGACCTTTAAGACTCCCACTGTCCTCTTGACATATAAGACGCCCTTGTCAAACATCCAAGAGATAGTGTGGATTCTAATAAAGACAAACACTTCACACAATTGGCCATAGTTGGTCTTTGTTTTATCCAAAACATCACAACTTACCAATTTCAAATGTACAAGAGTTTGAAACCTTTTTTAAGACATGTCACTCAAGTTACAATCTTAGAGTATAACTCTAAGAATTGTTTTTAGAACGAAGTATGAATCATCTTCTTGATTTAACCACTTCAACAATTCAAGTTCCTCTTCTTAGCTATAAGAAGGCTCTTAGAGGATGAATTGTGATAAGGTCTCTAAATCATTAAGATGATCACAAAACTGATACGAAAGTACTCTCCCATCTTTTCAGATTTGAGAAATTTTTATCCTTCTGCCTAATTTGATTCTTATTATTCGCTCTGTCATACATTGGAACCTTTTTCCAATGTCTCAGAGTTACACTTAAGCTTGTAAGTATAATCATATTTACTGAGCTTTTGTAAATTATGACGAATAATCTTATCGATCTTTTGTGGTGGACTTGACCAGTGCACAAGACTATGTACTCGATCCCTTAGTCCATTACTTGACTCACACATCCATGTGAATAAGTAATTAGTCTTAATTTTCCAATACTTGAAAGTTCTCATTCATCATGCTGTACAACTTCCATGATTCCAAGTTCCGGTCCACTTGAAACTTGGGTGATGAGAATCTTTCCTTATTTGGTAAATTTAGACATTACCACAAATGAAAGAATCAATTTCATATCTCCACTCTTGCTATTAATGGAATCATATAAGCAACAATTTTTCCTCAAATGGCATTGTAAGGATATTTTAAAATAAATAAAATCAAAACTTTTTCTTTTATTTTAAAACATTGCGGAAAAACTTATCCTTACAATCCATATGAAAACTTGTTGTTATCTATTCCTAAGCAATATCTCATAACTCCTAAGAAGTAGCTCAAGAATCCGATCTTCAAACTATGCGATAGAAATCCATCTACGCGATCAGATTCAACATATTCTTTCTTTAAGTTCCTTTACTTTTCTTTGATTCTTAAAACATCACCATGTGACCTAGTCACATCATGTATCAAGAATCTCAGAATAGAAACTTAGCAGAGTTAGATAGTGGAATTTACCTGAAGTAGAGTCAAACTTATTGACTTTAACATCCTTAGGTAAATTTGGCAGCTTCGCAACCAATGCCCCTTCCTTTGGCAATATAAACATATGGAGCCTTTGATAATGGTACACGGGACTATCATAGACTTAGCTTTTCTCTTTACCATTTGGTCAACCGAGTTGACTATGGTCGATCCCTTTCCATTGGGAAGAGAATACTTTCCTGGATTTCCTGTGTCACTATTGTCAATGTCCATCAAGTTTTAAGGAAGTTGATCTTAACAAATAGATAAGATCATTAAGGGTCTTGTCATAGTCTATTTCATAGGTTTCCCAAAGGAACTCACTATGTGACCTTAGAAAGTGATTGAACCACCAACTTTCTCAGGACTTTGACACCCAACTCTCCCGGCTTGTCAATATGTGACAACATCTCCAAGATGTGATCACACCTAGACCTTGCCTTGCCAATAGGACTTGAGTGACCTTGAACTTGTGGGTTAGGGAGAATAATTGAAGGAGGTGAAAGAAGTATGATTTCCAAGGGACATCATCTTCATTTAGGAAAGCTTGTTTCAAGATATTTGGGAAGATCATAAATGTCTAAACCAGACATCTTTTGGGAGATATTCAAGATAATTGATCTTAAGTCTTTAATATAACACCCAATATGAAATATTAAGGCTAGGACCCAACAAACTATTTTATAACTTAGAAGAGGGATGCCGTAATCCAGGCTATAAAATATTTGAAGGTAGGTGAATGACGATTCACCAATTTCCACCAAGATAAACGAAATGTATTATTAGGTTTTAATTGGTTTTGAAACTCCTAGATCTATTGAGATTCATTGAACTGTTCAATGGCATGTTTCAATCTCGAGTGTGCCCTTCAGGTTTTGTGACTGGGATGCCGAGGATCACAAAACAAGGTGAGAAGTAACCATGCAAATTACTTGGTACCCTTAAGTGTTTACCCCTCAATCGATGTGCCGGTTAACCTCACACGCTCCACCGATACTATGATAAACATTAAGTTACCCTTTGCCTACCTTGTTAAATACGAGTTAGTGTGCCGGCTAACCACACACGCTCCACTAACCAACTTAAACAAAGTGCAAAGTGTAATTTCATGGATTAGCACCTTATTCACATTTTCCTAAGTAACTAAGATTGGGTATTTATAAGTGTTTAGTTACTTAGTATTTATCATTAATACTTTTAATGAAGGGACAATTATAGTCCTGTCAAACCCGTTCGGCTAACGACCCTCCACCAGTCAAGCAAGCGGTGGGAGAGAGTGGACACCCATTAAGTTGCCATTTTATAGGCAACAACCTTATACCCACCTTATAGACCGGCTTCGTGAATGAGGCGTACTAGCGGTAAGACTAACTTTACTCTTATACATATATATATTATTAACTTATAATATTATAAAGTATAAGGGTTGAATTTTAACTTTTAAAATTCTAAGGGCTAACTTGGAATTAAAGTATTCATAAGAGAAAACTTTACAAATTCAAAAACTTGAGGGCAAGTTTTGAAACTATTCAAAACTAATTAATTCCATAACTTATGTGTTTAAAGTAGTTTTAATCCAAAAACTCTTCAAGTTCCATAACTTGAGGACAAGTTATGGAAGACTTTAAACTAATAAAAGAATTAACTTTTCTTTATTTTATAACTTATGGAATTAATTAATGTTACACCTTTTTTTATTTTATTTTATTTTATTAAATGAAGAGACTCTTGGTCCTCCATAACTTGAGGACAAGTTATGGAGTCATAAAACCATTTAATTAGAACTAGACTCTTCATTTTTGTAACCTTTGCCAATTTTTATGAGTTTTATGATTCTTATATGTGACTTTTCATATAACTTGAGGACAAGTTACAAAAACACATTTTAGAATCAATTCTTAGATTAATTTGGATTAAAACCAACTATCACATAATTTTATTCATTAATCTAAATTCACTCATAAAACAAGGTAACACAAAAAACTTTTGGTCATCCATAACTTATTCTTAAGTTATGGAATCCTTTAAAACATTAACACCAAATTTTGTAACTCCATAAAAACTTTGAATCAATTTTTTTTAAAACCTTTTCATATCCATAACTTATGGAGGTTTCAAAAAATAAAACTCTTTAGATCAAACTTTTAAAACTAATAAAATAATCATATTATTTTATCTTTTATTAAATTTGACCTAATTCAATTCATAAAGCAAATTATTCAAATTTTACAAATAATTAGTTTTTCACAAGAACAAGTAATTATCTTAAAATTTGACACACTTCATGTTTTTTTTTTCTTTTTTTTTCAACTTTGAAAATAAAATATTTGCATCAATATAACAGAAAACAACCCGTGGCTCTGATACCACTATTGGGTTTTGAGCATTCTAACACTCCTAAGTGTACATGCAACCCTAAATACCTTGGATCTATGTTTTCTCTATTATACATGCAAATAAGAACTTCCAAGGTATTATCCTAATCTAGCATACAAAAATAATGAATGTAACAAGATAGAATACATACCTCTTGATGTAGAAAGTCTTCATGAAGCTTGAGTGCCTAGCCCCAATAGTGTGGAAGCCTCAAATGGAATCACAATCACCAAAACACTTATAATAACTTGAGAGAATTCTACAACTCATGAAATCGGCTAGCCCTTTTACTTCACACACTAGTGACCGATTTTGGTCAAGAATAAGATGCTTATATAGTTAGGGTTACACCATGTAAACCCTAATTGACATGGCCTTTCATTTCCATGATCCATGGGTACAAATACACCATGGAGCATCCATGGACCATCCTATGGGTTTTAGCCCAACTTGATTATCCATGGAGCATTAGCCCACTATACAAGTATGGATGATTTACACAATCAACCCATATATTTAATTAGTCTTCTTTTGATCACTTAATTAATCCTAGATTAATTCTTAATCAATACTAATTAAATAATCTTATTATTCTTATTATTAATATACTAGAACTTATAATATATTAATAACCATAAGTGTCTTATTTCTCTCATTATAGTCTATCCAAGTGCATGATGGTATGCAACCCAAATGGACCATGCCGGGTCGGGTCAAGTCTTACCAATTATAGTTATGGACTTAGACATTAATCCAACAAATAGGTCACTAAGTGTGTTCAAGTCTTTACTTGACACCGAGCACCCAACCGGCACCTTCGTCGGATCCACTTACATCAGGTGAGTTCATACCCCTGAATGAACCTTTTAAATGTTTTACATGTTTTAGTGGGGGGGGGATACAAGTTAAACATGCTAGTTATCATCTCAATCACATGTGATTGATAACCCGGATGCACAAGGATTTCTTACACTGTCAACTGTTTGCCAAGTATGATACTGTAAAAAAGGGTTTTTCCAAAAAGACTTTACTTGTTCAAATCTTTACTTATATGGTTTTATCAAAATGTTCTTATGAAAGGTTTTCAAAGGATTTCTAAAGGTTTTCAAGCTTATTTTACCAACAAATACAAAGTCATGATTTTCTTACGTATAAAGGTTTTCCAAAGTTTTCATCAAAGATTTCTTCCATGTTTTTAAACTCCTACTTGATTGTGACAACCCGAAATTTCCATTTTGTACGAACACTAACTATTCAATAGAAGCTAGTCCAGTTTCAATGAACTTCAGACTTTTCCGAATAAGTTTGTGTACATTAGGGTTTACATTTAAGGAGATATCAGGAGAGTGGATGCTCATGGGTTTGTGAAACTTGAGCATTTCAACACTTCATCATGTTAAAGTCCAATTCCAGAATAAAATATTTTCTACCAAAATATTTCAGGACTATAAATAGATTTCTGAACTGAATTATTCATTATTCACATTTCCAACTAGAGAAAAGCCAATTTCTCTCTCACGGATCTTATGGTTTTCATCCCAATTCGTGAGTCCACTTCCCTAGTTGTGTTTTATTACTTGCTTTATGCTTAATAACATAGTTTACATGTCAAATATGTAAGATCCGGGATTTACCGCCCAAGAACGTTCTTGGGGAGTAAACTCCAAAACGAAGCCTAAGAGCTATCTCGTCCCATTTCCTTGTTAGGTAGCTAGTTAAGGACATTATGTATGATCTTTTAAGGCTAGAACACAATCAAGAACACCTAGTTTTAGGAGTTTATGGCCCAAGAGTTTCTTGGACCGTAAACACCAAATTTCAAGGGCTTAAAGTGCCCTAAACACTCCTAAGACTTTAAGACAATAACCCTCTATTACTTGTAGCTTGAATGGGGAGTAAATCACATCAAAATCATCCCTAAAGGGGAGTTTACGACCAAGAAATACTCTTGGGCCGTAAACTCCAAGTAAAGGCACCAAAGTGTGCCAAAAGTCCCCTTTAGCCTTAAACAAAAGTCTAGAATTTATCCTTTGTGTGCAAGAGGCTTGAATGAATTAAAACACCCACCCCATAGGATTTTACGGCCGTAAACTCTAGGGGATATGGGCTTTAGGCCGTAAACTCCTCAAAGGAGCATTCTAAGGCCGTAAACTACCTAAAGGATTAAACCACCAATGCTAGGCTTATTCTAGAATTCATTTAACACTTTAAAACACCCAAAACCACCAAGTCAAGAGTTCACGGCTGTAAACTCAAGGGTTTACGACCGTAAACTCCAAAGGTGGGGTTTGTTGGGTGGTAAGCTCATATACAAGGTCATTTGGTACATTAAACCCCTTTAGCCTTGTCCCGTAGCAACTTAGATGCAACCATTAGGACCTATAACACTTATACAAAGTGTTTACATGTTCCTAAGTGTCCCAACTTATTTCATTAAGTTATTATTTGGATAAATAGTTCTATATATGCTTATTATATGATAACTAGGCTCGTGCGTGTGAACAAGTCTCCGTTTGCCACCTAGCACGGTATCCGACACTACAATCCAAACCACTCACCACATGTGAGTTCATACCCCCTTTAATTAACCTTTGAAATACTTTTAAATGTTTTAAATACTTTATGGGGGGGAATACAAGTTCAATGCTTATAGTTATTGAAATCAATCACATGTGATTAATAACTAGAAAACCAATGATTTTATCACTGTTCAAACTGTTTATCAAACTACTTTACTTCAAAATGTTTTACGAACTTTTTTACTTACCAAATACTTTTATTTAAACTTTGTTATACTTCTTATAAATTGCATGCCCATATATGCATAGATATATAAGCAATGTTTAAAGGGCTTAGGAAGGCCATCCGCCCTATTTCCTTTTTCTCGATTTGGATGTGGTCTGGTGGGATTTCGGGTGACCATCCGAAGGTCATTTCAATATTAGTTAGATATCAATTATACATATATAGACATAAAAGTACTTCCATATTCATGCGTACTATACACATTACTAGTAAGTTACCATCGAGGTAACACAGGATCATACTACTACAACTGTTAGATCAATGAGTCAGTTCATTCATGAGTCTATACGTTACATTACTATGAGAACATATACAACTATACTAGAAAGAGAACATATACAACTATACTAGGATGAGAAAGTATACAACTATACTAGAAAGAGAACATATACAACTATACTAGGAGGAGAACATATACAACTATAATAGAACGAGAAACATTTCATATACAAGAATACGATAGCAATTGTGATCCACTGGATCGGAGCATGCCTTAAATGTCATGGCCCGAGTTGTAGCCAGAATTCTCTTGGAGGGAGAGCGTGAGTTTGCATATAGATCTATACTGGATTGACTATCCTACACCTTGTTGCTAGCTACAGCCGGACCTGCAGGTCTGCGGGTGCCAAACGTCATTCCGTTATTACGACCATTCGTATGTCGTTGTTACCGGTCGATAGTATGGTGCAATTACCACATTATACCTTAATATAAATCCAGTTTAAGGTAGTTGGTACAACAGTAGTTCCTATAATACAAAACTACAGCACTACAATGATTTACCCATTACATATTTTTAGTGATAACCTCACTTAAACATTAATGTACAAACTATATTTGATAAATGATAGTTACACTTGGGAAATTACACACTTTTACAACAAACGAGCATACAAAACAGTTAAGCCTTCGTAGAAGGCTACTTTAATAGAAAATATAGGTTTTTCTGAGAGATTCAAACTTTTACAAACACTTACATACATTTTACAAACTTATACTTGAGACACGTTCAAACGTTTTGATAACAAACCACAACACTAAAATACTTATGAACTCACCAGCTTAATGCTGATAAACTCTATCAATATAACTTGTATTCTCAGGTCATCAGTAGACAGGTACCGATGCCAACTTTTGAGAAGATGGAGCGCCTTCAAGACTCATCATATTATTTTGATTTACATTATATTTTTGGTGTCTAAAACTGTACAGAACACGCTTGTATTAAAATTATATATTTAATGCAATGGATGATGTTGTTTGCTTATTTACATTTACTGTGTTGTGATACTGTACATGACGTCCTCCGCCCCAGAACGTTTCCGCCGTTCTTGGTTTTGGGGTGTGACATTGATAACGGTTTCACTTCGTGATATGCTTAAACTTGCTAACGCTTCTACTTCACTTATACTTGTTAACGCTTCTACTTCACGATACGCTTTTACTTCACGATACGCTTCTACTTCACGATACGCTTTTACTTCACGATACGCTACTACTTCACGATACGCTTCTACTTCACGATACGCTTCTACTTCACGATACGCTTTTACTTCACAACATGCTTCTACTTCACGATACGCTTCCACTTAGTTAAAGGTATGCTTGTACTTGTATAGTTATATAAATAATGATTAAAGGACTTAGGAAGGCTAGTTCGCCCTATTTCCTTTTCTTCGTTGAGATGTGGTCTGGTGGGATCGGATATCCATCTGAAGTTCATTTGATCATCAGTTATATAACATGTGTACTTGTATAGACATATGGGTCTTCACATCGGTTGGTTCAGTTATGAGTCTCTATTGCTAGTCCAGCACTTTCATCAGAATTCACTATTTGGGATACATCTTCAGTACATGGCCTTCTCCGTTGTCTAGTTGGTAACCAGAGTCTCTTGTAGAAAGAGCGAACATTGTGTGTATAGATCTATACGGGATTGACACCCCCGCACCCTGACTGCTAGCTACAGTCCACGACCTACCAAGCCAAGGGGTGACAAATGTCATATTCACATCGACGCTTGCAGGGCGTCAAGTACTCTAGTGTCGATTAGTATGGTTACGAGTATCTCCATCTTACCTTATAATTCATGGCCTTAAGGTAATGACGTTTAACACTGTATGCTGGAAAAACACACCTAGAAATACACACCTCGAATATACACACCTAGAAAATACACACCTCGAGTATACACACCTAGAATTACACTCTTTTTAGACCTTACTAGACGTATCATTAAATTGATAATGTCTAGGGTCTGTATTCACTATTTTAGACCTTACTAGACGTATCATTAAATTGATACTGTCTGGGGTCTGTATTCACTGTTTTAGACCGTGCTAGCTGTATCTTTCATTTGATACTGTCTAGGGTCTGTATCCACTGTTTTAGACTGTGCTAGCTGTATCTTTCATTTGATACTGTCTAGGGTCTGTATTAACTGTTTTAGACCTTGCTAGCTATATCTTTCATTTGATACAGTCTAGGGTCTGTGTCTCCTTTTTGTTAGACTGAGCCAGGCATGTCGTTCATTCGATACTCTCCTGGAGTCTATAATTCCTTTTGCCTTAGTCAGCAGTCTTCACTGCTGAGGCATATGTTATTTTCCCTGATATTCTCCTACTTTCTTCAAAATCAAATCCCGTATTTTGATAATGATAGTGTTTAAGGGGAAAACTACTTTTTACCACATAACTCTGACGGGTCTTGGTAGAAGACTACTTTTATTTAAGAAAATATAAGATTTTCTGGAAAGGACTCTAATCCACCCTTGATTCTAAACTACTACTACTTATATAAAGTTATTTGGATAAAATGACACTAAATACTTATGAACTCACCAGCATTTGTAAAAATGTTGATACTCGCTTTCAAATAACTTGTATTCTCAGGTCAGCTATAGACAGGTACATCTCAGGCGCTTTTGGTGAAGACAGTTTAGTACCAAGCTACACCTATATTACTACTTGTATTACTTTAATGTTTCCATGTAATGTAAACCATGTAAAACTATTACTATTAATGCAATGATTGTTGTACTTTGATTACTATACTGCATATGTTGTGATACTTGACATGCCGTCATCCACCCCAGAACGTTTCCGCCGTTCCGGTTTTGGGGTGTGACATTAAGTACCATTAAGCGTAGGAGAGATGATCTCTAGCTTAAGTATATAATAGTTTAAAGATCACACCGTTGATATAATGGAATTTTTCAAGTGTTAAGATGTTGAGATCTTTGTGCGTCAAGATCCTTATGTTTTAGGATTTTCAACCTCGAGGATCCTTATGTTTGAGGATCTTAGGGATCCTTAAATTTTGGTATCTTCAACCTTGAGGATCCTCGTGTTCCAGGATCTTCGACCTCAAGGATCCTCATGTTTCAGGATTAGTACTTATGGAGATCCTTAGTTGTACGTTGTTCTGCATAGAGAACGTTAGCTATGGGTGGGCGTTAGTCTAGCTAACGCCCCTCCGATGCTTAAGTTAGTAATGTATTGGAGGAGAAAATAATTAATGATGAAAAGTTTAAGTAAAGAACATGTGCACCTTGGTTTTTCTGAAGATCAATCGACCTTATTTACATATACTATGCTTTGAGATGTATAACATTCTAGGATATTGGAAAAATGTTTCTTCTAGTATTGCTAGCTAATATGCTCTTTTGCCTTCTTCGGCATCTATGAGATACGGTCGTTCCCACTTAGGAGCTAATTTACCTGCACTAGGTTAATTGGTGTTTTGGAATGTTTTCCTTAATACCATGTCTTATGTGGCTACATTGGAAGTTTTCCTATCTGCCCACAAGATGAAAGGAATCTCTTATGCCCATCTTCCTTTCTTGTTATCTAGCCTTTTCTTCAAGTTGTTTACTATGATCTTATTGCTAGATTCTTCTTGACCATTAGTGTGGGGATGAACAGGAGTGGACATTATCATTTTGATTCCCCAACTCGTGCAAAAGTCTCTTGTCCTATTACTTATGTATTGGGACCCATTGTCGCATATGATTTCAGCCGAGATCCCGAACCTGGTCGAGATACTACGTTTAATAAATGAGACTACCTCTTTGTCTCTTACCTGAATGAAGGCTTCAACTTCAATCCATTTCTAGAAGTAATCAGTCATCACCAACATGAAGACTTTTCCTCCTTGAGCTATTGATAATTTTCCCACTATATCTATTTCCCATTCCATGAATGGCCATTGACAGATAATAGGATGTAGAGGTTCTGCTGTTTGATGCAGGATGTTGTTGTTGGATAAGTTGTCTAAGTCCATAACTATATTTGGTATGTACTTGATCCGAGAGTAGCATGATCCATTTGGGTTGCACTTTACCGGAACAATTTGTAAGGATGGACTTTTGAGAAGAGGTTATTTATGGTTTATTAATATATTATAAGTTCTAATATATTAATATGAAATCATATTATTTAATTAGTATTGATCAAGAATTAATTTTGTGATCAAAAAAGACTAATTAAATATATGGGGAATGATTTTGTAAATCATTCATTCTTATATAGTGGGCTTGTGATCCATAGTGATCTATGTTAGGCAAAACCCATGTAGTGACCCATGGATACTCCCTGGAGGTTAAAACCCATGGAGCATATGGAATGTGGAAAGTCATGCACATTAGGGTTTGCATGGTGTAACCAAAATCATGACACACTATATAAGAGATCCCCTAGCTCATGAAATTGGCACAAGAGAGACTTTAGAAGAGAATAGGGATGAACAAAAGGACCGAACCGGCCAAAACCGGACCCGGCCCGGGAACCGGCTTCGGCCAAAATCAAGAACCGAACCAGTTCTTGTCGTGTCTTCAAATGTTGGAACCGGTCCTTCAAAAATAGCATCATACGGTTCCGTTTTTTGCCGATTCTACCGGTCTTTGCCGGTTCTACCGGTTCAGGTTCCTACTGGTTCCCGGTTCCAAAAATCCACAAAAATAACATCCTGGTCCCGGCCCGACCGGTTACATCGGGTTCCGGTTCCGGTCGGTTCCCCGGTCCATATGCTCATCCCTAGAAGAGAATATCTGATTTTGTGAAGCAGGAAATATTCTCTCAAGTCTTCCAATTGTTGGTGGTGATTTGTGGTTCTATTTGAGGTATTAACATTATTGGTGCTAGGCTCTTAAAGCTTCAAGGTTTGCAACTACACTAAAGGTATGTCATCTAACTAGAATTTTCTAGTATAGATACTCTATTGTATGCTCGTTAGGATGATGCTTTGGAATTTTGAAAGTTTGCGTTTATATTAGAGAAAACGTAGATCCAAAGCATCTAGGGTTGTATTTACACCATAGGAGTGTTAGAATGCTCAAAACCCTTCAGTAGTATCAGAGCCTAGACTTGTTTTCCAATATACTTGATGCTACTTGCTTTCAAATGCTTCAAAAACCAATTTTCTGCTTTCTGGACAGTGGACTCCCCAAGTCCACTGGGGAACTTGCTGAGTCCCCTCACAAATCATACCAACTCACCGAGTTCGTTCATGCACTCGACGATTTGGTGCTCCAGAGTGTAGATTTTCGAGTTTTAAGGTTGGAATTGGACTAGGATCATTACCCTAAAGTGTTTTTGAACTTATAAACATGTTTTTGATGTGGTAATGATCATTTTAATCAGATTTAAAAGATAATTGTCAAAGTTTCATGTTTTGTATTAGTTTAAATGGTTATGCTAATTACATGAAATTTGTTTGATTTCAATTATCTTTTTGATATGAGTTTAATCTAGATCATGAACATTATTTGACATGCTTGTTACTTTATTTGATGATCTTAATGGCCTTTGATGTGTTCCATAACTTGTCCTCAAGTTATGGAAAATTAAAAATCAATTGTTTAAGACGCATTAAAACTCATAGGTTATGAACTTGAAAAGTTTCAAAACTTGCCCTCTTAAGTATTTTAATTTCTAAAGTCATTTTAGAATACTTTAATTCCAAACCCTAGAATTTTAAAAGTTTAAAATTCAACTCTTATACTTTATAGTATTATAAGTTAATAATAATAATAAGAATTATATATATATATATATATATATATATATATATATATATATATATATATATATATATATATAGGTTCAAGTTCATTTGAGACCATTATAATTTTGTGAGACCGTGAGACCAAATCTGAAAATAATTTTAAAATGCAAAATAAAAGGAAAAATCCAAAAATTATTTTTTAATTATTATTTTCAGAACATTATTTACCTAAAAAATTTTAAAAATATATATATAGGTTCAGGTTCATTTGAGATCATACTAATTTTGGAGAAGAAATTTGGATCATCAACATCATCCAGTTCTAATCAATCATCAATCTTCGTCAATAACATATTTATCAACACGATTCAACCGTTAACAACAAAAATTCATTTTTGGTTCTTTTAATCCAACCTTCAATTCTGCTTGAATACAATCAGATCTTCAACATCTACGATTAATTATACTCCCAACGTCATTAGATCAACATCATCGATAATCAACAAAAAATTCACTTCATATCATTCATTCAACATCGATTATCAAATAAAACTTCAAAATTGAGGTTAGAAAAATATCAAATCGTTTTTTTTTTGAAAATTTTCATATAATTCTTTATCAATCTACTATTTTGTAAGATTTAAATAGTCAAAGTATCATGTTTTTAACATTTTTAAAAAAGTTAAATTGTATGCACTCCAACTGTTTGATGAAATGCATAAACTAAATTACCACGTTATATTCATATATGAATATGTTTTCTCACCTGAATCAGTATATGATTATTAAAACAAAAAAAACAAATATGCAAGTCTGTATGTTATTCATATGTGAATAAAATATAAAAATTATATATATTTGTGAAAATACCTTGTAATATTCATATGTGAATATACTGTGTAATATTCGTAATTGAATATATCATCTAATATTCACAAATGAATATACTATATAATATTCACATGTGATATACCATGTAATACTACGTAATATTCAGAAATGAAAATATTATCTAATATTCATAAGTGGATATATCATATGAATATACTGTGTAATATTCATAAGTGAATATATCATCTAATATTCACAAGTGAATATACTATGTAATATTCATATGTGATATACCATGTAATACTATGTAGTATTCAGATATGAAAATATTATCTAATATTCATAGGTGAATATATCATCTAATATTCGCAGGTAAATAAACTATGTAATATTACAAGTGAATGCATCGTCTAATATTTAAATATGAATATAATATGTTTATTATATGCTATATTCAGATATGAATGATACTTAAATTGTAAAAAAAAAATTAATCATAGTTTTTATTCATAAGTGAATAACGAATGTACTGTAGTAAAAACATGATTCATTTTTATTCACTTATGAATAACGATAACTGAAAATATAAAAAAAAATATTTTATCTTAAAACTATATCAATGTGGATGTCTATTTGTAGAGAATAAAAAATCATGAATTTTGGTATATTTAAAATCATTTTTGGATAAAAATAGCTTCTTAAAAATTAAAAAAAAAAAAACGAAAAAACTATGTTTTTGTATATATTAAGGTAATCATTAGCATAGTTTAATGAAACCTGTTTTGTTGAAAAACATATGTCTATTTCTTTCCCGTTTCCGCTGGTACGACGGAGGCTTTTGCGGCAAAAGTAAATGAGTTGTTGAGAATGATTCTCCCATTCTCAACCTTTTTTTCTCAATTTAACCCTTCTCTCTCTCTCTCTCTCTCTCTCTCTATATATATATATATATATATATATATATATATATATATATATATATATATATATATATATATATATATATATATATATATATATACCATCCATTTTCTAGGTTTCTTTTCATGATTAATCATTTCGTACCTTGGGATTTTGCAGGGCTAGAACGTGGCATTAGGTGGACCACGATGTGGCATTCGTTGATCAAGAACGCGCATCTACGGAACACCATGACGTGTAATATTGTTGGCCACAACGTTGTGACTGTTTTGGCCTAAAACCCTAATTTCGTGATCGGTTCCTTATTTAAGTCACTAACTCCAAGGGTTTCTAATTTTGACAGAATTAATCCTCTGAGATCCTATCACATCCACGATGTATCAAATCATTGATTTCTCTTGAATTAGTTCATGCATATGCAAAATTGAAACCCAATTTTTATCGCCCAACTTACGTACTTCTATTAAGAGTTCCATTATCACAAACAAAATTTAGGAGCAGTTCACCAAGCACCTAATGTGTACATTAATTCAGCTTGAAGAATAATACGAGGTAAACAACTGGGCATCAATGTATGAAATTAATTAGGGCTTGAAAATTATAATAAAAATGAAAATTGAGGTTAAAACTATTTCATTGTGCACTCTTTGGAGGTAAATGCTCAAAATTGAAGTATTTAATATACTTTTTTGGTGCTCTAAACCTTTTGGCAAAAACAAAATTAACATGGTTCGCATTCTAAACCTCCACCAAATCCTTTGATTTTCCATTGAGAACGCCTCATTTTCGATTTACCAACGTGTAATATGGAAATAAAAGGAACATTTTAAATGCAATTGGTTACAAAAAGAATACATGCGAGAAAGATGAACCTGAAGTTTAGGCTAAAATTTAATGTTTTCACTTTTCTAAGGCAAATTTCACCATATATTGACATTATAACATTGAGAACACAAAAAGAAAATAAAAACCTTCAAACATACCTAAAGAACAATGACTATCAGGAATGAAAATGGAAGGCAACCAAGACACTAGAAAAATCATGTCCACCACCACGAACTAAGCGTTGTATCCAAATCTATTGATGGGTTTTGCAGGTGATTATGGATGGTGGTGACGGTGTTTATGGTGGTGTTCACGATGTTTTCTTCTGTATGTGAGATTAAGGGTTTTAGGCAATGGTGATGGCTGTAACAAATGGAGAGGTTTCAAATATGTTGCTCCAAGTCATCATATCGAGTTTGGAAGTGAAGAACCAAATGTTGTTGTTGGCTCAACAACCACCGTCACACACCACCACCTCCACAACTTCTATAAAAATATTGAATCTCAGATGAATCGCGTTTCAATATAATAGTAAAATCAGCAAAATGAGAGAGATCAACAAAAAAGAAAAAACGAAACCCATACTAGTAGTAGAGATGACTGGAGGTGGCGATAGGGAGGGTGGCAATGGTCGGAGCGTCGGTGTGAGTGGTCGCTTCTTCGTTCTTCCCTATTGATCTCCTCTTATCTCCGCACCTTCGAATCTTTCTCTTATTACCAGAGCAAATATCCTACTAAATTGAAAGAAATACTATAATTTTCAAGGATGAAAATAGAGGAAAAGCTGTTGATTAATGACAACGACCTAAAAATCGAAAATTAGGGGTGTAGATTTCAACAAACTTTTACCACTTTTATTCCTTCTCCCTCTATCTAAACCGATAACATGGTGACTGGCGGTCAAGTATAAATCATTTGCGGCTGTTGTTACTAATTCGATTGGATTTAATTGCAAATATATATATATATATATATATATATATATATATATATATATATATATATATATATATATATATATAATCCATTTTAAGAAAGTAATCATGTTGCGATTATTACAACTTTGATTAATATCATCATTTATATCAAATAAATATTTAATGTATAGTAAAATTTACGAGTATTACCAAATCACTGGCCAAATTCATATATAAATTGTTTCACGAAAACGCTACATATATATATATATATATATATATATATATATATATATATATATATATATATATATATATATATATATATATATATATATATATATGTGTGTATGTTTGTGTGTGTTTATTACTTTCAAAACCATAATATACGTATAGGCACATCCATTTTTCTGGGTTTCTTTTCATGAGTTAACAATTTCATACCTTGGGATTTTGTAGGGCCAGGAATTGGCATTAGGTAGGCCACGATGTGTCATTTGTTGATGAGGAATACGTATATACGCAGCACCACGACATGGTAAATTGGTGGCCACAACGTGGTGACATTTTTTTTTGCATAAAACCCTATTTTTGGGATTAATTCCCTATTTAAGGGCACTAACTCTAAGGGTTTCTCATTTTGGCAGCATCCACCCTATCAGATCCTATCACATCCAAACACTAGCCTCCATTTGTATTCTTAGTGTGTGTGAAGCCGCATTTGTGAAGAATGAAGTAATAAGGAGTCTGTTTTGGTGCTTGTGTGTTTGGTTCCAGCTTAGATCTTGCATCTTCATCATATTATTGGTCTTTTGGAGGTACAAAGTCTTCACATTTCTCATTAGATCTCTAGATCTAGTGCTAGGTCATTTTATGAGCTTCTTGGTCCATATCTTTTTGTTCTTGTTGTTTTAGTGAACTCCAAAAACCTTTGAATGCATTATTTGGTTTCTGGACCATGGTGATGGTTTGAAAGAGGGCTTGTATGACTTATTTGGGTGTCCATGCTTTTTATGAAAGCATTAAGATCTTAATAGTTGAGCTCTTGGCTTATTGAGATGTCTTAATGGATAAAGTTGGAAACTTTATCTATCTAGACTTTGGGATGGTTTAAATCTGAGATTTGGGGATCATGGGGTTAAGGGTTAAGAACTGACCCCATTAAGCCGAGAAAGCTTAGTTCCCACAACGTAACGGTCTAGTTTCCATGACTTGGAGAGTTCCCACGATGTAGCGGTCTGGTGGCCACGACTTAGAGACTGGTGTCACCACGAGCTTTTTGTCATGTAGATGGCATGATGTGACCTATGGGAGGCCACGACATAGAGGACAACCGGGGGTTGACTTTGACCGTTGACTTTTGACCATGCTTGACTTTTGGTCCATTTTAGGGTTTTAGGGTGTAAAATAAGAGGGTACTTCCTTATTGTTGTTAAGAGTCTCGTAGTACCGATCTGCACTATATGGGAGCTATCTTGTTTAGCTGTTATCTACGAGGTGAGTCTTTTTACTATATCTACCTATTTGCTAGTATATTCATGATGACCAACAAGGTCTTATTTGTTTATTGTTTTTATATGTGAAACTTAGTTGCTGATAACTCCTATACTGTTGTGAGTCAATGAGACTGTTGATAGTCTGATGGTTGTCGATAACCCGTGAGGTGTGTTGTTAATCCACATGGCATACTATTAGCCCACTAGGATTACTGATAGTCCCCAGGGTTGTTGATAACTCATAGTTGTTTATATTGTTGTGATGTATGTCATATTCTTGATTGCTGATTGTTCTAGGGCTTCTGATACTCCATATCTAATAATTATGTTGTGATGTATGTAATATTTTGTGGAACTCACTAAACTTTATGCTTACCGTTGTGGACTAAATATTTTGTAAGTACTGATCCAATTGCAAATGCGGGACTATACAAATACATCAACAGTTTTATGATTCAAAATTTTGTATTGTCTTCTTTATAACTTTGAATTTGAATAATGGCTCATTTACAAATGATTTGCTCTAAATGTAACTTTATTAAAAATGGGTGTTTATTGTATTTTAAAAATGAAAATTTTATTCTAGAATTTGGGACATTACAATTTGGTATCATATTTGGTGGATTTGGATGAACACTAGTGAAATTGCAAACTCAAATTATGGATCTGAGAGTCTTATTAATAATTTTGTAAAAGATTCATTTCAAGAGAAGAAGAGAGAAGATGTGATGTGTACAGCCAGTCGGAACTCGGAAAAGTGATCTCCCAAAGTATCCATCCTTGCTTTATATGTTGTATTTAAGTTGTTGTTATATGTGTTATAGTATGATGTGCATGCTATAAGTTAGGCTAAGGATCTACTTAGAGGTTACATGCTTGAATGTCTGCTTAGGAAAGATACCTTTTTGTGTGTGATATATGAGCTGTTAGGGACGCAAGATAGTGTGTAGGCTAAGGATCCTTAGGAATTTCATGTTAGAATTGCTTGAACCTTATGATTCCTTATTTCATGTTAGTTAATTGTTAAGTGGATATGTAAATTTGCATGCCACAAAGATTAAATAGTTTTAGAATGTTTAATTTGGCCCTATTTCGCTGCTCTTGTTTTAGTCAAACAGTTGTAGTGCATGATCTTTTATTCGATGCAATGTTTAATCCTTGTTTCGTGTAATTATATTTGTAAGATAGTTATTTGACATTGGTATAAGTTTCTTTCACATCTGATAGCAAGGTGGGGTGAATATTCCTGATGACCTTGGAAGAGTGCTAGAGTGTGATAGTGTGAACATCTACGTATGAGGAAACGTAAGTTGGGAATCTAGGCAGTTTGTGGTAGATTTTTCAAGCATATTGATATGTTGGTACACCTAGTGGTGGTGGAGTTCCTAGAAAAGTGTTAAAGTACTCTAGTGTTGGATTAATGTCTAAGTCCATAACTATAATTGGTAAGACTTGACCCGACCCGGCATGGTCCATTTGGGTTGCATGGCATCATGCACTTGGATAGACTATAATGAGAGAAATAAGACACTTATAGTTATTAATATATTATAAGTTCTAGTATATTAATAATAAGAATAATAAGATTATTTAATTAGTATTGATCAAGAATTAATCTAGGATTAATTAAGTGATCAAAAGAAGACTAATTAAATATATGGGTTGATTGTGTAAATCATCCATACTTGTATAATGGGCTAATGCTCCATGGATAATCAAGTTGGGCTAAAACCCATAGGATGGTCCATGGATGCTCCATGGTGTACTTGAACCCATGGATCCAAGGAAATGGAAAGTCATGATAATTAGGGTTTACCCTAATTGTAACACTATATAAAGATCTTATTCTTGACAAAACTCGGCCACTAGAGTGTGAGTAATAGAAGGGCTAGCCGATTTCATGAAGTGTTGGTTTCTCTTAAGTTATTCCAAGTGTATTTGGTGTTGTGTGAACCATTTGAGGTGTCACACTTGGGGCACTAGGCACTCAAGCTTCATGAAGACTTTCTACATCAAAGAGGTATGTATTCTATCTTGTTACACTCATTGTTTTGTATGCTAGATTAGGATAATACCTTGGAAGTTCTTATTTGCATGTATAATAGAGAAAACATAGATCCAAGGTATTTAGGGTTGCATGTACACTTAGGAGTGTTAGAATGCTCAAAACCCAACATCTAGTGCATGCATATATGTGCGAAGAATTGTAGATGGAGAATTTAGGAATAGTGGTAGTGTGTGCCTATGGGGGTACATGTATTTGTGGTTGATAATGGTCATGTTTAGTGACTTAGGAACTTTGAGACAATTCTTGGGACACGTACAAATATGTGTGGAAGGTAGCGTGGTCTCGTACTATTGAAATCACAGGATCCTTACAAAGATCAGGAAAGGTCAAAAGGGTTTCTAAGGAGCTAGTGGAGGGAAGAGAGTGTGGTATAGCACTAGAACTAATTGTAGTCGTCTGCTTCGTTGGCGGCCTGTCTGCTATGATTGTTCAAGGTGATACTGGTAAGTGATTGGACCTTAGAGTCCATGGCTCTTTGGGTCCGAATGTTGAAGACTTGTATGAGTTAGCAGATTCATAGATCTCGAGGGGCTTGCTCAAAGTAGTGCCAGTTTGATTCGTGAGACTCAAGAAGGAAGCCAATGTGATGATCGACTTGAGGATTACACCCTGAGGCTGAATGGTCAATCGATGGCTAGGGATGTCATTGTTTACATCGGGGTTGTGTTTCTCATATCTCCTGTGTTAATGGGAGGAGAGATCAGATATGTGTCAGTCAATACTTAAGCAAGGAGATGGTGTTCTCGTCATCAGTTCTGGTGTAAGTAGGCTAAGTCTGGTTCGTAGTAAATCATCTCCGTTTTGCAGCGAGGGAATGTTCGAGACTCGATTTTTATTTTGGTTCGATGGCTAAGGTGAATTCCATGTTGTAATTGGAATATCTAACACATATTCGAGAAGATCGGGTGTATCCAGGGAGACATCAAGTTGTTCCTATTTTAGGTAGGAAAGCTCTATAGATATGTTGAGTTTGGCAGAGCTATGTTTTGATCATATGTAAGGGATTCTTGAATCATCAATTGGAGGATGAGTTTGTGGATCAATTCTCCAAATGCATGGTTTTTCGTGCATAAGTTCGGTTCAAAAGGTGCCTCATCAATCAAACGATATTCAAATCAACTTTGCTAAGCTTGAGTTAGCAATGTTGGGGGAGGTCTTTGAGGTCTCCATCTGATATTTAGAGTTTCCTCGTGAATTCGAAGGATCATCTTGAGTTGTGTTATGCATTCTGAGAGTTAAGTTAAGTATGTACCTAGTTGAGTGGTTTTGAGGCTCTGATGTTGTAGACGTCATTCGATGATGGTCTGAAACCTAAGCGGGGGAGAACTGGGTATTTTGGTTGGAGGATCATTGGTTCGTCTAATTTTTATGATTTAAGCACAATGATTTAGACGAATTTGGGGTTCAAGTATGCAAGATTTTGGTTTGGGTTTATTGATGCATGAGGAAAAGAAATGAGCTACCATCAAAGTGTTCATCGTTAGGAAGTTTCTCATTGCGTTCCTCAAGGATCCGTCAGAGTCCTCCATGGATGTGAAGAATTTAAGGTTTGGACAGATCATGGGTGCAGAGTATGTTGTCATTAGGTGTATGTCTTCAAGGACACATGTGGTGTCCTCGCAGCAGGAAGCTGACGGGTAAGTAACTTGTTGTGGTTAGAAGGTCCTTTCTGATGCACCAATCATTATGATAGAGTAATGTTGAGTTGCTTGAGTTGTGTACTAGATATAGAGCACATGGTTAGCCCACAATATGGGTTTGTGAATTTTTATTGTGATGGCCATTTGTTAATCTTTCGATCAGCCTCGGAGTTTAGTTAGATTATTTTATCGTGTGTTTGTTTAGTATATATGGGATCATTGGGTTTATTTTTCGATCCATTTCCAATCGATTGGTCATTCATTTCTTATCAGCCTCTTAGAGTTAGTCATGGGTTTCCAAGCAGTGCTAGATAAAGGTGCAATTGATGCGCCAACCCTTTGTCAAGTTTTGTAAGAAGTATATATTGGTCTCTATGTAGGAGTGATCTTAATTCATTGGTTGTGGAATTGTTGCTTCTATTGGTTTGAGTTGGCAATTTTCCTTGGTTATTTGAAGCTCGGATATCGAGTCGTCTTTTTTCAGTATTTTACGAATGATCGTGGCTACATAAAAATTCAGCTTTGGCAAGTCGCATCGACTGGTTTGCTATTTGGATTGATTCGATCAAGGATTTGGAAACATTAGAGATAATATTGGAATTTTTCTCTGAATTTAGAAGTTTTATTGGTCTTTTTGTGCATTGGTGGGATTTGTTCAGCTTCATCAAGGTATGTGATCTTGTTGTGGTTGTTAAATGAATGTGCCTAATATCGGTTGAGGTTTTCCGTTTCGTTCAATTCGTTGGTATGTCACCTTTTGGGTAAGGTCACGATTAAGAATGAACACAGTTGGCCCGACGAGCATTTTTTTCTCCTAAAGAGGGTGAAATGTTGTGCTTTCAACTTGGAACAAGCATTAAATTGTCAATCCTGTTTTTGGTTGTGCGTCGTCATGTTTTGTTTGATGATGCATTGGTGGCAGTGGATTGTGGAAGATTGCATGTTACAGAATTGCATGACTCCTATATTTTGGCAAAGTGTTGAGTGGGATGTTTGTAGTGTGTCTTTAGGCACATTGGATGTTCGTCTGGAATATTGATGTTTATGGTTGGGTGTGGTAAGAATGGTGAGGAACCGTGAGCTTCTCATCCCAATGGTTGGATGTCATCACGACATGCCAATTAGCCATCATGGATTTCAATCGTGAGAGTAGGGACAAAATTTATGTAGCGGAAATCGGCTATGTGTTTGTTTGTTAATCATTTGGCATAGACGGATGTTTGAGCAGTATAGTGTTTCCAGTGATGGCTCAATAATTGGTTGGATCAGGTAGTTGTAGGGTGTTGTCCTGTTGGCAAAGTTATGGTAGTATATTAGCAATTGATTCCTTCATTATCTATTTGTGTTTAAAATTTATCCCATTTTATAACTTTTTGGTGAATCCACAACTCTATTAATGATGGGTATTTTAGGTAAATTTTCTACGGATTTAGGTTGAAAAAGGATCATGTAAAATATTATAGGGTTTAAAAATGAAACTTTTGAATTTCTGGGAATGCACGCCGAGCATGTGAGTTCTCCACGCGCATTGGGGTCAAGCATATGAAATGCATGTTGATCCCCATGGTCGATGTTCACTACTGTGTTTCTTCCACTTTTTGCGATTTTTGGGCCCCACACGAAACATTCACGCCACACATTTTCATTTTCTTCCATTTGATCCCTCTTCTTCTCAGGTACACGTGTCTTAATCATCTTTACCATTTTACTGATAATGGACCTTAATTACATGTTTTTAGGTTTTTGGGGATTTTGTGGTTTTTCTGATATTCGGTTAGAAAGTGAAATTGAATGGATATATTAATTGTATATTGATCGATTAGCATGTTTCTAAAGTCGATTTCTCCAAAAACCCAACAAATAGCCTTCGATGTCAAGTTGTTATGGGGTTGGGTGAAAAGTTAGGGATTTGTTTGAATCCGACTTTTTGTTGTGTTTTAAACCAAATTGGTGCTGTAATATGTTTATAAATCTATTGATTATCGAACCCTAATGCTCCTTAGTTTAAAATTTGGACAATATCGGGCCTTATACTCGATCTGTCGTCGACGTGTTCCTAGCACACGCGACGCATATAGAGATGTGCGCGACACTTCTTCAAATGATCGTCGGGTGTCTTGAACTACGTGCGAGTGGCCAAAAATCAAAAAATTTCCTTTTTTATGCTCTATTTTAAATTTTCCTAACATTTCTTGTTAATTTCCTTAGGTTCTATGTCGAACAGGACACAAAGGGTTGGTCCTGTAACACCCGGATCCCGAGGTACTTTATATTTTGCACTTTTTGGCATTTTAAGGTTTGTCACGATGTAGTGCTGAAGCACCACAACAAGTCAAGATCAGGTCATGTGTTTCTTTTAATCCGTCGCAGCGTGGCAGTTGGTAAGTGACAAACCCTATTTTTCGGGTTTTGCTTCCTATTTAAAGGAATAAGCAGACTAGGGTTTGCTCACCCTCAACCTCCATCATCCTCCTTCAGATCTAAGAAACCCTAAATCCCTCCCTCTTCCATTTAAGCCTTTTTTGGTGTTCTTGAAGCCTTGGAAAGAGGAAATAAGAAGAGTTGAGCTAAGATTCAACAAGCTAGTCCTCATCCTTTATGTTGGCAATTTTCCGGACTTTTGTAAGCTTCCAACACTCGATTTTCATCATGTTAGTTTGCTAGATCTTATGTTTTGTCCCTAAATCTTCATGTTCATATGGGTTAGAATGTTTGGACCTCATAAAGTTTTCAACTTTATTGATCTTTGGGACATTTGACATAATTGTTGGGTTGGAACTGGATTCTTGTGGGATTTTGAACCATGCATGGGATTTCCATGGAAAAACCCTCTTTTGGCTCATTATGGGTTCAAGACATGCATTGAAAATGTATTTCTATAAAGTCATGTCATATTTAGCTCCTTTGAAAACTAGTGTTTGAGGTTTTGACCTTTTGGGTGATCTTATCGGGTAAAGTTGGAAACTTTATCCTTCTAGACATTGGTTTGGACAGGTTCTAAAATTTGGAGCCCTTAGGATCGAAGAAAGTAGCTTAAACCAATAAGATGATGAACACCTAGTTCCCAAAGCGTTGCTCAGGTCGCCATGGCGTGGCAGTGGAAAAAATCGGGAATGGCTGTTATTGGTGGGCCACAGAATGGCCTTAGGTGGCTATGACGTCATGGTTAAGTAAAGTACATGTTGATGGTTAACTTTGACCATTGACTTTTTAACTTTGAGTTAACTTTTGATTAAGCACCTAATTTGGAGGATGAGCTCAAGGTTTATTTGGTTTGGCTGAATAAGTGATGCGTAGCAGCAGTACTCTGTTAGTGAGACCAATAGCAGTAGAGTATTTTCTATGAGGTGAGTCTTCTCACCACACTAGTAAGACAAAGGCACCAATGTCGGCCCATTGATTTATATGTGTACAGTGTATGCTACTATGTGACTGTTATTGATATGATTGTACGTTATATGCATGTAGTCAATATAGGATCGGAGTCATTATGGACTTGGGGTTGATACGAACCCGGGGGTTGATACGGACCTAGCACAACTACTTTTTGTTACATGGGGTTGATACATACCCAGGGGGTTGATACGGACCTAGCAGAACTACTTTTTGTTACATGGGGTTAATACATACCCGGGGATTGACATTGACCCGACACCGCCCGTGCGTCGTGTGGATGTTTACGAAGTGAATGTAATGAGAAAATGAAATAGTACTATGGTGCAGTGTCGAACTACAACCGTACCAATTACCTAAAGTCTAGGGTAACTCTTCTAAGTACTGTAGTATTTGATATAAATAACTACATCGGTACTCAACTGCCTTATTTGAGGGACAAGGTATAATGTGATGTCTAGATCCCAGGCTATACGCTCCCCTATGAAAGGGATTTTGGGACCTACCCACGACGCCTGCATGTATGCAATCCGTGAGCATCCACATTACTCTTATCATGTATACCTGATATAACTATCACAATTGCGTTGTGATTCATCGGTATAGTTAGATCCTGAACTTGTTCCATGCTATAACACCTAGTGACGTCTGTTCTATGTATATGTAAGCATACTCATGTAGGTGTGATCATGTAGTTGTACTCATGTAAGTGTGATCATGTAATAGTATAGTAATGTACTGTAATGTTCTACGTGTGCTAGCTGTAATGTGTGTTCTCTCTCTATCTAGCATGTATAGTAATTTACTGTAATGTTCTAGAAAGTAGTGACTCATGAATGAACTGACTCATTGTATGATATCGCATTCTAGTAATAGTTCTAGTATCTTCCTAAACAACCCATATGGTAGTTTACTAGTAATCTAACTGGTATGTATGGACACGGATGTATACCCTTGCTACCCAAGGGCATTGGATGAACTAGAAGGACCTTTATGACTATATATGTACACATGATATATAACTAATATTTAAACAACCTTCGTACGGGTACCCGATATCCCTCCAGACCACATCCAAATCGAGGAAAAGGAAACAGGGTGGATAGCCTTCCTAAGTCTTTTAAACATTACTTATATAACTATACATATAAAGGCATGCAATTTATAATTTAAAATCATAAAATAAGTTTTGTAAAACCTTTCAACATAATTATTATCTAGGAAAAGATCGACTTGATGTCAATTTATGAAACGGTTTGAAAGCATGGGTTTGATAAAACAGTTTAAGTATAAATAAACATTTGTTTGAAACACAGTTGTAAATGAGTTTGAAATGAAACATAAAGAGTAAAATGTAGAATTTAATAAGGAGTTTTAAACATATAAAGTGTTTATGAAAATCATTTGAAGGAAACTGTTTGGTAAAACGGCTAATGAGTAGTAAATCATTTGAATGTTGCTTATTAATCACATGTGATTGATATAATAAGTAGCATGATTCTACTTGTACCCCCCCATAAAACATTTAAAATAGTTAAAACATTGATTAAGGGGTATGAACTCACCTGTTGTGGGTGATACGGATGAACTGAAGAGGTAGGACTGCTAGGTGTCAAGTGAAGAGTTTAGACATACACAATGGTCCTAATTACATATGAAGACATATGTATAAAAACAATTAGTGATTATAACACTAATTAAACATCTATAAACATCCTAATGCGAGGAAAACACTTTTGGTCAAGTGCTAGGAGGCTAATGGGTTACAACAAAGGAGTGCAAGACCTCTTATGGGAGTTTATGGTCAAAAGACCATATGTGTTGGAGCTTACGGCCCAGGGGAGTAAACTCCTGGCCATAAACTCTCTATAGGGTCAATAAATGAAGCCTAACATTATTACAACTTAGGTGGTGAAGTGCTTCAAGGCTTAAACAAGTGTTTGGGTGGGTTTAAGGCCTTAAAATGGCCTTGTTTGATGTTCACGGCCCTGGGACCACTCCCCCATGATTTTACGGCCGTAAACTCATGGTAAGGAGTGCCATTTGACGTTTTGAGGTTCCTAACATTTCAAGGATATGATCTATGTTGGGTTCTAGGCATAATGAAGGAGTTAGGGTGTCATTTGTCCCATTTATAGGGGTTTACGGCCCAAGAACTTGTCTTGGCCATAAACTCATTTATCCTTGTGATTCCTTATGTTTTCTAGGCTATAAACACTTTAGGGTACATGTCTAAATTAGTCTCTTGGCTTCAGGAAGGTTTTTAAGGCATTTTGACACTTAAAAATGGAGTTCACAGCCCAAGAACTTCCTTGGCCGTGAACTCACTTCTAGCCTTTGTTTCTAATTGATTTGTGGTCTAAAACATGTAATTGAGGCTTCTAGTTTGAGTTCCAAGGCTTTGAGGGACATTGGGCACACTTTTGGCCCTTAAAAAGGAGTTTACTCTCCAAGTGTTCTTGGGCGGTAAACTCCCAAATCTTGGGGTTTTCCGATTTTTATGTTATTAAACCCTATCTAAGCTATATAATACAACTAGATAAAAGTACTCACGATTTGGGATAAAAACCCGAAGATCCGTGAGAGAGAATTCGGCTTTTCTCTAGTTGGAAATGTAACTAACGAATGAATATGGTTCAGATTTCTATATATAGTCCTGGGATTTTTGGCAGAAAATATTTATATTCCCGGAATGAACTCTAATATCCTAGAGTATTGGAATAACAGTGTTGCACAAAACCCTAGTGCATCCACTCTGCTGATATCTCCTTAAGTGCTAATCCTGAAATACTCAAACTTATACCCAAAGTCTGGAATTTCACTATAACTGTTCTAACTTCTATTGGTTTGATATGGTTTGTTCAGAATGGAAATTTCGTGTTGTCACATCATCCCCCTGTTGAAGGGAATTTCGTCCTGAAATTAGAATTTAGGTAAGGAAGTAGGTATGAATGATCGAGTCATGAGGAGGAAACTTCCTAATCGATTGGTTCTATCACTCCTAAGTGAAATCGGGTTCTCGGTTGGTATCCCAACGAAGCTTCACTAATGGGCGACGGCATTGCTTTGTCCGCTTGACCTCTCGGTCGAGGGTCACTACGGTTCTAATACGAAGGCGAGGATCTCGACGAGTGGACTTACAAGAGTCCTAACGGAAAGATACGGTTTAACGATCGAGACGCGAAGAGTAAATGTACGTTACTGAGTCCGCGGAGTAGATCTAGTTTGTGCGAGGTACAGGACCAATTGTGGTAAGAATCTCGGAGGTCCTAACTATATTGGATTTAGCTTTCCACGCGATACGATGCATATTAAGCCATTCCCAGGGTGAGTTTTGTTAAAGAACTTGGTCTCTCACTTGGAATTCCAAACGTTCTTTCTCTTGCAAAACTTCCCAGTCAAGGGCCACCCCTTACCGGGTAAAAGTCGTACAGGTTTCTGTGATTTGCGAGGAGTTATGGACGAACTATGACAGTAGGTCTGTAAGACCTAGAATTTGGCGAATGCCTGTCGGCATCCCTGGTGTCGACAAATTCTCAACGGTTTTGACAAACTAAAAGAGTACTCAAAATTTCCCACATCACTAATAGTTTGTCTTAGGAAATTTTGACTCTTCAGTTCCAAAATTCGTGTTTAGAGAACTTCGCGTAAGTTCCTCCGAAGGTAATGCTTCTGCGGGTTCCTTCTTACTACGAGGGTAGATAAGTAAGTCGTTACATGGAGAATGACGAACTGATCCAAGTAAGAAAGGCGGACTCTGTTCATTAAGCTCATGAATACTATGGGCGTATTGGTCCTATCCGAAGGGTATCACTACGGACTCGATGTGCTCACATTGAGTTCAGAAGGTAGTCTTTCGGACATCCTTCCCTCATACTCAAACTGGTGATATTCGGATCTCGGTCCAATCCTGAAAAGTACTCGTTCCTTGTGTTTGCTCAACTGCTTCATCTATGCGAGACAGAGACAATGATTTCTAATGGAAAATCTTGACGTAGTCCTCGATATCTAAGGTACATACAATGCAATCCGTTGATCTCTGTAAGAATATGATCGGAGTTCTCCAGGGTGAGAAGTCTAGTCTTCTTATTCTATCACTGTGTGGTTTGCTAAGTTGTCTGTATTGTTCTTGTATCTCCGTAGGTGTTAAGACTATAGGGCGATCTGTTTACAAGGGTCCTACTAGATTCTAAGTTTGTTCACATGATGATGCGATTACTCGTAGGCTTGGGTAGTTCTCCGTCCTGGAGTTCATTTTAGAATTCATACATGGTCTCACAATCACAATCTCGTGTATATGAGTCGTATATAATTAAGATTGAAAAGGTAGTCGAATAACTGATTCTTCTTTAAGCTCACATCCCACCGAGGAAAAAGAAGTTAAAGTGGAATCATCAATTCTAAACCTGTAGAACCTTGATTATATATCACTCTTATGTATACATTCCTCAGTGATAGATCAACTGTATGAATCCTTGGATTGAACTTGACGTGCTGCACGAGTGGTACTTCAGGGATTTCTTCGGAAAGAAAAGAACTATGAGGTACTCCATGCATGAGTACTTCGGTGTTCTGATATGATGGTTTCGCTATAATGACGTTTACTGGTAAAGAGATGTACTTAAGACGCTGGTATGGTGTGGATCAAATTGAATTGAGTCGTATGATAATGTCGGAATCATACTGAAACTTAAAGACATTAGATTTGAACATAAGACGCTTACAAACAACACACAACCCTGCAACCATGAACAAAGTTACAGTACTTTAGACTTACTACAAGACTATTGATGCGAATGAGATATACTACAAAAGACAAGTATACGTAGCATGAGCATCCCTAAACGGAAGGGATCTCGCAAAAGACTAGACTCTAGTTGCACTAGTTTTGGATAGTTTATAAGTCTGTTACAACAAAACGCCTAAATTACATTAATGTGGGTCCGGAGTATTCTCTCTTGCAGCGGTGGTAGGTAGCATACTTCCGTCTGTGCCAGAATTTGCTGCCTCTGGGCAGTTCCTTTTGTAGTGACCCACCTTTCCACAACTGTAGCAAATCTGTTTCACACCGGTGTTGGGCAATTGGTTGATCGGTCTAGTTAGGCTCTTGCAGTAACGTTTGGTGTGCCCATTTTTGTTGCACTTTCAGCACTGTATCTCCCGACAAGGTCCATGGTGGTGATAATTACATTTGATGCAGTTTGGGAGATTTCCAGCATATTGTCTGGCTGGGTTAGGGACAACTGGTATACCCGAAGGGGTGGTAGTAGGAGGTACAAATGTCGTAGCTGTGAAGGACGTTACCGGTGGTTATTTCTTGTTCGTCCCTCGAAGCGATTTGTCCTTCTCTCTAGCCCAAAACTTCCGTTTGTTACTCTTCGTTTCGGAACTCGGGGTGTCATAGTAGTTTGCGGCTCGTTGAGGTGTATGATTGTTACCCGGATTGGAATTGTTGTTAACAATCCCGCTAACATTTGCGTTGTTAGCGTTAAGGTGGGTCAGAATAGCTGACACCGCATCCGAGACTACAGCTTGAAAGGTAGCTGCATCAATCTGAAGAGTTGGTGTTTGGTTGAGGGGTTGATCGTTTTTCTTTGCTGACATGATTCTGTTTCATGGAAAGAAAATGAATTTGTGAGCGAGCATGGTTGAACCTAGACGTAGTTCGATTGTTTATGTAAAGAATAGATGTATGTTCTCGTGGGTTTGACCTAGATCCCTATGATGTAGTCCTAATACGGATTGGAAGTATGATCGTGAAGGTTTGACCTACATCCCTATGATGCAGTCCTAGTATGGAATGGAAGTGAGTTTGTAGAATGGTCTCAAGACGTTTGTCGATCAAGCCGAGGTATCGTGGGTTGGTGAATAACAGGATCCAACCACCAAAAGAGACTTGGAAATGTCTCCGGAGCTAAATTACTATAGTCCAATGACTTGACTAAAGCAGGTTTCAGATAGACTCCAATGAAAGTATGATGAGAGTACTTGAATAAAGGAAATGACATAGAAGTTAGCCGACTGTCAATATCTTTGATATTTATGACGTAAAAGTTCAGGAAAATGACCTTGTAAAGGTCTTACATCATATCCAGAGAAGATAGTCCTTGACAACATAAAGACCTAACCAAAAGTACTTACAATACAAGATAATTTCATAGAAAATGCCACATCGGGCATAGACAGAAAAACGATTCCTTTTAATAAGGAAAATTAAGTAAAGCGTCTACTACTGGCGACGTTCATCCCTCTGGTGAACTCTCAGTTCAGCCAGTTGACGTTCTATATCAAGTAGGTGTCTTTCGTACACCCTCTGACGTACTCGGAGCTCTATGACTTCGGCTCGTGATTCAGCTAGTGCTTGCAGCAGGGTTTCATGGTTTCTCTCAGATCTCTCGCGAGCATCTTCTAGACAAATGGTGCGGAGAGTATGCATTCTCGCATCAGCGACAACTTCGGTGATCTAATGTAGGCCTGTCCTGCCTTGAATCTCATTTCGGGCCACTCTGCGGACCAAGATTGGCAAGATTCTATCTGCCGAGCCCCCATTGCTCATGTCGTAAAAACTTCGGTCACCATTAAATGGCATGGGCTGATCTTGTCCTTGGCTCCATGTTTCTAAGCATTCCACCCATTCAGGCGTCGGGCCATGAAAAGCCGGACGAGGGTTAGGAATTGGAACGGGAGCTGCCTGGGGTCGGTTCTCAACCTCGGGTTCGGAATTAGAACCATTCGAAGGGTTTTCAACATGGTGATCATTCATAGGGATAGGATGATCATTCTCTGGTTCTTCTCCAAACCGACCAACAATGACCTCATTCGGGAGGTACGGGTTGCTGTGGGGATGGAGTCCAGCCATGTTATCTATGCGAGAATTAGGGTAAGAATATAATTATTAGACGAACTATCTAGATAATTATTTAGAAAATCTTCATTAGTTACATCGCTATTTGTGAAGTGCATACCAGTTATATGTAATCTAAACAGGATAGGCCTTCGAATAAGTGACCTTAACTCCAAATTCACACAGAATAGGGGTAAAGAAAAATTTTCACAGATTCTAAGTCTATAACATCCTAATTATATATAGCCTTAGTGTATCCACTTAGCAACTATCAACTTGGTAATGAAGATCCCGTTTTAGTTCTCAAGTATAACGTACTTATAGTAACACCAAATACTCCTATAGTATTTTAAGTTTAATGTTATGTTCTACTGTTCTCATTGTGGTAGGGTTGGTAAGATTTTAGACTTGTTGCAACCACACAACTTCACTTAGGCACATGCTAGTCAACCCTTGGATAATATAGGTGATCAGGCTATATCTTCATAGTTTTGACCATATGTCTCTAAGCCCACTTGCTTTGCCCAACAACCGTAATTCTTTTGTACTGTCCTAGTGACACTGATTTTAGTATGAATGCAGGCACGCATACTTACTTAAGTATTTTATTATTTAAAGTATAAACTCTTGGTCAGAGTATTTTTAATCCCTTATGTATTTATAGTTAGTATATCTTTTATGGGTTGATATACTTAATTCACTATAAACAATGCTCTGATACCAATCTGTCACACCCCAAAACCCAGAACGGTGGAACGTTCTGGGGCGGAGGACGTCATGTACAGTATCACAACAATGAAAAGTAGTAAACAAGCAACAACATCATCCATTGCATTAATAATATAATTATTATACAAGTGTGTTCTGTCAAATTTTGTTAAACAATAAAGCATAAATCAAAATGAAAGATGAGTCTTGAACGAGCTCCATCTTCTCTAACCTTGCATCGGTACCTGTCTATGTTTGACCTGACGATACAAGTTATTTTGAAAGAGAGTATCAGCTCTGAAGCCGGTGAGATCATAAGTATTTTAGTGTCTTAATTTGTATGTAAGAATTTGTATGTATATGAACTGTAAGTATTAAAATTTATATGAATTGTAAGTATGAAAATGTTTGTAAAACAACTGTAAATAATTGAAAAACCCTAGAAATCCCTATTATTCCTATTATAACAGGGAGTCTTCTACCAAGACTTAACTAATCTATATGTAGCCTTCTACCAAGGCATCTAGTGTCTGTGTGTGTCTCTTGTAAGAGTGTGTATTTTCCCAAGTCTTACTACCATTACTCAAAAAGATAATTTCTACATTATCATGTGCCGTGTGGATGTTCACGAAGTGAATGTAATGGGAAAATGAAATAGTATGATGGTGTAGTGTCGAACTAGAACCGTACCAATTACCTAAAGTCTAGGGTAACTCTTCTAACTACTGTAGTATTTGATATAAATAACTACATCGGTACTCAACTTCCTTATTTGAGGGATAAGGTATAATGTGACGTCTAGATCCCAGGCTATACGCTCCCCTGTGAAAGGATTTTGGGACCTACCCACGACGGCTGCATGTATGCAAGCCGTGAGCATCCACATTACTCTGATCATGTATACCTGATATAACTATCACAATTGCATTGTGATTCATCGGTACAGTTAGATCCTGAACTTGTTCCATGCTATAGCACCTAGTGACGTCTGTTCTATGTATATGTAAGCGTACTCATGTAAGTCAGTAAGTCTGATCATGTAATTGTACTCATGTAAGTGTGATCATGTAATAGTATAGTAATGTACTGTAATGTTCTACGTGTGCTAGCTGTAATGTGTGTTCTCTCTATATTTAGCATGTATAGTAATGTACTGTAATGTTCTAGAAAGTAGTGACTCATGAATGAACTGACTCATTGTATGATATCGCGTTCTACTAATAGTTCTAGTATCTTCCTAAACTACCCATATGGTAGTTTACTAGTAATCTAACGTATCGACACGGATGTATACCCTTGCTACCCAAGGGCATTGGATGAACTGGAAGGACCTTTATGACTATATATGTACACATGATATATAACTAATATTTAAACAACCTTCGGACAGGTACTCGATATCCCACCAGACCACATCCAAATCGAGGAAAAGGAAACAGGGTGGATAGCCTTCCTAAGTCTTTTAAACATTACTTATATAACTATACATATAGACGCATGAAATTTATAATTTAAAAGCATAAAATAAGTTTTGTAAAACCTTTTAACATAATTATTATCTAAGAAAAGATCGACTTGATGTCAATCTATAAAACGGTTTGAAAGCATGGGTTTGATAAAACATTTTAAGTATAAATAAACATTTGTTTGAAACACAGTTGTAAATGAGTTTGAAATGAAACATAAAGAGTAAAATGTACAGTTTAATAAGGATTTTTAAACATATAAAGTGTTTATGAAAATCATTTGAAGGAAACTGTTTGGTAAAACGGCTAATAAGTAGTAAATCATTTGAATGCTGCTTATTAATCACATGTGATTGATATAATAAGTAGCATGATTCTACTTGTATCCCCCCCCCCCCAATAAAACATTTAAAAATAGTTAAAACATTGATTAAGGGGTATGAACTCACCTATTGTGGGTGATACGGATGAACTAAAGAGGTAGGACTGCTAGGTGTCAAGTGAAGACTTTAGACACACACAATGGTCCTAATTATATATGAAGACATTTGTATAAAAACAATTAGTGATTATAACACTAATTAAACATGTATAAACATCCTAATGCGAGGAAAACACTTTTGGTCAAGTGCTAGGAGGCTAATGGGTTGCAACAAAGGAGTGCAAGACCTCTTATGAGAGTTTATGGTCAAAAGACCATATGTGTTGGAGTTTACGGCCCAGGGGAGTAAAATCCTGGCCGTAAACTCTCTATAGGGTCAATAAATGAAGCCTAACATTATTACAACTTAAGTGGTGAAGTGCTTCAAAGCTTAAACAAGTGTTTGGGTGGGTTTAAGGCCTTAAAATGGCCTTGCTTGATGTTCACAGCCCTGGGACCACTCCCCCTTGAGTTTATGGTTGTAAACTCATGGTAAGGAGTTCCATTTTATGTTTTGAGGTTCCTAACATTTCAAGGATATGATCTATGTTGGGTTCTAGGCATAATGAAGGAGTTAGGGTGTCATTTGTCCCATTTATAGGGGTTTACGGCCCAAGAACTTGTCTTGGCCATAAACTCCTTTATCCTTGTGATTCCTTATGTTTTCTAGGCTATAAACACTTTAGGGTACATGTCTAAATTAGTCTATTGGCTTAAGGAAGGTTTTTAAGGCATTTTGACACTTAAAAATGGAGTTCACAACCCAAGAACTTCCTTGGCCGTTAACTCACTTCTAGCCTTTGTTTCTAATTGATTTGTGGTCTAAAACATGTAATTGAGGCTTCTAGTTTGAGTTCCAAGGCTTTGAGGGATGATGAGATTGAAACTTAATCTTGAAGATCGATTAGATCTTAAACAGGTAAATAATGATTAAACAGTAAGAACACGAAAATAAAGAACAAGTCAAGAATGAATCAAACGTGTCTAATGAGTATAAAATAACCCTCAGAAGAGCTCGATTAAGAACATCAACTGTAGAGGGTTGGAGGTTTACAAGAACGATAAAGAAATCTGTGATACTATCGTAATAATCTTTATTCTCTAAATCGTTTAACTAATATGCATGCAAGCATATTCTTATATAGTAACCTCACAAGCTCATGGTTGGACAGGCCCAAAACCGGAGCACAAAATAAATGGAGGAAGGAGGTGGTTTCGATCCGGACTTCACTTGTCCCCCTTGTTTCGGATCGGACACGAAACTAGGTAAGCCTTCAATTTTGCTGAGAAGGTCCAGGGCAGGAGCAAGTTTTTCAGCAAGGGTTCGCCTCACCGAATGATTGAGAATCGGATCGTGTGCTTCCAGGATGTTGGATAGGGCAGCGTGTACATCCGAAACACAAGTTTTGATCACCTCCCGTTCGGATCGAAGAGCTTCAATCTGTTGTTGAGAGTTTGAAAGCTGAGTGCTCTTGACCTTAAGGGCGGTGGTTTTGCTTGCTAAAACGTCCATTAATGATTTTTCAGCTGCGAGATCCTCTTGAAGCTTAGCGAGGCGCTCATCAATGGAGGCACGAACGGCCAAGTTGTCATCGCTGATGGATTGGCGAAGGTTAGCGAATGACTGTAACTCCATTGATACGAACGTTACCAATTGCTGAACGATTGGTTCCAACGTTGTCTTGGTAGAATCAGCACTCTCCTGTAAGGACTTCAACAGGGAAGAGGCGTCAGTGAATAGTTTATCGACTTTTGCGGTCGCTGCCTCACATGCTTTTGTGGAGGCGTCTATGGCGGCTGTGGCTGAAGCTACAGAATCATGCTGAGCCCTGGAGAAGGCATCAACAATCTTCTGAAGAGCGGCTACAGAGAGAGAGGACTGAGTGTTTGTAGATGACGCAAGAAGCAAATCAACCTTCACGTTGAGCTCCTTTAGATGTTTCTTTGTTACTGGAGCATCGTCCTCATCATCACTTTGAACCTGAAATGGACTAAAGTAGACCGAATCGAAGGTCATGTTTTCACCGCCAAGGAACGGGTTGTCTCCATCAGAGGCATGATCTGGAGATGGTGGGGGTGGTGAAGCTGGGGGTGTGGTGGTTTTTGTAGGTTCAGGTTGAGTATTTGTGGGGGTAGTTTCGGGTGGTGGTTGAGTGTGGGTAGGTTCAGCGTGTACAACCGAGAGCCCATTTTTTTTATTATATAAGTATATGCTTGCATGCATATTAGGTTAAGGATTAGAACGATAGATCAGAGCATAACGATAGTATTTTCCAGATTTCTTTAATCGTTCTTGTAACCTACCAATCCTCTACAGTTGATGTTCTTAATCGAGCTCTTCTGAGGATTTTGTTTAATCATTCGACACGTTTGATTCACTCTTGTCTCGTTCTTATTTTCGTGTTCTTACAGTTTTATAATTATTTACCTGTTTGAGATCTAATCGATCTTCAAAGATTAAGGTTTTAATCTCATCAATTGGTATCAGAGCAGGAGGCTGTGTAATCAATACACATCTTTTCTGTGAAAAGGTTTCAATTAGGGTTTTTCCGCAATTACAGATATTTATTGAGTCGTCATCTCATTATTGACGTATCTTCATATTTATTGTTTTGCCCTAATCTGCTTTATTACAAGTCTGATCTTTAAACAGGTTTTTCGATCATAATGGACGAGTCGCAATCAAATCCTATTAATATTTCCAACAGCATCGGTTCGACGACAAAGATTCCAATCCTATATACCCATGACTATGAAGTATGGGCGCATCACTTCGAAGACTACGTGATTGGATCTGAGGATAATGGGTACCTCATATGGGAAGCCATCATTAATGGACCGTTTTCTCATTCTGCAACGTCCAGGATCATTAAAACTCAAAAGCAGTACAATGATCTGCTGAAGGATGTTAAAGATATTGCACAAGACGAAAAGGACAAATTCCAGTGCAATATCAAGGCGTTAAGGTTAATCAGATTCACCCTTCAGTCCGACACCTTTAGGTCGGTCAGCTCATGCACGACGGCAAAGGAAGTTTGGGATAGACTTCGCGAACTGTACTCTACAGACGAGGATCATGAACATTCTATCCAAACCTTGCTCTTATCTGAGTTTGGAGAATTCAGGCAAGGAGCCGAAGAAACGGTGACCCAGACGTTCGATCGCTTCAATCATCTTCTCAGCAAGATGATCAAACACGATATTGAAAGGAAGCTTATCGAGCAGAAGGTTACTTTCTTAAATGGTCTGAGGTCTGAATGGAGAGCAGTGGTGTCTACAGTCAAAGCCCATGAGCAGTTTAAATCATACTCTTTGGCGAAACTGGTGGGTATTCTCAAGTCCCAGGAGAAGATTGTGTTGCAGGAGAAGAACGTTGTTTCAAGCCTTGGTTCGTAGGCCCTCCTATCAAAAAGTAAAGTTGTGATGGAGGATGAAGACCTTAACTTGGAAGAGTATGACCTCACGTCTGAGGATTATGCTATGATGGTGTCTAACCCCAAGAGGTTCATAAAGAAGAGATTCCCCAACAATAAAAATCAAAACTGGCAGGGGAGTTATAGTTCAGAAAAAGGTAACGATGAACCGAAGGTTGAAGAGCCCACGAAGGAACCGAAGGTGGATGGCGATTCCGGAGTAAGCTGTTACTACTGTGGTGGGAAAAACCACTATGCGAAAGATTGTGTCCTTAAGAAGATGGCTGAAAAGGATGATGAAAAGGATGAGGAAGCTGTGTTGCAGAAAAGGCTGGATGAGTTGAGAAAGAAGAAGTCTACCGCTAACCTTTCTATTAATGCTCTTATTGTGCAGGGTTCGGTTGCTGATGACGAGTTCGGTAGCACGGAAGTTTGGTCTACCGACTCAGAAGATGATGAAGTGAGGAAGCCTACTCATGGAAAGGCTTATGTGGCAAAGGAGGAGAGCAGTGGAGGAAGATGCTTCATGGTGTCTGATGTATCTCAGATGAGAGGATACAACACCGATAGTGGAAGCAATGAACCAAAGGTGCAGGAGGACATGTGCTTTACGGCCAAACCACTCAGTCAGCAGTTCAATGAGCTTGATGAACTGATAAAGAAGGTACAATCGGTTTTCATTTCATTGAAAGTACCACAATCCTCATATGAGAAAGAACTAAAAAATGTTAATACAAGAATTTCTCATCTAGATAGTAGCTTAACTCAAACTCGAGTCACCAATTCTAACCTAACTGATCAATTAAGCAGGGTGGCGTCGAAGAGTGAGGAGCGGCGCATGTGGATCGAGTTGAAGGAGTCTGAATTAGTTAAAATTAAAGACGAAAACATTTATTTGCAAAGAGATAATTTAAAATTGTTAAAACAGCGGAATGTTTTTTGTTTAATTACAAAACGTCTATATTCTAATATTACTCAGCTTCACTTGGACTGTGAAATAGGCCAAAAGATCCATCGCATGATTTTGCCCTTCCTTGAGTTTAAGGAGGATGAAATCGATGCCGAAGCCTATAATTGTGAGAGTGTGATATCGTCTGATGATGTCAATCCGACCTACATGTATGGACTGGACAAAATTGAGTCCTTCATTAAATCCAAGGACCACAAGGACATGCTTAAAAATCTTTTGGATGAAAATGATAGACTTAAACTGAGAACCGAAACCATACAAATATTTGACTCTTTAAACGCCAACGTAAGCTCAGAAAACAAAATTGATGTTGAAAATGCATCTAAGCTTAACGAGGACGACAACATGAGTGAAATTTCTGTAGAGGACACGGTTGACTGCTCAGAATTTGTTAAAAGCGAACCTGAAAACCGCAAGAATCTTATTTCTGAAAATTCAGTGGAGTTCGCTCGATTGTCCTAACAAAAAGTCCCCGATCTTAGCAGAGAAAGCAGTTGTGTATCAAAAGGTCAAGACCACTCCAAATCAAGTATATAAGGTCACTGGAGTAACCGAACATCAGACGGCTGAACTCACAGCTATTGTAAACGAAGACAATGCTGATGGCTGTGATGAGTACTTCTGGTCAGCACCAATAGATAATGCAAACGAAACGGTTGGCTTATCTGAAAGAACCTCCTGGATGAGTAAAAGAAGATACATACCTGAACCCTTGAATAAGCCAGATAATTTCGATGAGCCAAGCACCAGTGGTACGAAAGACATTCCTAAGGAGGATGAAAGTTCGGCAAAAGAAGACGTTCCCTCTACTCCCTCAGCTCAAAGTGAAACTCCTTCAGTTCAAAAGGAACCAGACAAGGAGAAACCGAAATCGAAAGCTAATGTTCATCATCAACCAAAGCAGATAAGGAAAAAGAAGCGAGAAAGGAACCAAAGATACAGGAAGAATCTCTCTGAAAGGAGACAATTCTGGCAATCCTAGAATGCATACTTCTCACATCAAGACAAGAATCTGAAGTATGAAAACAATCCTGTCGGAAAGCCTGAGAGTCACAACAACCGAAAGCCAAGGTTCGGTTCACAAGAGGATACCAACCGAAAGCAAAGGTTCGGTTCACAAGAGGATACCAACCGAAAGCAAAGGTTCGGTTCTGATAATGACTTCAACCGAAAGCAAAGGTTCGGTTCTGATAATGACTTCAACCGAAAGCAAAGGTTCGGTTCAGAGAACGATTCCAACCAAAAGCCCAGGTTCGGTTCTGAAGTCAAAAGAGATCAAAACTCTAAGGTCAGTCCCTCCAATGATCAGAAGCAAAAGGGTCACCTAGAGTCTCCAGCCAAAAAGTCCTCTCAATCTAAACCCACTTCTTCTAGTTCTTCTAATTCTTCTACTTCCACCAATTCATCTCCATCTTGCTCTAAAGCTAATTCTGTTCGTTCTCAAAAATCTCATTCGTCAGCTGAACAAAAGGGCAAACAGAAGGTCAATGAATCCAAACCAGATTCCAAACCGAACGCACCCAATCCTAATAAAATAAAAGTATTTACCACTAAAAAGAAAGATGAAACAACACTCCTAAAACGAACATATCTAGTTGACATCTCTCTTACTGTTCCTGTTCCCATGAAAAGCTCACGTGGACCCAAGAAACTTTGGGTTCCTAAATCTGCTTAATTTTTGCAGGTTATAAGTGACGAGCAGTTTGACGAAGAATGGTACATCGATAGTGGCTGCTCACGTCACATGACAGGGAGAAAAGAGGAGCTCAGGGAATACAGATCTCTTGCAAATGGTGGCAACGTCAAGTTTGGAAATAATTCTTTCGGCACCATAAAGGAATACGGGATGATAACAAATGGTGACTTTACTATAAGGAAGGTGGCTTATGGGGAAGGACTCCAACACAACCTCATCAGTGTATCTCAACTTGTTGGAGGTACAGGTCTCAAAGTCTCATTCGATGATGAAGGTTCTGAAATTATTAAGAAAATGACAAAGAAGGTAATTCTCAAGTCGGAGCGAAAGGGTGAAATGATTCCTCTAAATCTGAAACCCATCAAAGGAAATCCAGCTATATGCCTGTTATCAAAAGCTCAATCTGACGAAAGCTGGTTGTGGCACCGAAGACTCTCTCATCTCAACTTTAAAGATATCAACCGACTTGTCACTGGAGGGCATGTAAGGGGTCTTCCATTGCTCAAGTTCGACAGAGATCATTTGTGTGCTGCATGCGAAATGGGGAAGCAGAGTCGTCAAAGTCATCCATCTGTAATTAACACAAAAGTTGTTGAACCACTCGAATTACTTCATATCGATTTGTGTGGTCCTTCATCTATCGAAAGCATCGGTGGTAGCAAGTATATTCTTGTTATTGTTGATGACTTTTCACAATTTACATGGGTGTTCTTTCTAAAGCTCAAATCCGAAGCGACTCATAAGCTGAAAGTGTTCATCAAGCAGATTGAAGTACAGCTCAAGAAAGTCGTTCGCAACATCAGAAGCGACAATGGTGTTGAATTCAAGAACAGGGAGTTTGAAGATTTTCTTGCAGAAAAGGGAATAAGTCACAACTTCTCAGCTCCCTATACACCACAACAGAACGGAATTGTCGAAAGACGAAACCGATCTTTGTGTGAAGCTGCCCGAACTATGCTAAGTTTCGCTTCCTTACCTCTTTATTTTTGGGCTGATGCTATTTCTACTGCTTGTTTTACACAGAACAGGTCTTATCTCAACAAACGATTCACGCTCACACCATACGAGATTCTCAATAACAGAAAGCCTAATGTGAAATTTTTCCACGTGTTCGGCTCACGGTGTTTCATCTTTAATTCTAAAGAACACCGCAATAAGTTCGACGTCAAAGCCGACGAGGGAATCTTTCTGGGCTACTCTCTCACATCCAAGGCATACAGGGTCCTAAACAAGCGTTCGAGAAAAATTGAAGAGACATATTACATGACCTTTGACGATAGCTATGTCAAAAAGCTACAAGCCAAAGAAGACACCGCTGGGGAAATCTTTCCTCAAACTGGCCAAGTCACAGTCTCGATCGCTAACCTATACGATAAATTTCTAGAGCTCTTTGATGAACCAGAGAAAGCTTCTCTCTCAGAAGCTGGTGCAGCAGACAACAAGGTTGACCACATGAAGCAGATTGTCGAAGAAGCTGCAAGGAGAATGCATGAAGGAGGATCGACTACTGATGACCCTCCATCCAACAATGCTTCAGTCGAGGGGGAGCCAAGCTCACATGTCGAGGGGGAGCCAAGCTCAAATGTCGAGGGGGAGCCAAGTTCTACAACTGCAACCGAAAGTGCTTCTCCAACCGAAAGTGCTTCTCCAACCGAAGGTGCTTCTCCAACCGAAAGTGCCTCTCCAACTGCAGGCGCTTCAACGCCTGAAAGCCCAGCACCACAAGAAACCCCTTGAACCTCAAGTTTCTCAAAGCTCATCAATCGAGGGGGAGCATGATGATATGACGATTGATTACGATAGCCAATCTGAGCCAGAAGAAATGATCAATGCTGAACTAGACCCAACCTTTGATCCGAATTACCCTCCTCTTACCAAATGGACCAGAGATCATCCTATCTCTCAAGTAGTTGGTGATGTATCTGAAAAGGTTCTGACCCGATCACAACTGAAGACAAAACAGACATCCTTATTTTCAAAGGTTGAGTTTTGTATGTTTAACTCATTCGTATCAAAAGTTGAACCGAAGACAGTTAACACTGCCCTTGATCACTCTGATTGGGTTCAACCAATGCAAGACGAACTGAACGAATTTGAAAGGAACAAAGTCTGGCGCCTCATTCCAACTCCTCCAGATGCTTCGGTTGTTGGTCTCAAATGGGTCTTCAGGAACAAAATGGACAAGGAAGGGAATGTAATAAGGAACAAGGCTCGTCTGGTAGTAAAGGGATACTGTCAGGAGGAAGGGATAGATTATGAAGAGACTTTCGCTCCTGTAGCTAGGCTAGAATCTGTAAGAATATTTCTTGCTTATGCTGCCCATAAAAACTTTGAAGTTTTCCAAATGGACGTTAAGTGTGCATTTCTTAATGGAGAACTCGAAGAAACTGTGTATGTGGAGCAACCTCCTGGGTTCGTGAACGAAAAATATCCAAATCATTGCTACATTCTGGATAAAGCTGTGTATGGCCTTAAACAAGCTCCGAGAGCCTGGTATGAAACGCTAACAAAATTTTTGAAGATGTCTAAATTCAAACAAGGTTCGGTTGACCCAACCTTCTTTCGCAAAAAGGAAGGTAACCACCTTATGATTGTTCAAATTTATGTCGATGACATCATCTTTGGCTCAACGAATCCCAGCCTAACAACTGAATTCAAAAAGCTGATGGAGACTAAGTTTGAAATGAGCTCAATGGGTCCTATTAACTTTTTCCTTGGTTTAAATATACGACAGGGACCCGAAGGCGTCTTTATCAATCAGGAAGCTTACACGAAGACTCTCCTAGCAAAGTTTGGTATGATGGGAGACTCAAAAGTCAAAGTCCCAATGGCATTCGACACCAAGCTAACTCCATCCCTAGACAAACCGGCTGTCGATATCACGCTCTATCGTCAAATGATAGGCTCACTAATGTATCTTACTGCTAGCAGGCCTGACATCATGTTTTATGTATGTTATTGTGCTCGATTTCAGGCAAACCCACGCGAACCTCACATGCTTGCAGTAAAGAATATCTTACGCTATCTCAAGCGAACCATCTCCTTAGGTCTATGGTATCCTTCCAACTCAGGCTTCTTCGTTCAAGCCTATTCAGATGCTGACCTTGGAGGAGGTGGACTCGACAGAAAAAGCACAACTGGTGGCTGTCAATTCCTTGACGGGAAGTTGGTAAGCTGGCAATCCAAGAAACAAACGTGTGTGTCGTTGTCTACTGCCGAAGCGGAATACATTGCCGCTGCATCCTGCACATCACAAGTGATTTGGATCCAGAGTCAACTTCGAGACTATGGACTCAATATGAAGAAGATCCCACTATATTGTGACTCTGAAAGTGCAATTAGGATCTGTCATATCCCAGTGCAACACTCTAAAACCAAACACATAGCACTGAGGTATCACTTCATCAAAGATCACGTGGAAGATGGAAACGTCGAAGTTCACTTCGTAAGAACCACTGATCAACTGGCTGACATCTTTACCAAAGCTCTTCCTGAGGCATCATTCAATAGAATACTGCATGGGCTAGGTATGATGGAATCAGAGTCAGTACCTCATACTACCTCTCAACCTCAAACGTAAGAAGCGAAACCAACCGAACGTTCGAGTTCGGTTAAACCATCTGACTCGCTCATCACTTCAAAGGTAGTCTTTCTAAGTTTTATACTTTTTGTACAAATTTTTTTTAGTGTTAAAAGTATTTTCCAATTGCATGTCTAAATTCCTTGGTTTCTCAAAATTTTCCAAAACCGAAACCTACCGAAGGTTCGGGTTCGGTTTTTCAAAATTTTGTTGAACGGAAACCAACCGAAGGTTCGGGTTCGGTTTTTCAAGATTTTGCTGAACCGAAACCAACCGAACGCTCGGGTTCGGTTTTTCAAAATTTTCTGAAACCGAAACCAACCGAACGCTCGGGTTCGGTTTTTCAATTTTTTTCCAAGTTATTTTTTACGTCTTATTTTTTTCTCTTACTTATTTTTTTAACTTATTTTTTTATTTTTTTACTAAATCTCAAAAACTCCAAAAATATTTTTTTATTTTATTTTTTTTGTGTGTTCGTTCGTTTATGGGGATATAATTGATGAATTACTTACGTGTCCCTAGAAGCATGTTGTTGTATGTGTCCCAAGCCTCATAAGATTTTGAATAATAGCCTTCATGACCTGGTATAAACAAACCTTGTCTTCCCAATAAGGCTAACACATTTATTCTAATTGTGAGCTACCTCACTCTCTTCTCACATGAGTTAAGAGTTTTTCTGCTTGGTCCCTATTTTCGCAGCAGAGGTACTTTATCTTCTTACACCATCTCCATTATATTTCTCCATTACATTCGTTTCCTCAACGTAACCCTTGAGACTCTCAGAAATTACCACTGAGGTTTATGGTTACACAACATCTGTGTTTATGATCTTAGTTTCGTGTCACTACGAGCTGAGTGAAACCCAAAATTCAACACCACATCTGAATTGACAGTGAACAATTAATTTGCTCAAGTTTTCACCAAAGAATTGACGAATGTACCTTCATGAAATCTCAAATTTTATTTTGTGTGATTCCTATGAAATTGTTAAACACCATAACGTTTCTTCCCTTGGGATCCAATTTTAAATTTTTTTTATCTGAGATTTTATATTTTTCCAAGCAAATTTAAAATAAATTCCTACCTACTTGTTCAACAGGCTACACCGGTCTCACAAATACTTTGTTCACTTTCTTTCTTATTTCAAGAATAGAATTGCTAAATCAAAGCGAAAGCCACCCTTATTTAGCCTAATTAAAAGAAGCCTTTCAACATTTATTAATAAGTGTTTGATCGTAATTCAACGGGTATCCACACTAACACTTTAAGGTCTCTCTTGACCTTGAAGGAAGAGATTCGCGCCCGGGATCATCAGTTTCGTGTCATTATTGACATCATAGAAAATCCTTAAAAGTGTTGCTTTATTTCTTTTCCTTTTACACTCTTTGCACGAAAATCTTTGATTTTCCCAAATTCCGTTACTAATTATTACAGGCTGTATTATTACTTTGGTGGTTAATTATGAAGCTGTGGTCAAAAACAATCCACGTGGGTATTTAATTCAAAAGATGCCGTTTAAAAGGATAAGACGAAAGGTTGATGACTCGGCGGGAGTTAAACGGATTGAAATTCAAACGACGGTAAAAAAAAAAGGGGGCGCGTGTGAATTTGAAACGCCCATGCTTTTACTGACATTATGGACGCGTGTGCGAAATCCAAGCGACATCCCTCTGGCATTTAAAGGCGCGTGAGGATTTGAACCGTTTTTCTTCTGAAACGGCGCTTGTTGGGTGGCGTGATCCTAGGAATCTGACACTATCTCTCCTACGTGATCATCGCATAGAAGATTTGATACGATTTTTCTCTCTCCAATCTCTCACTATAAAAGGCAGTTTACAATCTCATTTACCTTTTTACTGCTTCCGGATTTTCTAGAGAGCAAAAACTCCCAAAAGCTTCACTGTTCATCTTCTTCTTCTATTACCTTCAACAATGGCAGAATCTTCTTCCGTCCATGCTACTTCACAAATCCTTCCCATCCGTCCACAACAATGTCTGGTGATCGATCTCAACCCTCTGGCGTACGACTCCTACATGTCGCCGATCATCGAGTGCCTGAAGTACTCCCAAATCGCCACCGCTCTCTCCAGGATCGAATCTGTGCCCATGGTGGCCCTATCGCAGGTTTATGTGACTGCCTATTACGACAAAGCAGTCGACCGGGTGTTCTTCGAGATTGCTGAACACAACACATCTGTTTCTCGACAACGTTTATGCACCATGCTTGGGTTGGCTGTTGACCCATCGCGAATAAATCCGGAGACGATTCCGGTTGGGTATCTGTACAACATGTTTTACAATATGGGGTACACGGAGGTTCTAACCTCCGTCGCAAAATTCAAGAAGTCCTGCTTGCCGCCACAGTGGAACGGCATGTTCACAGTCCTCTTCAAGGGCTTGTCGGAACGAAGCTTAGGGTACGACGGTGCTAGTCGACTTTTCTTGTCGATCATGTATGCAGTCTACAACGGGGTCAACTTGGATTTCGGGTTGGTCCTCTGGCAACAACTCATCCAGAGCCTTTCTTCATCATCACGACACTCGGAGGTGTCGTTGGCCCGGTTCTGGATTTTGATCACAAAGTGGGCGATGGACAAGTTCGACATTCCCACTGCTGCAGGTGCATCGATGTCTTCAATTGGTACGTTTCATACAAAGAAGATCATCGTCTCGGATGCATCTAAATTCTCAATCATTGGCTCTATTCCGGAGACAATGTATGGCGCAGTTCCATCTGACAGCAGACTAATTCGGACGATCAAGGAATTCAGGGCAACTGGTCCTAGGGAACTTACACCGGATATGCTCAGGTCCATCCACGATGCTGACAAACCGGTGAACAGGGGCAAAAAGGCGGATAAAGGGAAGCAAGCGACCAAAGCTCCTACGGGTCCTTCTCCCAAGAAGAGGAAACAGCCTAAAGTTGCACAGTCCCCACAACCGAAGAGGAGGAAGACTCAACCGAAGCGAAAGCTTGTTATTCCCTCTTCTTCGAGTGACTCAGAACACGAGAGTTCGGGTTCGGACGGCTCTCAAGGAGGCGAAACCCCTCAACGAGGCAACACACCACCTCGGTCACCTACCCCAGAGATGGAACTTCATAATTCACCAGTTCCTTCACCTCCTCTAACCATTCCTACTTCCATTCCGACCATAATCCCCACTACCACTATTCCACCAACATCTTTCCCTATACCACCACCCATTTTCACAACTGCATCCGAAACACCACCAGTAACCGAAACCCCACCCGTAACCGAACCACCACAAACCGAAACCCATACAACCGAACCTACCCACACTCAACCACCACCCAAAACTATCCCACCCCATACTCAACCTCAACATACCCCAACCACAACACCCCCAGCTTCACCACCCCCTCCATCTCCAGAAAATGCCTCTGATGGAGATAACCCTTACCTTGGCGGTGATAACATGAACTTCGATTCGGTCTATTACATTCCGTTTCAGGTTCAGAGTGACAAAGAGGATGATGCTCCAGTGACAAAGAAGCATCTCAAGGAGCTCAACGAGAAGGTTGACCTACTTCTCGCCTCATATTCCAACCAACAGTCCTCTCTCTCTAAACCTGCACTTCAGAAGATTGTTGATGCCTTCTCCAGGGCTCAACATGATTCGGTAGCCTCAGCCACTGCCGCCATTGACGTCTCAACCAAAGCCTGTGAGGCTGCGACTGAAAAAGTCAATAAACTATTTTCCGACGCTTCCATCCTGTTGAAGTCCTTACAGGAAAGCGCCGACGCCACCAAGACAACTTTGGAACCGATTATTCAGCAATTGGCAAAGTTTGTTTCTACGGAGTTGACCTCGTTCGCTACACTTCGCCAATCCCTAAGTGACGACAACTTGGCCCTTCGTGCCTCCATCGATGAGCGCCTCGCTAAGCTTCAGGAGGATCTCGCAGCTGAAAATTCTTTGATGGACGTTCTGGCGAGCAAAACAACCGCACTCAAGATCAAGAGCACGCAGCTTTCAAACTCACAACAACAACTTGAAGCTCTTCGATCCGAAAGGGAGGTTATCAAGACTTGTGTTTCGGATGTACACGCTGCCTTATCAAACATCCTAGAAGCACATGATCCCATTCTCAACCATTCAGTGAGGCGAACCCTTACTGAAAAGCTTTCTCCTGCCATGGACCTCCTCAGCAAAATAGAAGGCTTACCGAGTTTCGTGTCCATTCCGAAACAAGGGGGAGAAGAGAAGAAGACCGGATCGAAACAACCTCCTTCCTCCAAAGCTACTCACACAACCGAACCACCTCCGACTGGTCGAGCTTCGGGTTCAAGTGTGAAGGACAAAGGGAAAAACATAGCTGAGGAAGAAGATGAAGATGAAGATGATGAAACCATTGCTGACATGTTGAAACGAAAGAACAGTCGCAATGTTGATGAAGATGTAAATCGTGTGGCGCGAGAGGCTGAAGAAGCCGAACGCAAGCAGAAGGAAGCCCACGATCTCCTCGAGAGCAAGAAGACTCTCTTCCCTGCAAGGACTCAGGAGCGAATGATCAAAGAGGCCATAGATACTCCCAGCATCTTATGGCTCGAGCCGGTTATCTCGTTCGATTGCAATAATACTGTCGACTCGCAGTTCGACATGCCGCTGACTCGAAAGGCGTTTATCTTCCACGCCTTCTCAAATATCTTTGAAGTCCCTCATCCGAACGCTGAGCTTGACAGGGAGCTCATCGATTTCTATCTGAAGGTTGCTCGTCCTCAGTACCTAACTTGGAGCGCCCAGAAGATAGTGAACGTTCGGGTACTGAAGCCTTACGCCGAAGGAAGGTTCACAAACATTCGGTTCAAGGTGATTCGGGGATCTGCAAAGACTGCACATCATATCTCCCTGGCGGATCTACCGAACTTAAATCCTCATGATTGGATTGTCTTGCATAATATCCTTTTGACTAATGAAGCCGAATATGGTCCCATTATAGACCATATCAAAAGGATGTTAGTCTGCTACATCATGGAGGTTGCCCTTATGGATCAGGAGGTTGCCACAGTCTTCAAGAAGAAACCGAAGATAGCTCCTGTGGGATCGGCCAGTGATCTCAACCAAATGCAAATGGGCAGGATCGACCCGAGACGCAACTCGGTTATGTTCACTAGAGCAGAAGGACAGAAATGTCTCTTTGCTTTAGCTGACAAACACCTTTACACCACTGCTTGTCTAGAGCATGTGTTATCGATCATCAAAAGGTGTAAAGAGAATTCGGCTGATGATGTCAAGTACTTCGACGACATGATCCAATGGTACATCCGGTTTAGACAGACAATACTCTCGCTCACCAAGTGTCTGTTTAACACCGTGAAGAAGAAGGTACCTGCTTCAGCTACTGGCCCAAGCAACAAGTGAAGATCTCGCTCCAATTGACGCAAAGGGGGAGATTGTTGGGCTGAAGATTATTTTGAAGATTGCGTCATTTGGGCTCGATAGTTTATTTATTTAGTTTGTATTCCGGTTTGGGCCTGTCCAACCGAGAGCCCATTTTGTTTATTATATAAGTATATGCTTGCATGCATATTAGGTTAAGGATTAGAACGATAGATCAGAGCATAACGATAGTATTTTCCAGATTTCTTTAATCGTTCTTGTAACCTACCAATCCTCTACAGTTGATGTTCTTAATCGAGCTCTTCTGAGGATTTTGTTTAATCATTCGACACGTTTGATTCACTCTTGTCTCGTTCTTATTTTCGTGTTCTTACAGTTTTATAATTATTTACCTGTTTGAGATCTAATCGATCTTCAAAGATTAAGGTTTTAATCTCATCACTCACGATTAGAATAAATGTGATAGCCTAATTGGGAAGACAAGGTTTGTTTATACCAAGTCATTAAGGCTATTATTCAGAATCTTATGAGGCTTGGGACACATACAGTAGCATGCTTCTAGGGACACTTAAGTAATGCAACAATTATATCCCCATAAACGAACGAACACTTAAATAAAAGAAGAAAATATTTTTGGAGTTTTTGAGATATAAAAGAAAATAAAAAAAATTAAGCAAGAAAGAAAAGAATAACACTTAGAAAGAGAAAAAAAAAACTTTGGAAAAATTTGGTAACCGAACCCGAGCGTTCGGTTGGTTTCGGTTGGGAAAAATTTGAAAAACCGAACCCGAGCGTTCGGTTGGTTTCGGTTGAAGAAAATTTTGAAAAACCG